>NC_064862.1:26595946-26938446 GCF_024139225.1 Suncus etruscus
TCAAAAACATTTTTTTGAAAACATATGAATGGGCAGACCAGGAGGCTACTAACCAAGGGATTTGGGAAACAACAGATAAACCATCTGAGAAAGGAAAAAGGAATACACACAATTTTGGGAACTGAGAAAAGTAACCACTGACAACAGAAATGTCTTCTTTAACAATAAGAATTCCATAAGTATCCTTATGCCAATAAATATCACAGATGAAATGATTAGTTGCTATAAAAATAGAAGATTTTGAAAATAATGAAAAAACCCACCTCCAAATCTCAACACTTATTTAGAACTGGAAGTCAACAGGAACTACTAAGAGACAGCAAAGCAACTGCCTTCTTAGTGTGAAAACTTTAGAAGCATTCTCTTCAGGGGTCAGAAAGAAATCAGACAGTAACTACAGAGCTTGCCTTGTACACGGCAGACCTGGATTTGACCCCTTGTACGCCATATAATTGTATGTCATATGTCAGGAGCAGCTCCTGAGTGCAGAGCCAGAAGCCCTGAGCACCACTGGGTGGTGGCACAAACGCTTATGGTCCCTCTTAAACAAAAAGAAACTGGGGCACCCATATCCCAACTCCAGGCACATGATTTTCTCTCCAGCACCCATCTAGGGTCGCCTATGTCCATTAAGGCATGTGCTTTCTTTATTTTTAGCACTTCAACTCCACATCCCACCCCTGGACAATCCTACATTCTCCTTAGATTCTTAGTATCCCTTCCTCAATAAAGTATCTTTTCATCACTATCTTCTTGCTAAGTTTTTTGCAGCAAAAGACAAGGCACGTAAAATGGATAAGAGAAGCTATGATTACCTAAAAAGATTTGATGTTACTGATTTTTCCTCTGTAGAAATTAATCACTAATATTTTTTTATTTTAATTTTTTGGTTTTTGTGTCATACCCAGCAACACTCAGGGATTACTCCTGGCTCTAAGTTCAGAAATCACTCCTGGCAGGCTCAGGGGACTATATGGGATGCCGGGATTTGAACCACTGTCCTCTGCATGCAAGACAAACGCCCTACCTCCATGCTATTTCTCCAGACCGTCACTAAAATATTTTGTTTAAAAAACCCCAAAAAATAAAAAAGAAAGATAAATATAATGAAGTGTTAAGTATCAGAGACTGACAGATATAAGAACCACCATAGTTATGCTCTTATAAATTTAGAAAAAATAATGTAAAATACCCCATCTACAACAACAATGATAATTAAAGGGACTTACAAAATAAATAATGTGCTAACCCCCTAAGAACATATACACAAAATGTTTCGCTAAAAGAAGACAGAAGTCTTTTAAAAGAAGTGCTGAAGTACTAGGAATAGTACCAGAATCATAAGATTACAATTCTCCCTGATCTAATCAATAAAGTCAATGCAATTTTAACCAATGTGTCAGTAAGGTTTGACAAATTCTAAGGCTTATATATATAATATAATCTATAATCGATTAATTTGGAAAAGAAAAAGCAGCAGACTTAAGTAATCAAGATTTATTACTAAGCTTCCGTAATTATAATCTAGGAATAATGACTTAAGGACAAAAGCCAATAAAACAGAAGAATCAGAAATCAATCCTCCAACTGATTCACATCTCAAATTAAAAAGTTAGAAATCCAGTAATTCTAATAACCAGCTAGCTCCATTAGTGTCTGCTCCCTTTCTCCATTCTAGTCCCCAGAAGTATCACAAAACTCTTTCATTTCCTATTTACACTGTCTGAATGCCTTCTCCACAGCAAAGTTCTTCGTCAACACATGCGTGTACACACACAAACTGCCCCTTACCTCCACAACAGACACACACACTTCCCCCACTCCCTCATGAATCAGAAAAAATAAGTCAGAACAGTTTCATTCTGTTTCATTCAAGTTTCACTTAAGTTTCATACTACATGTAACTACTGGGAAAAAGGCAAGATGAAAGGAAAGAAGATCTAGAAGGGAGAGGGAGGAAAGGAGGGAGGGAGGGAGACAAGGGAAAAGGAGAAAAATGGGAGAGGAGGAAGGAGTTGAGGAAGAACGGAGAGTGAAGATGGGGAAATTTTTATGCTGCGTACATTTGGTAACTTTATTTCAGGGAATTGTGTTTTATTTTTAAAATCACATCCACAAAGATCTTGAGATACAATAGAAACTATAAAGTACATTGAGGAAGTATAGGCAGAATACTCTGATATTTGGATTTCAAGTGCATCTTCAATGATCTGGTTATACTGGCAAAGGCAACAAATAAAACAAAAATAGGACTACATCAAATTAAACAGTTTCTACCTGGCAAAAGAAACAAGACTAAAACCAAAAAACTAAAATCAAAAGCTAACTGAACAGGAAAAGAATATTTGCATTCAACACATCAGATATCCAGGATCTATAAAATGCTCATAAAGAGAGGAAATGAACAGACACTTCTCAGAGTAAGACAGGCACATGAAAAGATAATGCTCAGTGTCCCTTATCTTTGGGGAAACCCAAATCAAGACAGCAATGAGATCTCATCTCATTCCAGGGAGAATGGCACATCTCAAAATCTGTGCTGGTGGGAATGTGGTGAAAAAGAAACTCTCACCCACTGCTGGTGGGAATGTTGCCAGGGTCAACTCCCGTGGAAAACAGGATGGAGAGTCCTCAGTAAACTTAAGACTTGAGCTGCCACTTGATCCATTAATTCCACTTTAGGCATCTACTCCCAAGACCCCTCCCCACAAAAAACTCTAGTAAACTATTCATTCAAAAAGACATATGCTACCATTATTCTCTGCAGCACTTAGTACAATAGCTAAAGTATGGAATCAACCTAGTATCCAACCACAGATGAGTGTTTGCAGCTGCAAGGATGAAGCCATGCGATTTTCTGTAACCTAGTTGGAACTGGAGGATGTTGAGTGAAGTGAGCCAGAAGAAAAATAAACACGGATGATCTCGCTTATCTGTGGCCTATGGAATAACTGGAAAAAAATTGTAATGCAGTAAGGGGGGGATGCTTAGATCAACCTTGAATCCAAAGTCTGGGGAGAAGGAAAGAAACTGTGAGAGGAGGAAAGAGAATGAGAAAGGGATGTAGCTGGGGTTCAGGGGTCAGGGGCCTTGGGTACACAAGTGATATGGCAGAGTGGTCTAGCTATATAACTAAAGCACAGGCTCAACAACACTGAAAACATAAGATCTAAACTACAACTACCCAGTTTTGAAATGTGCCTGTCGAGGCGGCAGAGGGGAAGAGGGGTTAAGGGTGCTGAGCAGAAAGAACTACTGGAACACTGATGGAGGAAAGTTGATAATGGTGGTGGGATTGGTGTCAGAAGACTCAAAGCACATACATAAATAATTTATGGTATTAAAAACATTAATATAAAGGACACTAACTTTTAAAAGCTTTTTTTTTTTTGGGTTTTGGGGTCACACCCAGCAGCGCTCAGGGGCCACTCCTGGCTCCATGCTCAGAAATCGCTCCTGGCAGGCTTGGGGGACCATAGGAGATGCTGGGATTCGAACCAATGACCTTCTGCATGAAAGGCAAACGCCCTACCTCTATGCTATCTCTCCAGCCCCTTTTTATAGCTTTAATATCTTCTCTCTCTCTCTCTCTCTCTCTCTCTCTCTCTCTCTCTCTCTCTCTCTCTCTCTCTCTCTCTCTCTCTCTCTCTCTCTCTCTCTCTTTTGGTTTTTGGGTCACACCTGGTGCTTAGGGGGACCATATGGGATGCGAGGGATAGAACCCAGGTCTGTCCTGGTCAGCCGTGTGCAAGCCAAACACCCTACTGCAGCTTTAATATCTTGAAGATGATAATTAAGCAAATGTCAGTTGTTACATTATGACTATTAAACACCTGGACTTTTTGTATATGGAATTTATTCACAAAGGCAGTATTTTTAAGTGCCCTATACAAAAATAAGTAAGGAATATTATAGCAATTTATTATACCTTTCAAAGTAAAAAAAAATCTTACTTCAAGTAGAGAGATAATATGACTTAGGAAATCTTATTTTTCATTTGGTTGTGGGGGGCTTTTTTTGTGGTGGTGGTGGTGGTGGTGGTTTTTGACTTTTGGGTCACATTTGATGGCTCTCGGGTTACTTCTGGCTCTGCACTCAGAAATCACTCCTGGCGGTGCTCAGGCTACTATACAGGATGGCAAGGATTGAACTCAGGTCAGCCTGGTGCAAGGCAAATGCTCTCCCCACTGTGCTAAACGTTCCAGCCCGGTGGAAAGCTTATTTCTTAAAATATCACTTCATAAGAAGCCAAAGCTATTGATTCCTACTTCACCTTCATGCTTGCTTAAGCATTAGGGTTTAGGCAATATATCTCTATTTTTTACGAACCACAAATCATTATATACATAAATTTACTACGTTAGAGAAACCTTTTCTACTATAGTCTATTTACTACTCAGTATTATAATTAAAATACAAGATAAACTCAAGTCCCAGGTGATCCAGATAAAAAGAATGTTAAGAAGATTTGACACAAGGACCAGCATCCAATCTCACCAATGTACTAACCTCCCCAGCCACTCTGCTCTAAGACTGGGTGACACTCAAAGCCTCAATCAGGCTGCCTCAATCCATGTCTGAATTGGAGCCATTTTTTGGCATAGAACGAATTTCCCCCACCCTTCATCTCAGAGTGACTCATTTTTTCCATGAAACCACGTCTCAGATCTGAGAAGCAGGCCTAACACTGTCCTCATTCACTCAGTCTCTCACAGCACTTAAATATTTATCATTTTCAGTCTGTCTGACAATATTTTGGAAGGACATACACGCTATTTTATTGTTTTAGAACCCAGTACTTAACATGGTGTTTAGCATGGGTAGATACATTAGTGCTTCTTTTTTGGGGGGTTTTTTGGTTTTTGGGTCACACCGACAGCACTCAGGGAGTTATTCCTGGCTGCACACTCAGAAATGGCTCCTGCCAGGCTGCGGGGACCATATGGGACCATATGGGAACCACAGTCCTTCTGCATGCAAGGCAAACACTTTACCTTTATGCTATCTCTCCCATTACATATCTTTCCTTAAAATGTTTCTGACATTTACTGGAAGCCTCAAAACCAGGCTTCAATTCTGAGTCCTGGCAGGAAAGAAATACACTAAATGTTCTGACAGGACTAAGTGATGCCTATCCCTATATCCCTACTCTTCAGAATTGCTGACAGCCTCTAACTTTTTCTAGCAGGAGCATGCTTGAGGCATATCACCAATAGCTCTGGAGAACAGTGTTTTATGGCCTTTTGGGGTCCCAAGGGACTTTACATTCTCTAGACTAGAAAGGAGTCGAGTACATAAACTAAGAAGTAGACATGTGCACACAGGTCAACAGGGCATTCCCTCCAGAAAACAGCATTAAGGAATTTGTGCAATATCCTTTCTCTATTATCCACCTTAGAAGCTAGTCCAAATTGATCGTCCAAAAACACATCTGTAGCCAAATTCTATACTACTCACTCTACTGTCTTTTATGTCACTGTCCCCCACAATCCAGGAGAAAAAGATCTAAAACCCCTCTGCAATTAGTCTTTTTTATTCTGCAGTGACCAATGTGCTTAAAGTGTGTGTGGGGGGGGGTGGGGGGTTGTGTGTGTGTTGGAGTCTAAACCTTGCAGTGGTCAAGACTTACTCCTGGTTCTGTTCTCAGGTATCACTACTGGTGGGCTGGGGGCCACAGACTGAACGTGAGTTTGCCATGTGCAATGTGAATACCCTACTTGTTATAGTAGTGCTTTATCCGCCAGACCTAGAAATTTTTAAAAGGACAAAGATATTATATATCTTTGCACCCTTGCATAAATACAGCAAGATCTCAAAGGAGGAAATACGAAGATGAAAAAATTCTGGTAGCAAAAATTAGCCAAAATTTCCAGTCTTTATTAAATCTTTTGAGGAAAAACTCTCAGAATAAAATTATTATGATCCTATATTGGCTTATACCTTCAACACTCTCCAAGAGTAAGTTTATATAAGAAGTAACATGAATCCATGTGACAGGTGGAGGGATACACCGGGAAGGGAGGGGAGGAAACATAATAATTATTTTAATTACTTTCTAATAATTATTTTATGATTCATCTGGTATCCACTAGTACGCAGCCCACCCTTTTCCCTGTTTATTTTTCCCCCTTACTAAAAATCCTTTCTGGTGACCTTGCATGCAATACAACGACTCTGAGGTCAGTTCAGTTTTCTAGCCTATTGGCTTATTACCAATAAAATCTTCTCTATCCAGATTTTTAAGATACTAGGAAAAAAAATTCTTACTATTTTAGCTAAATTTTTCGGGTGTACAAAAGAAATAAAACCCAAATCTCAATAAGCATGGCTTCGAACTTTTCAGTACCATCCTGGATATATATATTAATTACATATATTATATATATAATTTATATATATATATTAATCTTGCTATATTAATTCATATACCCAATCATAACATCGCCCAGTTGTTTACTTCATATAAACTGCCATAATTCATAATTCTATTAATTTATTTTGGTGGTCTTCACCACTACAACGGTTCCTGGAAGGTGGGAGCAGGTGTGCTCACAGCCTATAACTCCAGTAACTAATATATCTTATGCCACTCAGCACTTAGTAAATAGTCACTGAATGGATGAATGCTGCCTTAGTTATAATCAAAGATTGCCTTGCTACAGAAAGTTCAGTCACAAGACAATCACAACTGCTATGCACAGTACATAGTATTATTATTAATTTCCCTCCTTCCTTTGTTGTTGTGCAGTCCAGGATTCCAAATAGCCAGACTATACTCAAGACAAGGGTAATTATGGGGCTCCGACTTGCCATCTCAAGCCTACATGGCAGGCGTCCAGCCACTGAACTAGACCTGTGACCCCGGATGGTGAGCATTTTAAAATAAAGAAAAAGTTCAGGACCAGAGTGATAATAGCACAGCAGTAAGGTATTTGCCTTGTCAACACAGAATGGACCTGGGTTCAATCTCTGGCAGACCATGTGGTCCCCCACCCAAGCCTGCCAGGAGCAATTTCTGAGTGCAGAACCAGGAGTAACCACTGGACACTGCCAGATGTGGCAAAGCGAACAAATAAAAAAAAAGTTCAATTATTATGAGGAGGAAGCTCATGTAACTGTCAGAGACAGACAATTATTTCCTATGGAAACGCAAGGGTTTGGTGGAGACTGCATCTGTGAGGTTGGGAAAGTATTTGCAGAAACACAAAGAACAGGGTTCCACATTATTTTATTCTCATAACAATTCTAAATCTTTTTCGGGGGGGCCACATCCGGTGGTGCTCAGGAGTTACTCCTATATGCACTATATGCTATATGCACTCAGAAATTGCTCCTGGCTCAGGGGACCATATGGGACGCCAAAGGGGATCGAACCACAGTCTGTCCTAGGTTAGCTGCATGCAAGGCAAACGCCTCACCACTTGCACCACAGCTCCGGCCCCAACAATTCTAAATCTTAAGAAAATATCTTTTTATTTCTTACATTTTCAGAAAGCAAGTATTAGATGTGCTTTCAAAATATATTATGAATATTAATACACTCCTGTTCTTTTCAGGGTGTAAGAGTGTTTTGATAACAGATTCACAATGCAGAATGCATTTAGATAATTTTATCTAAATGCTTTCTGTGGTATGAACTTATTATCTTAAAATTTTCCAGTTGTCATTAGCCAAATGTCTTGCCAGCAGTAATTTACCCGGCTCTATAGATTCTCATTTGGGAATATTCTGTTCATGTTACTTTACCATTTTCTTTTCTTAAAAATATTCCATTTACTCTGGAAACCTCAACAAAGACAATGTTGAGATCCTCTGCTCATTAGCATCATCATATTTCTCTTACCAGACAGAGTTTAAGTTTCAGCTTTTTAAAACAGGGTGGCGTATAATATTCAAATAAGGCTTGGTTGAATTATTTTATAAGCCTCTGAAACACTATCACCATCTTAAGTATATTCACTTTAGAGTAAAAGTTAAACTGATTTCAAAGGAAATGAAATGTTCAGGCCCATCAACGCCCATGATTTTTAAGTGGGAAAAAAAGACTTGGATTACAGATGTTAAATCACCACTTTACACCGACTAAGCCTACTAATGATCACACTTCTAAGTGTGTGATACTGGTACAAGACAAGACTGCACTGGTAAATGGTTTTCCCTAGATTCTATGTCTACTGTCTATTTACAAACATACACATGATGCATTTACATACACTCACATGACAAATCAGCAGCTCTAGGACTGTTCTTTTCTACAGTCAGTACATGTGCAAAGTCATTCCCAGCAGTAAATATGGCCCCGGGGCAATGCAGTGAACCTTTCACATTGTAGTGCTCCCTGCACTGTGGTAGTGATAGGGCAGCAGCATATTTGTCACTAATGCAAATGCTCTAGTGGTCTAAAGAACTTAATGCTTCTTGCTGGGGGCCTTGATCACTTGAAAGCAAAGGACATGCAGAGGCTCCTATAGACAGACCTTCCTGCAAGAGCTGAGTGAGTTGAAGGAACCTTATGCTTGTGATACAAAATCATAGCAGATAACTTTAAGATTATGTGTGCCATAACAAACACCAGAGTACTCTAGACAGTGGTTCATACTTGAAAATTAGAAGCAAACATATAGAGGACTAACAAAACCATCACATTAAATAAAGCTTATGAAGTTACAAGATCATGTCACAGATTTTCAAAAGCCTATCACAGTCTCTAGACAATCTTTTGAAAACTCAATGGAAGTATCCATTTGAAATGAAGATGAGAATCTAGGCACAGAGGGTGTCTTGCCTTGCCTTGCCTTGCCTTGCCATTAAGGTGCTTGCTTTGCCATTTAGTTGTGTGAGTTTGATCCCTGGCACTAGATATGGTACCCCATTCACTGCCAGGAGTGTCCCCTGAGCACAGAGCCAGGACTAATTCCTGAATACTGCCCCCTTTCCAAAACTGATCTAAGTAACTTTTATGTTAGATAATACATAAGTACCAGAGAAATCTTAAAATATATAACAACATTTTTAATCTGGGTTTTCTAAGAGATAAAAGACGACGCATATCAGTTTGGGGGGTAGGAGTAGAAATAATGGAACCATAAATTTGTCTCGTTGGTAATTAAGAAATTACATATTACTGAGAACAAAGGTCAAATAACACTGAAATATCCAGGACTTTATCCTCTTTCCTCTTTATGAGTACATAAAGGAGTCTTTTCTCCATTCTGATTGATTCTCCTCAAATTACCAGATAAAGCTGTAACGCACATCTTAAAGTCGCAATTTTTTATATTTTATAAAATAATCAACCACTCTTGATAGCTTTTCGCCACCCAAGGAGGAGTTTGAGTGGCACCTGTGGTAGAGTTCTTGCCAACTACAAAGAAATGTAGGGAAAGACCTCTGACATCTGTCTATATTCCCACACCCAACTCAGAGTGGGAGAAATAAACTGCCAAAAAAGCACAAAGCAGATGGGAACTGCAATATGCTGCCATTCATCAGGTGAACAGCTACAAGAAGCTTCACCTGTGGGGTCAGACCAACAAACACACATGGAAAGGGGAGGGAGGAATTGAGGGAGGGAGGGAAAGGAAGGAAGGAGGGAGGGAAGTTTAACACTTCTGGTGTTGCATATGCAGCCTTTTTGTTCTCTGTACTCCACCGGAGCACTTTCTATCACATGAAAAATTGGTGGTGTTATCTGTTCTTGCCTCGCTATATAAAAATTATTTTATGTGGTATTTTTAGAAGTTTTTTTAATCATTGACTAGAACAAAGCAAGGGGGAAAATCCACCTCTTGATATGGCTCCACTTCAATTTAACAGATGACACTCAATGCAGCCTGGCAAGTTCTTTAAAGGCTTTCCAGTATTTGGCATTAGCTCACCAGAGAGCAGGGCCTTTTATACTCAGAATTGTTGTAAAACGCCTCATTCACCAGTGCTCAAAGGCAGTCACAGTTTTCCCAGCACAAAGAAATGACACTGAACTGATACTTATTGGTAGAGTGCTGTTATCAGCAAGTATTTCTCTCTCCTGCCCTTCCCATGCACAGGCCTGCACAAGCAGGGATGCTTATTCTCTCTAATCTCAGCATATCACAGTCTATCAGCATTTCTCAGGGTCCCTACTCTCCTGTCCCTAATACAGAAAGAAGAAAATAAAAACTAATGGCTAAAAGCAACCAAAAAATAAACAAGAGTGGCTTGTATATATTTCTTATGATCTATTTAAAATTGTGTCATCATGGCAGCTGTACTTTATACAAAGTGTCTATAATTCCACACAGAATTAACACTTATTATTGACACAATAAATATTAGATGATCATTAGGTTCTGCAACTCTGGAAAATATATATATCAATACAAAGATAACTTTGGCACCTCATTAAAGAGACAAACCTGGCCCTTAGGTGATACAGCTCCCAAAAGGCAGATAAATAAACCAAAGATCACCAATGAATATCTGCCCTCCAACAATAGTACTTGTGCTATCTGTAGTAATCATGCCAATGTCTATTTAATGGCAACAACATACAATCGGATGTGACTCCAACAAATACAAATTGCTAAAGTTATGGATGCTGTTTTCAAGGGAGACACCAAATGAAAAGAAACTTAGAGGAGGGCTGGCTATTCATTAAATTTCTGGCTAAGACTCTATTTCCATTATCAAAAATCAGAACCCGAGGCATCTTTAGTTATTTCATTAAGTAATGTGTGATTATGGTCACCAAAGCCCTGAGCACCTTAGTGATGAAGGTTCACAAAGTCTAATTGTCACAGATTATGTTTTGTGGGGGCAGTTTTCAAGTTTTCAAAAAATGTTATTAGGGAGCCAGAGAGAAAGCATGGAGCTAAGGCAGAAGGTCACTGGTTTGAATTCCGGCATCCCACATGGTCCCCGAGCCTGTCAGGAGCGATTTTTGAGCATGGAGCCAGGAGTAACCCCTGAGCGCTGTCGGTGTGACCCATAAACCAAAACCAAAACAAACAAACAAAAAAGATGTTATTAGGGTAGAACACAATAAAGAAAACAAATAAGATGATTTAAGGAATAGAAAGGAAGACGACAGGACAGAACTGGGAGGTAGATGCGGATGTTTCCCTAAAAGGGAAATAAAGGGCAGATTTGGGCAAACAGCACATAAAAAACACCAAAAATCTAAAAGCCTGCTAACTGAGAATGAGAAGAGAATGGTCAGGGTATTGGGGGTTATAAATAGGAGTGAGGTTCAAATGGCCTCAACACTCTTGCTAAATATTAAGTTTTATTCTAAACTTCTGCAGGTTACACAAAGGAATGAATCACGACAATCCTTGTTTCTATTTTAAAAAGATTATTCCTAGAGAATTGATCATGAAGACTAGAACTAGGGAGAACAGCCAGAAATCTATTTGGCAGCCCAAGGTGTATGGGGAACCTAGTGTGAGACTACAGGTGGAGAAAGGTAAAGAAGTTCCACCTCTGCTTTGTCATTTGGGTTCTTTGGAAGAATGAAGCCCATGAGATGTTCTGGTGTCTATAGTAGGGCAGCATGTGATGTGTAATTTTAATGAATATTCCTCCTAATGGAGACAAAGAGAAGAAAGAAAGTGTGAGAAATGGTGCCCTAGGAATCACATCCAGTCAGTCCTGGGCCCAATACAATAAAATGTTGTTGGTCACAACCAAGAGAATTGGACTTCACGGGGGACAAGGAAGAATTCAGCAGTGCCCAGAGTGCAAAGCCTGGGCTGTGGGAGAGCTTGACTGGGGGTTAGTAAATGCAGCCCGTGAATTCACTCCAACCCTTCTGGTTCTCCAGCCACACAAGGCATGAGCTGGGCAAGAAGACGGCTCAGGGCCTGGCAGGAGCCCAGGCTGGCAACTGCAACAGGGAGCACAGCTGTGGGCCCAGGCAGGAAGTGACACACCAGCACTCTAAGCAGAGGTGGCCACATGCAGCCAGATGAAAACAAAGGCCAAGTCCTCACTCAAAAGCACAGTGAATACAAGAATTTGCTTAATTTCAGGACGAGTGGACTCAAAAAAATAAGGAAGGCTGGGTCTGGTATGCCAGGCGCCCAATCCCAAAACCAGCATTAGCAGGAACAGGACCAAGAAATGAGAGCTCAGGAAAGAATACAGCAGCACAATCATAGAATATATTTTAATAGCCCTCTCACAATTGGCTAGATCACACTGTGCCAAAAATCAGTAACACTGGCCTTAAAGGAAGATATAGAAGGAAAGGGCCTAAAAACATGGACAGGGCTTGCCACCCCCAACACAATCAAGCACACATTCTCCTTCAGTGTACATGGGGCAGGTTCCAAGAAAAAGCACATGCAGAAATAGAACACAGAAATCATATCTAGTACCTTCTCAGAGCACAAGGTTTTGAAAGTGAATAATTAACCACAAACAGAAAGTTGGGTGAAACTCAAAAGGCTTGGAAATGAAACAATTTACTAATGAACAACCATGGATCAAAGAGGAAGTCAAAGAGTAAAGATTCCTGAAAACAAATAGAATGAAAACATGCATTACAAGAACATATGGGACAGAGCATAAACTATTCTTAGCAATCCAAGTGTCTACGAGGAAACAAGAAAGGTAATAAAATAACCTAACTGCACATCCTTAGATATAAGAAAAAGAACAACAACAGGATCCGAAAGAAAGGAGGAGAAAAATTATGAATTAGAACCATCCAGGCTCACTCTTGTCTTCATTTTTCTTTGCTTAGTTCCATTCTGGGGAAGCCCTGTTCTCTCTTGACTATATACTCTCTCTTTCTCTTCCCCTACATCCTCCTAAATAAATTTAAATAAAACAACTGTGCTTCATTAGAAAGCAAACAAAACTGCACTATCTCCTCAAAACTAGTTTTGAAAAGATTCCATAACTTAAGTAACAAAACTCACTGTAAACAAGTTTGTCTGAATCAAATTATCATCTGAAAATATTTCTAATAGTAATCACACCTATGAATCTGATTAAAGAACATAATCTAAAGTTACAATAAATGAAACATTGACACAATCTACTTTTTTAAAGTCTAAGGTTTCCACTTAAAAAATATTTCCTTGCTGATGTTACTAAAGGCTAAGGTGAGCCAAGTTCATCACTATATTTCTGATACAGATGGGCTTATTTATACCAGACCTACCATTTTATCCCAATAAATTATTCTGATAAAAGTCTTTCTTTAAACATATATGACTACTTCAAACTACCTATAGTTCAGCAAAAGAATGGCAATATTTTGATATATTTACCCAATGGAGATCAGAATAATCAACACTACACACGACCTGGATAATATCATTATTGAACAAGACAGCAAACATTTTTATTAAATTTCTATTAAATACAAAATTAAGATGTTAGATTAAAACCATATTTTATACTTAGGAGAGACAGGAGAGTGATTGAGAAAGATCAGTATTAGGTGTTGCTAATATTTTATTTCTTGTTCTGAGTGCAAGTTACATAAATGTGCTCAGATTATGAAAAAGGAACTATTCATGCTCAGACATACAATCTGACTGAGTATTCTGCTATGTTGTGAGACCCAAGAATAGGCTGGATGATAGAGCACATTCCTTTTATGTGTGAGGCACTAAATTCTGTTCCCAGCCCTGGCCTAAAATCCAAGAAAATAAAAACTTGTGAACAAATGCAATCTGAAAGAGACTATTAAAAATTTGTTAAGCTGAATCGTAGAGCCATAAATAATTGCTACTATATCTGTGATAGACCTGTGGTTTCCAAAAATGTTTCTCAAATCTCAGAAACTCCCATAAAATGTATATATAGAATGTTTCGAAGAAATGGAAAATTAAAGTTACAAGAGGCTACACTGTACTTCACTGATTGCAGTCAACTGATCAAAGCTGCTAAATCAAATGATGGTAAAATGAGATGATCTGGGGCCCAGAGAGATAGCATAGCGGTGTTTGCCTTGCAAGCAGCCGATCCAGGACCAAAGGTGGTTGGGGTTGGTTCAAATCCCGGTGTCCCATATGGTCCCCCGTGCCTGCCAGGAGCTATTTCTGAGCAGACAGCCAGGAGTAACCCCTGAGCAACGCCGGGTGTGGCCCAAAAACCAAAAAAAAAAAAAAAAAAAAAAAAAAAAAGATGATCTGGATGAGCCAGAGGGTTCAGTGCAATTGGAAGAAGTGAGGAGTCAAGAACCAGAGTGCAGGGATGTGGTCAAGATTCCATCGATCACTGCTGACTTGGAAACAGAGGAGGCCACAGGTCAAGAAATGTGGCCAACTTTAGAAGTTCTAACAACCAGAGAGTCTTTTCCTCCTCCTCCTCCTCCTCCTCCTCCTCCTCCTCCTCCTCCTCCTCCTCCTCCTCCTCCTCCTCCTCCTCCTCCTCCTCCTCCTCCTCCTCCTCCTCCTCCTCCTCCTCCTCCTCCTCCTCCTCCTCCTCCTCCTCCTCCTCCTCCTCCTCCTCCTCTCTTCTCTCCTCCTCCTCCTCCTCCTCCTCCTCCTCCTCCTCCTCCTCCTCCTCCTTGCCAACTTTAGAAGTTCTAACAACCAGAGAGTCTTTTCTTCTTCTTCTTCTTCTTCTCCTCCTCCTCCTCCTCCTCCTCCTCCTCCTCCTCCTTCTTCTTCTTGCCAACTTTAGAAGTTCTAACAACCAGAGAGTCTTTTCTTCTTCTTCTTCTTCTTCTTCTTCTTCTTCTTCTTCTTCTTCTTCTTCTTCTTCTTCTTCTTCTTCTCCTCCTCCTCCTCCTCCTCCTCCTTCTTTTTTTTTTTTTTTTTTTTTTAATGGATTTGGGTCACACCCAGCAACGCTAAGGGGTTACTTTTGGCTCTACGCTCAGAATTTGCTCCTGGCAGGCTCGAGGGACCATATGGGATGCAGGGATTCGAACCACCGTCCTTCTGTATGCAAGGCAAATGCTCTACCTCCATGCTATCTCTCCGGCCTCCTGTTTTTGTTTTTCGTGTTTTTCTTGTTATTGCTTTGTTGTTTTTTATTATTGTTTTTTTTTGTTTTGTTGCCATTTTCTTTTTTCCCCTCTTCTAAATTGATATTTATAACATCTAGAAGGACTCCTCCTAGTTTTTGGTTTTTTTCTTTTTCCTTTTTCTTTTCTACGCTCAGAAATTGCTCCTAGCAGGCTCGGGGGACCATATGGGATGCCGGGATTCAAACCACCGTCCTTCTGCATGCAAGGCAAACGCCTTACCTCTATGTTATCTCTATTACGAAACCTTGAGCTTAGCTTAGTAAGGCTCATCTGAAAATTTCGATTCCCAGGGGCCGGAGCAATAGCACAGCAGTAGGGCATTTGCCTTGCATGTGGCTGACCCAAGATGGATCTGGGTTCAATTCCTGACATCCCATATGGTCCCCTAAGCCAGGAATAATTTCTGAGTGCATAACCAGGAATAAACCCTAAGTGTCAGCGGTTATGACCCCCCCCCCACCAAAAAAAAAAAAGAAAAAGAAAAATTTTGATTTCCAGAACTGGAGAATAACATGTGCAGGAAGATGACTCAAAGGGCAGGAGCACATGCATTGTATGTGGGTGTCCCAGAAACCAATGCCAGCAGAGCAGAAAGTTAATTCCCAGAGCAACATGCTGAAAGTAGCCAGCACCTACTCCAAGTACTGGCAGGGTAAAGAAATATTTTGAAGACATCACTATGAAACAAAATGTATTTTGCTAATGATGCCACAAATAAAGAAGTTCTTAGATTACTTCATAGTCACAACTTTCTGGTTCTCTTTTTACTAGCAGGATTACTATTAAAAAGCAGCACACAAGTGAAAGCAGTAGTAGTGCAGTCCTGGATGAACACAAATTGATTCTTCCTGAAAAGAAGTGAGACACAGATTCGAAGGCAGCCCTGGAAGACTATTTTACAGTCTTTGAGTTGGGATAAGAAATAGTGATACCATTGAAAGGGACAGTTACACAAGGTAACTATAGTGTCAATAGACTTTTGACTGTCTATACAAGTCCAATTCAACTCTTGTGAAGATAAAAGGCTAGTGTTCATCTTGACAATGTACATATGTAAGGGGAATTTTTATATTCCTCAACACTACACCTCTCAGTGGCAAGATGCTGGTTAGCCTTGCATGCTATTTCAACTCCTGCATCTCATATGGTACCCAGAGCTTGCATGTGACCCCAAACAAAACAATAAATCAAAAATGCTTCTCTGACTTTTCTCCTACCAGGATCATCGTGGGTCAGAATCTCAAGAAATATTCTTTTTGTGGTGCTATTTCCCATTATACTGGAAGAACTACCACCTTAAAATGCAGTGGATGGCTTGAACCTTCTCCACCCATTTAATCATTATATGCCAAATCCCCTCTGCATCAATTAAGCATACAATAGAAAGCAGTACATAAAACCACAATAAGCAATACAAAAAAAAGAAAAAAAGAAAAAAGGATTAGAGCCATGAAAAATGTATTAATTTATTCTATGCAATGCACTTGTAATTCTTCCACTTTCAGTCAAGATCACAGTACAGTGTAATAGTCTGGTTCAGGGACCAATTAATCCTTTTATATTTAAATCAATCACTGACTCCTCTCCGAATAATTTAACTTCTACATACTGCCACCCATTTGATGTCTTTTAGGAAAGAGCAGAGTTAACAGTATGTGGCACATTAATCATGTTTGGTAATAGGGGAAAAAAATGCATTATCAGAGAAATTTAATAGGGAAAGGAGAGGCAAGGTCTAAAACATGGTATCATAATCAGTGTTTGTAGCATCATTTTCTTCACTAAAGAGGGCCAGTTAATCCCGGAGTCAAGAAGACCCCTTCAAAATATGTTCTTCAAATATGGCTCTTCAAATTATGTTCTCATGCATGTATCTATCTGATTAATAGATATGTGTATTCAGTAATAAAATCTATACAAACCTTCCCCAACACGAAGCAGAATGGTTTGATGATGCTTAACCAACGAGGCAAGAGAAAGAAAACAGAAAAGCATGCATTTTATTCAAATTGGCATGTGTCTGGAACTTTGCCACAAAGCTGGGCCCTTTTCCTTGAATTTTAAAACCTAATTAATAGGGAAAATTCAATGAAACAGTTATGTGCTGTCTAAAGATTTTTTTCCCACTGCATGTAAAATGCAGATGTCCATGACTGAAGAATATTTTCTTTAAATAAATGTATCAAGACAGCATTTAGAGCTCATGTGACTAAAAGTGACATTACCTCAACTGCTGCTACTTATTTTGGCGGACAGTAAAAGAAAGAGGTTGTCCTCCATTCATTCCTGGCTTTTAATATTGAGTCCATTGTTTTTATTCTAGCAGCCAGACCAGGGCTTTAAAATGCATGATTTATCTTCAGAAATTTCAAAACAAACGTAAGTGCATTTCAAATGGTATGTAAGCAAGTGCTTTCAAAAAATTTTAACTGATTAACTTTGTATGGAGATGCAACACTAAACACGCACACACACACGCAGGTGAAGTCTGTGTCTTGGCATAACCCAGATGCAGTGCTGAATCAGGAGCACTGGCCGCTCACACAATTTCAAGGTGAGGAAAGCACAGTTAATGCTCCCTCAGCATTCATTTCACCGCCATAGAGAGAAATCCAATGGCAAAGTTAAAGATCAGCCTTCTGACACAGGGGAGAGGATGAAAGAAAAAAAGAGGCCCCATTTATAAACAGTGATCTGGACTCACCTCAAGCTAGAAATTCAAAATTCAAAGTATATTAACTGTCACCGTGAAGGTAGATTTCTCTGGGCTTGTGAACTGTGACTACCTCTGAGGACTGGGCTGACAACTATGACCTTCAGATAATCATCAAGTGCAAAATGATTGAGTGTCTTTCTGCTCCGAAGAATTGTCATAAAAGAAACATTTGAAGAGAACCCAAATCTTTAGTCTCTTTTTAAAAAAATGTACCTCAGGGGCCAGAGTGGTGGCACAAGCAGTAGAATGTTTGCCTTGCATGTGCTAACCTAGGAGGGACCCTGGTTCGATCCCCCGACGTCCCATATGGTTCCCCAAGCCAGGAGTGATTTCTGAGCACATAGCTATGAGTAACCCCTGAAAGTCAGGTTTTTAGGTGTGGCCCAACCCCCCCCCCCAAAAAAAAGTACCTCAGAATATAATATTAGTTAGGATTAACCAAGTAAATTGTGGGGGGACGAACGACAGAATTAAGATGTTTGTTTTACATGTGACCAGACCTGCTCTCACTCCTGGCACTTTCAGGCACTGTATAGTCACCCTGAGCACCATCGGGTGTTGAGTCACATTCTCCAGACCTTACTTTGAATCACAGGCCTAACTGGCTGAGAATTGCTGGGGGCCAGACACCCCAGCCTCCTGAACATTGTGTGGGAAACCCAGAAATTACAAGCAAACTAAACTATAGCTCATCAAACATCACCTCATCTCTTGAATATGAAGTTCCCCCAACTAAGAGCTCCAATCAGTAGGGTGGTTTTTTGTTTTGGTTTTTGGGCCACACCCAAAAACCTGATGCTCAGGGGTTACTCCTGGCTATGCGCTCAGAAATCACTCCTGTTTGGGGGACCATATGGGATGCCGGGAAATCAAACTGTGGTCTGTCCTTAGCCCATGCACCACCGCACCAACCCCCAATAGGGTATTTTGTGTTGACTTCACAGTGAATGGGATCACGTGTAGATTCGCCTACATACCACTGTATAATTTCCCTTGCTAAGAGACTTCTCAGTCCCACTGAAAATGGCTCCCTTGAAAACACAACTTAAAAATCTCAATAGATCAATGCAAGGGAAGACAATAAAACCAAAGGTCTGATATGTATGTTTGGGGAAATGCAAACTTCTAGCTCCTAGCACCGGGTGATTCCAAGAGGAACGACATTCCTTCCAGATACAATTTAAAAAATATTACGGTCAAATCAAGATTATAAAATGTGGGGGCTGGAAAGATAGCACAGCGATAGGGTGTTTGCCTTAGGCACAGAAGGACAGTGGTTTGAAATCGGCATCCCATATGGTCTCCCAAGCCTGCCAGGTGTGATTTCTGAGCGCAGAGCCAGGAGTAACCCGAGTACAGCCGGGTGTGACCAAAAACCAAAATCCAAAAAAAAAAAAAAAAAAAAAAAAGTTTATAAAATGCCAGACACAATCCTTCAAGCACTGCGGTGTCCTTCCTATATTTCTCTTTACTGTTGCCATCCATCTGCAGTCCAGGTCTACCAACCTTCCAAACTGAGACAATCCCTCATCTTCTCAAAAGGCTCAAATAGTCTCTTCAAATGTGTGTGTTTGTATTTAAAAAGATACAGACATATTAAAATGTAAAATAAATATAATAAATAATTTAATTTGTACAGAAAACTTTATTTCATTTAAAAATCCTATTTACAACTGCCTAAATAACCTGGGAACTAAAATTCATACGAGAATAAAGAAAGCATTACTACCAGATGACACAGGGGGAATGAAATGAACACTGTCCCCACTCTGGGACACAGAGAAGGAGCAGTCACCAAAGCCAGCTCCTTCGAAAACACAGCATCACAATAAACTGGACCCCTGAGTGAGAACATGCAAATTGACCCTGCCAGGGTTCATCCTCTATAGAGTAGAGAAAGAAGGTCATGGAATAGGAGGAGGAGGTCATGTTTCTAGAAGACCACAACTACTCAAGTTCTAGTTCTGAGACTCACACATGCCCAGGTCTGTAAAGGACAGGAGGTCTGGATGGCAAGAATACAAGAAAAGGTGTTGGAAGTCAAAATAATCATGCTAGTAAAGTGAAAATAAACTATGATTAGATTCTAACAGTGAAAAGGAAAAGGAAAGACATTTTGGAAGTAAATCAAGAAGTATTGGTTAAAACAAGCTAACTGATGAATCAAGACAAAGTGTTTATATGTTCAGAAGAAAAGTCTCAATCATGATCTTCCTCCTTGTAGTCTTTAGACTTCTACTAAATGGGAGGCCAGAATAGGTGTCACGTCACAGGCAGCTGTCACTATAGTTGGTTTCATTTTTACTTTGAAGGTGGAGGTTACAGATCCAGGAATCAAACCCAGGTCTTCACACATGAGCTGCTTCCCAGACCCTGATCTTCATGTTCAAAATCACAACTTTTAATAGACTGTTTAAAACCAAGGCCAAAAATCCCCAAGGCAAAACAATGACACTTAAATCTTGTTTCCAGGGTAACAGTTAATGGCTCAGGATCAGACTGCAGAATTATTGACAAGGAAGTATGAATGAGACATTTGTGCTTTAGCAGAATCAAAATGACCACCCTGATTTTTGGCACTTTGATATTTTTATCGAAGCCTCCAACTTCAAGAGCAGACCTTTCCTACAGACATATGCCGACAGGAACAGATCACATTATTTAACTGACAGGGGTCTCAAACTCAATTTACCTGGGGGCCGCAGGAGGCAAAGTCGGGGTGATCCTTGAGTGCAAAGTCAGTAGTAAGCCTTGAACATTGGGGGGGGTGACCCAAACAACTAAAACAAAACAAAACAAAAAAAGGTTCCTCTAGGGCAGGGTCACAAAATGTTGTACGAAGGGCTATTTGCAGCCCTCGAGTTTGAGACCCCTGATTTAACATGTCCTCGCATCAGAATATTAATGTTTCCAGTGGCATTCTATTCTAGATTAAAAGAAAGACACAAGTGATACCACCTTTATTTTTAGGCATTAGCAACTGCCTCTCTGGAAGAGGCTCAACTCTGAAGACAAGTTTCGTTAAGCATAAGTGGAGATAATTACTCATAAACCATCACTGAGGAACTATTTCCAATGCCCAAAGTCCTGACGTTCAAATCGCTCAAATTTTAAAATATTAGAAAAAAAGCTCAACAGAAATAAGCATAAATCTTCACTACATCACATATTTTCTCTACCAACTGCCAGTCTCAGACTTTTATAATAAGCAGGCCTTTCCTACAAAGAACCCCATGATTTTGGCATAGGAAAGCAAGTGTTACATAAATCATCTGCAGCACTAGGAAAGAGCGAATGGGAGGAGAGTCCTTCATAATCACTGTCAGAGCCTCTAAATTCAATTCAAAATAAATTTGTTTTGTTAAAGATTTACAAATATTCAAACCAGGCGGTCCTAGAATAACTAGTACTTGATCTAAAAATAAATTATGTATAGACATTTTATTTTACTGAAAATATTCAAATGATGAAGGAAAGCTGGCCAACTAAAAACCAAGCCTCATTCACAACTGTTTTTTGAGCAAATTCAAATAAATATTGATTGTGAAAACATAAAATTCTAGGATTTTTCAAATGGTAGGAGTCAAGAAATAAACTTGGAGCCAGTGAATATTTTAATACAGAATTGAAGCTATCCAAAAGGTAGAATAATGTTGAGAGAGAGAGAGAGAGAGAGAGAGAGAGAGAGAGAGAGAGAGAGAGAGAGAGAAATGTATATATTGAGACACCATCTAAGGTTCATGTCTTTGAATGCAGTAAAAAAATATTTTTTTGAAAGTTCTCTGAAAGATTTAACATTGGAGTTAACCTCAACATGAAGTGTTGCATTCTTTTGCCTTTTTCTTTTCCTTTCTTTAGTTGGGTGTGGGAGATACTCCCAATTCAGGAGGTGCTTAGGGGGGGACCCATGATTACAGGAATCAAACCTGGGCCTGTCATGGTCTTCTTTTTTTTTTTGGTCACACGGGCAGCGCTCAGGAGTTACTCCTGACTCTAAGCTCAGAAATCGCTCCTGGCAGGCTGGGATTCGAGTCCTTCTGCATGCAAGGCAAACACCCTACCTCCATGCTACTTCTCCGGCCCCCTGTCATGGTCTTTTAAACTGCTCTGCTCAAGTCCCAAACAGCAAGACTAAAGTCTTCCAGGTAGAATCATACTGAAATGGACATTTTGAAAGTTAAATGAACCCTTCATGACAGAAGTGACAGTCACTTTCTGAATACTGCTGTGTCCTGACTAAAGATAGAGCAGTTAGAGCAAGCATTCAGGATATAACTGAGGGGGTGCACGTACTAAAAAAAAACTGAAAAGAGCCTTTTACCAAAATCTTATTTACCATGTCCATGTGCTAGAAAAATATGCGTGCATAGAAAATGCCAACACCACTGTAAACATATTACCTTACTGATAAGCTTTTAACTACTAATTTTAAAAAATCCACCCACACAGTTATGTGTGTAACAGTAACCATGAAGACTGAGATTTCTCTACAGGTTTTTCCTATTGTCCACAAAAAGAAGGTTCTAGTTGATATAATTTGTTGGGTTGTCTCTGGGTTCTAAGAACACAAAATAGGGCTTCATACCGAATAAAAAACATATTAAAAAAGAATGCAGGGCCCGGAGAGATAGCACAGCGGCGTTTGCCTTGCAAGCAGCTGATCCAGGATCAAAGGTGGTTGGTTCAAATCCCGGTGTCCCATATGGTCCCCCGTGCCTGCCAGGAGCTATTTCTGAGCAGACATCCAGGAGTAACCCCTGAGCAACGCCGGGTGTGGCCCAAAAACCAAAAGAAAAAAAAAAAAAAAAAAAAAGCAAACCTGCAACCTAGAAGCATTTACTGAGTAGTAAGTTAAGAGCAACAAATGCCATCAAGAAGTTCTAATAACATGTGGCAGGAAGCCAAGCCCGGCTATTAGAAAGACAGCAAAATTAACTAAAAATTCCTCCACCTGAACTAAATGGGCATCCTATTTAGGAGATGATGATTCACCTATGCAAGCTCCACTTATAGCTATCCCAATTTCATTATGTTTATAGTCCAAAAAATATTTATTAAACTTTAAAAAAATATTTAGATACTTTCAAATATGTAATGTGTGTCAAAAGCACATGTGTGAGTTGGGGTTAGAATTCTAAACAGCTGGAGTGAACGCTCTACCTGGGGGGAATCCTGAGCTGGATTTTTAGTACTGCGGAAATCCTCTTTCCTATCCTGGAACCCACACATGACATAGGCTCCAAGGCCAAGTCCTGGCCCAGCTGTCTGCAGCTCAGCAGTGTCTGAGCACCACTGAAGAGTCGGGCATAGCACTGACCTGCATAAGCGGACTGAGCATTTCCAAAAGCAGCCCAAGCCCTCCGACACTGCTGGAGAGGGTCAGAAAGTAAACACATCTAATTTGACTTTAAAATGTATTGTATGAAACCATATGTATCAACACATACATGAAACTATTCAAATGAGGGAGCGGGGGGGGAGTTTGTAGTTAAATCCCAAGAAAAAGGGCTGCTAACAGATTCCTATATGTTACAAACAATTCCGACTGAATGGAAATAAATGAAATGATTAACATTTTAATATCAAGAAACTAAAGATATTTTGTAAGACTAAACATTTTTATTATATTATTAAATATCATCAATTTAATAATATTAAATTAGCAGTTTAATTAATGGTTATAAATAATTTACAGCTTTAGAAAACTAAATAAATATAGTTTTCCTTTGCGTAAATCCCTTTTAAAATAATAATGGAAACATTAAGTCTATTAAACCTAGATGTCACTCTGCAGTTAGCTAAAAATTCACATCAACAAAGTGATGATAAATGGTAGCCCACTCCACCAGGACACAGGCACTGAGGAGCTTTCCTCGCCCAAATGAGAACTGTCCACTAAGAAATCAAAATGTATTTTTGTAATGCTTTTGTAAGATATTAAGTCAAAATCAGTTTGATTTGGCCATTGATTTTATAGCAGCAGCAACTGACCAGCTTTCTGCTTTTGAAACAAATCATTATGAGATGTTTACATAAACTTCAAAACTAAAGTTCATAAATCCAAGAAAAGGAGGCATTTTCTTGAAGTTAGATGTCGTATGCAATGACGCAAAGGAGCCATTAAAAGGCAAGAACTAGAATTCAGTCATTAATAATCTGTCTTTTGGTGGCTTTGAGGCAGGGGTCTCAAACTCGCAGCGCAAATGGCCCTTCGTACAACATTTTGTGGCCCTGCCCTAGAGGAATCTTTTCTGTTTTGTTTTGTTTTAGTTCTTTGGGTCACACCCCCCAATGTTCAAGGCTTACTACTGACTTTGCACTCAAGGATCACCCCGACTTTGCCTCCTGCGGCCCCCAGGTAAATTGAGTTTGAGACCCCTGCTTTAAGGGATGAACTGATACATACGCAGGACACAGAAATAGGATCAGAATGAAAGAAGATGAAAATCCTCAGGTGATACAAAGGATCGAGGGTATGCCAATAGACCTGTAGCTACTGGCAGTCTGCATCCTGGTCCAAAAACTCAATTTTGGCTTCCGAGAAGCATCTTCTTGATTCCAGGGGTAAATAAAACCTAAAGGCACTAACCAAAAAGAAAACTGTGTCAAGATTTTAATGAGCTAAGCTGTAAAATTAATTCTATGTCAACCGCTGACACAAAAGTGACTTGGTATCACTGTAAAAGGGTATAAAATTAAGTGTCATTTTTGTAGGTAAAAGCTGGGTGCATCCTTTATTCTTAACTGTCAGCTAGCTGGTAAAGAGGAAAAATCACTAATCATGTGTTTGACTCTGAGTAGCACTAAATGGCGTTAACAAATTAAACATTCTGATCCTGTTTTGCTTAAACCAATATACTACAATCTGTTTATATTCTCCTAGAGACTGAGAGGAGGAAGCAGAGTGGAGTACTGGATACACAGATACTAAGCAGGTATAAAAAATTAACAAGAAAGAATTTACAATAATAATTCATACATGAATAATTGAAAGTTTAATGTATGCTGATTAAATGAAGTAAAATACAATTTGGTATAACAACAAGTAATGTAAGATAAGCTTTTTCATTAATATCTTACAAAAGCACTGAACATATCTAATACATTTCTACGAAAAAATATGGAGTCCCTTATTCTATTTACTGTACAAATATTTATCTTAAATCTGACAACTACGCTCTGATTTGTATTAAATTATCGTCTCTACTATGAAGAGAAAACAGTGAAGAGAGTTCAAATGAATTTGCCCAAGGTCACAATTGCTCAGGGTACTGCCATATTTCATAGTCATATCTAACAGACGTGGTCTCAAACACTAAACTTGATGCCTTAAACTGAAGCAAGAAAGTTATACAAATCTTTTTCGAACTGATGATGGAAGGCTTTCACTACACATCAAGTGATTTTCACTTTTACTTCTCTTCAAGTCCTCAGCAGACCTAGGGTCCTCATTCAGAATAAGAATACCAACTCATGACTTCACCAGTCCAGGGGCAAAGGCAGGGCAGGTTATTTTTCTCAACACTAAAATTGGTAATCACAAATTGTGTTTCCCAATGCCAAGAACACCCGAGGGATGTCCCAAAGGGCGCCACAGGAAGATTTCCAATCCGCACTCTCAGCGGGGGCATCATTTCAAGTCACAGATTTCACTCTAAAAACAGTCCAGGGCTAGAGAGATAGCAATGGCTAAGGTATTTTTGCCTTGCATGCAGAAGACCCTGGTGAAATCCCTGGCCTGGCATATGGTTCCCTAAACACCATCAGAAGTATTCCCTGAGCACAGAGCCATAAATAAGTCCTGACACAACAACAACAAAACAAATGCAAACAAAAACCCCAACAAGGCAGCTAGCCTACTTCTACTGGTGAGAGGCAAAAGAAGGGCAGGAGGCTTAGGTGGAGGAGAGGACACTGGTGAAGGGATTCATGTCGAAACTCATCATGAACAACTTTGTAACTATCTTGGGGTGATTCAAAATAAATTTAAAATAAACAAAAATACTGTATGCCTGAAACCTAATCAGAAATAACTTGGTAATTTATATTTTGTTTACAATCCTATTATTAAAATCCTATAAGGGGTTGCATAACTTTTTTTAAAAAAATGTCTTCAAATTATTTATGATTTGCTCACAGTAAGTACTTCATTTGTACATTGACTTTATCCAGGGTCACAGAAAATTTTCACACATAAAAGAGGGGTCACAAGTAGAAAAAGATGAAGAAGACCAGCTGTGGATCAGTAATAATCTGAAGTGGTAGAGGATCTTAGTTAGGCCAGTTGGTGGAAGTGAAGCAATGACTTTAAACTTTCAAATCATGAACTGGCACTAATATCCTAAATTACAACAATAATGTTTCTTTTTGGGATGTTCTGTTTTGATTTTGGTATCCAGCCACCCCTGTTATGCTCAGGACTTATTCTTAGCTCTGTATTCAGGGATCGCTCCTGGTAGGCTTCAGGAAACCATATAGGATGTTATATATCTATCCGGGTCAGCCTCACATAAGGCAAGTGCCCTGCCTGCTGTGCTATCATTCCAGCCCCTTGGGTAACAGTATTTTATTACTTGATCCAAATGCCTCCATATAAAAGTGTGTTCACTTTCTTTTTTATAACAGTCTACACATGCGCCAAAAAAAAAATTTTTTTTTTTTTTTTTGGTTTTTGGGTCACACCTGGCGGTGCTCAGGGGTGATTCCTGGCTGTCTGCTCAGAAATAGCTCCTGGCAGGCACGGGGGACCATATGGGACACCGGGATTCGAACCAACCACTTTTGGTCCTAGATTGGTTGCTTGCGAGGCAAACGCCGCTGTGCTATCTCTCCGAGCCCTGCATCAAAGATTCTTAATATTCTGACAAAAATATGCTTTTTAGAAATTAAGTAATTAAAATACATGCTACTGACAATTTATAAACACAAATAATTTGGGATCTGGTAATGGCTTTGGCTAATGCTACTACCTTGCAAGTATAGCTCTAAATTGGGTACCCAACATGCCCAACATGCACAGAGCACAAATCTGACAGCTCTGCTGTCTAAGACCCCCAGCACAAGGGATTTCTACCCACCTTGCAATCAGGTACACATACGGACCACAGATAAAGGGTGTGACCTCAGCAGGCACTGTGATGCAAAGGCTTTCTTAGTATTGAGGCCAAGAGACAGTCCTGAGAAGCACACACAATGGGATACCACAGCAATTCCTAGCAAGCACAACCCCAATGTAAAGGAGGGTTCACAATCGAGTGCAGTCAACATCCCAATGTGTACGAGTACACAACTGAGTGTGTGAAAGCTCCAATGTGTAAAAGGTGCAAAACTGAATGTGTGAGCACCCCAATCTGACCACCAGCCATCAAATTCTGGCCATCACTAACATCAGCAGAGGTGGAGAGAGGAAAATACATAAACTTAGGGTTCCTATCTCACCAAGACTGAGAAGAAAGAATATTTATGTGAGATAGTAGTTCTTTAAAAGATAAATATCTCGGGGCCAGAGAGATAGCATGGAGGTAAGGCGTTTGCCTTGCATCCAGAAGGACGGCGGTTCGAATCCTGGCATCCCATATGGTCCCCTGTGCCTGCCAGGGGCAATTTCTGAGCGTAAAGCCAGGAATGACCCCTGAGCGCTGCCGGTTATGACCCAAAAAAAAAAAAAAAAAAAAAAAAGATAAATATCTTCTCCCTGCCATAAAGACCAACATTTAGACAGTTTCCAATTGACCTTCCGATAGAAAATTTATATGTCTAAGGAATTTTTGGAAGAAAAAAGAAGGTCTACTGCTGCCCCTAAAGACTTAGCTAAGCAACCTTAAATTATTAAACACTGAGGATGGTGACCATGAGTTCCATAGGCAAACTACGACAGCAAGAAGTTCAAAAAGTGAGATTTGGTTAACCAGAGAAATAATATGGGGTTTAGGCAGCCAACCTAGGTCCGGTCCCAAGCAGTAGCTGCCTCCATCACCACCAGAGCTGCCAAGAAACAACCCCCAAGAACCAGTGAGTGAGGCCCAAACAACCCCTAAAATAAAACAAAGATTTCATAGATAGGTCAACAATTAGCAGTCCAAAGCTAAACTAAAGAAAGACTCTGACAAAAATACACCAGTCATTGGGGCCAAAGTGATGGCACAGTGGGTAGGGTGCTTGCCTTGAACGCAGCTGACCTGTGTCTGATTCCTGGTATCCCATAGTCTTCTGAGTCTAGGGAGTGATTCCTGAGCACAGAGCCAGGAGTAACCCCTGAACACCGCCAAGTGTGGCCCCAAAACCAAAAACAAAACCAACCAACCAAACTAAAAACAAAAAAGCAGCCATACCCTGAGGAATGCAGATGACCAAGACAGTATAACAAACTGCCAGGGTGCTAGAAGACAAACCCATGTTTGACATTTGGCTATGTCAGCGAATGTATGGTCTCATATCAACTAATTTATATGCCCTTCTTCCATTTCATTTCATTTACATACCCTGCATTTCTTTGCTCCTGTTTCATTTCTTTTCGTTCTTTCTTTTTTCCTGATATGCTTTTTATGGGGAATTTAGTGGGAGCACATCAGGAGATGCTCAGGGTATTTTCCTGATTCCATGCTCAAGAGAATACCTGTGGTGTTGGGAGATAAACTCCCAGTGGGCCACAAGCAAAGCACGAGCCTCTCCTGCTGTACTACTTCTCTAACCCGATTTGATATAGACTTAGCTATTGAATACAATCATGCTTAACTGTATTCAAACAGTACAGTGGCACCTAGTGTTTACTGTTCAGGTTAAGTACATGATATAAAGAGCATGGAGAGGTCTTGACGGCAGTAAGAGAAATGACAACCATGATGGGACAGTGTTAGCCATGTTCTGAATATAGATAGGGCACAGCCTCCAAAGTAGGGTCAGAGGAAGTACTTTTTTTTTAAGGCACCTTTATGGAACTATAAAGGGTATGAAAAAACTCCAAGGAGAACAAAATTATCATCTGGCTGTAAGACACCACAATGAGTGAATTCTTCGTAAGTGATTTATAAAGGAAATTTCTTTTTTATAAAACCTATTTGTCTACATTTATAGAACGGTAGTTAGGATACAGTTAAGAATTATGGCGGTTGCTGATAAACTCACAATCTAAGTACGTTTGTTTGAATTGTTCAAGTGGCAATAAGATGAATATGGGAGTCATTGCCAGATAAGATTCTCTAACATTCCTTAAGAAATTACTTTTAATCTCATCGTAAGTGCTTGTATAATTATAGGATAAAATTAATATCCTGGCTACTAATTCAAACTGTACTTAATGAACCTACTGAAATGATTACTAGAGATAAAAGAGATTTTTACTCAGGTTTTTGATCCTTATTTCTTTTCTAAAAACTTAATAGTCCTCTTTGTCTTTTTAAGTTGGCAGATTTACTGAAATCTGGAATATTCTGCAATTACTTAGCTGTACAAAATTTTTGTTTTATTTCCTTTACAACTAGTATAAATAGTAAGAGCCCTGAATAGTTCTGGTGAAGGAACAAAAAGTTTTTCCCCCTCCCCAGAAACAAAGTTAACATAATCATTAGAGAAAACAAAAAATGAAATTGTTGAACACCTGAAAGAATAATCGTAGACTGGGGCAGGAGTGATATAGCACAGCAGGTAGGGCATTTGCATTGCACATGGTCAACTGAGGTTCAATCCCTGGCATCCCGTAAGTCCCCCGAGCCTGCCAGGAGTAACTTCTGAGAACAGGGTCAGGAGTAACTCCTGAATACCAGCCAAAGCAAAAAGAGACAAAAAAGAAAAAAATGATTATTGTATTTTTTGCTCAAACACACACAGTCCATAAGATAAATCCACTGAGCCAGACAAAAGTCTCAAGATATCACACCTAATAATCACCTGAATTAGCAGAGGCATAGTTTCTGAGAACAGAATATTCTGAAGGAGTTGAAGAGACAGTAAAGACAGTGAGACACTTGCCTTGCATGCAGCAGATCCAGCTTTGATTCCAGCACCCCATTAAAGACCTCTGAGCCCTACCAGGACTGAGCCCAGAGTGCAGAGCCAAGAGTAAACCCTGGCACCCACACGCGTGACTCTCCCAAACAAGAGAGTGACAAAGAGCAGACAGCCTGTCTAAAGGTACAAAAGAATATCTCTGTCATCAACAGTCCCACATTTGAAAATATCACTTGTTTTGTTGTGAGGAAGCACAAATTAGCTGTATTAGAGCCAGTCAGGACCCACACAACATGCAAACCTATGCACCACCTTACTGAGGGATCTGCTACCAGGTCCTGCTATCAGCAGGAGTCCAGGGAACACCTCTGGGTGCGGAAATGATCTTGATCGTTTCTAGGTAACCATGAAGCTATAGTATCCAGTGTGAGAGACTGTGATATACTCTGCTTTCTAAACTTAGGCAACACTGGTCTCTGTACTCCCCCCCCATCTTAGAAGTAGTTTACCTATGGACAGAGTCCAAACATCCATTTTAACATATCTACAGATCTTACAAATACCTTCTATATCCTTCAGAGTATGTGGAGGTGCAGATATAGAATAAATCCATATTCTCAGGATCATATACACACATTTGGATGACTCCTTTTATGAAACTTTGACTTTCACAGGATTTCTAAAATACATTCAAAATAAACAGACATGAGAGCATACAGATGAGAAGAAAGGTAGAGACATGATACTTAGTGTCTTCTTGAAAAATAAGACCCAGATGAGGAAAAGTCTGGAGTGGATGCCTAGCACCATATGGTCCCCTGAGTCCCACTAGAGAAGCCCTGGAACACCAAGCAAGTAGCAGCTCCTACAAATACCTGTTTTAAGCCCCAAAACCAAAGCCTGGGCTAGAAAGGTAGGACAGTGCATAGGTTGCTTACCTTACAAGCACAGTACTAGCAGTAGAGCCAGCAATAAACCCTGAGCTTTAGTCGGTGTGGTCCAAAAAGATGAGCTGCTGTGCTCTCTACTCTTGCCCCTCCTCTCTCTATCCCCATCTCCATCCCCATCTCTGAGGATCAGGAATATTCGCAAAGAGGCCAAACCCTAACTCAAAGGCTACAGGAGAGAGAGTAACTTGATCAGAATACAGATTATTTGTTTCCTTTCTAACTTAAAATTTTCTAAATCGATCATTTAACATATCAGATAAAACATCTCCTTCTATTTCCAGGTTAAAAAAAACATATTTCCAACCCTAAGCTTATTTGTTCAGAATTTTAGATTCCATTTTATAAAAGTATATACATATAAAAAATATTTACCCAGATGTTGACCCCTTATAGGGGAGAGGGGACTAGATCTCATACCCAGTTGTGCTTGAGTTTACTCTGGGCTCTGTGCTCAGGGATTATTCCTGGCAATGCTTGTGGAACTGGGTGGGGAGCCAGGAATCAAATGCAGCTCAGGTGGTTGTAAGGAAAATGCCTTATTGTTGTTCTATCTTCCTGTTCCCCCACCTAGGTGTGTTTTTAATTTAGTTTAAAATTAACGTTAGTTATAAATAACATACCCACTGTCGTGTAAGTTTATACAATCAATTCTCAATTATTCAGCACTAAGGCAGTGCCAGAGGGCCTTGTAATTTGGCAAGAGTAGAGTTCAAACCTTATCCTTGATGAATTGCCTTAAGTTAATTCATCTGTGTTTGTTTCCAATGCTATCAAATAGAGATAATAAGACTAACTTGCAGAGACTTAAACATTCAACCACAAAGTGACCATGACTTACATATAATATATAATTACTAAAATCAAAGTCCCCACCACCAATCAGAGGGAAACCCTCTACAGCAAATATCCCACGTCTCTAAAGTGAGCTTGGAATGGTGAGTTAAATCTTACGATCTGATCCAAATAAACTCATTAGGAAATACTGGAAAGAAACCCCTGTGCAAAATCCAAGTAACAAAGCATTGCAGAGTCACATCAACAAACTAATACTTCAAATCCATTTTACCCCATTGTTTTCCAAACCCTTTTGAGTAAAGCTGCTTTCTTTCCAAAGCATATTTTTAAATAGTAGCCTACTGAATTTGAAAAGGATTCTTCCTTTTGGGGCCGGAGAAATAGCATGGAGGTAGGCGTTTGCCTTACCAGAAGGACGGTGGTTCAAATCCCGGTATCCCATATGGTCCCCAGTGCCTGCCAGGGGTGATTCCTGAGCGTAGAGCCAGGAGTGACCCCTGAGCGCTGCAGGGTGTGACTCAAAATACAAACCAAAACAAAACAAACAAAAAAAATTGAAAAGGATTCTTCCTTTTAAAGTCAAGTGGTTCAGCTGAAGAGCGATTCCTTTCACCTGGGCAGCCTCTGAGCCAGGAACAAGGCAGAAAGACCCAGAGTTCTTCGGACCCTTGTCCTGAACTGCCCTGAGAGATCATCAAGCCTGCCTACATGGTATCACAAGTGATAAGCAGACACAACATGCTTTTCCTGATTTCTTCCAAAATACTAGTTTAGGTGCCTTCGCTCAGTGAACACATCCTTCTCTGAACCTGGGACTCCCATTCCAGACACAGAGGCTGGCATCTTGCTATTTGCCTGTGCTCATCGCAGAGCATTTCTGTCGTCTGTCCAGACCTGGTCCCACCAAGTGGATGAGGTGCCCCTAGAGATCCTTGAAGAGGACCCAGCAGAACTAGATTAGTGGGTATGAAATGTAATTTATGCGACAAAAAAAAATGACACCAGTAAAGCACCATTCAGATGTCCAACACACACACACACCCTCCAAAACAGATATTCATTGGCTTACATAAATTATTATCAACAGGGCCTAAAATAATCACTCAAAAAAGTCTTTTTGAAGCAGCACCATGAAAAACTTAATCAAAATGTCAAGCCTTAAAATCAAGCTTAGTATATTCATGTTGGTACGATCATATGACTAATACAAAAATATAAATCAATGGCAGTCCTTATTTCTTATGGGGGCAGTCCTTATTTCTTATTTCTCATTTTCTCAACTGCGAAAAACCCTGGAACCCTGATCCCCAGTTGCCTGTATATGATTGCAACAGAAGAAAGCACTGCCAGGAAAGCAGGAGGCTTTGCCAGCAGCTTCTTCTGTCTCAGGCTGAGAAAGGTACTCCCAGGGTCTCATTGATAATCAGCATGTCTATAGAGGGCTGCTGTGGGGACACAGATAAGCAGAAGTGCTGAAGCACACAACAAAGCCAGTGAGGCCTCCACCTTCCTTAGCTGCCAAGAGCACAGTGGCCTCTCTTTGATGCTCCTTAGCAAGGCTCCTACAGCAGCACCAAGACTCTCCCACTGAGGTGACCAAACCCCACATTCATAAATAACGCAAACAGAGGCCATGTCGGTTCTGTCACCAGTACATCTTTTGAATCTAATATAGCACATGCAATGGACCCAAAGAAATCATTTTATTTATTCTTGGTTTTGGGGCCACACCTGGTCAAGGGTTACACCTAGCTCTGCACTCAGAAATCACTCCTGGCTTGGGGGACCACATGGGCTGCCGGGAATCGAACAGTGGTCCATCCTACCTAGGTCAGCTGCATGCAAGGCCAATGCCCTACCACTGCACCACTGCTCCGGCCCCAAGATTTTTTTTTTTTGGTCACACCTGGTGACGCTCGGGGGTTACTCCTGGCTACAGAAATCGCTCTTGGCTTGGGGGACCATATGGGATGCCAGGGGATCGAACCATAGTATGTCCTAGGCTTGCGAATGCAAGGCAGACACCTTAGGCTTGTGCCACTGTTCCGGCCTCTCAAGAAATTATTTTTAAATAAAGGGGAAAAAAAGACCCAAGGAAACCAGACAGGAAGTAGGGAGCTTGCCTTGAGTGGTCCTACCCAGCTTTGATCACTGATCCCAAATACCTCCTAGAGTCTCCGAGTCTACCAGGATTGATCCCTGGATACAGAACCAGGAATAAGCCCTGGACACTACAGGGTGGTGGCCCCAAAATAGAAACATTAAAGAAAGAGAAATAGAAGTCTTCTATTATACCCACATATCCTGGGTATAACAAAATGGATGCCAAGAAACCATTTTTACTTTATCGCAATGTCTCATCACTGTTTTGGCAAAACGATTTGAAGATATTTTGAAATAATGGGAAAGATAAGGGTGCCGCATTGACCACTTGCTCTACAACGTTCAATATTCTTCAGACCCAATCTGAGCTTTCCTGATAAACTGTTCAGAAGAGTCTGAAGCAAATGTGATGGCAAGTCAGTCGAGTCTCTCTGCATTCTGGCAGCACATCAAAAATCCTGTCCCAACAGGCCTAATAATGCATGGTCAGCGAAGAGGAAAAGTGAAAGGAGTCTTCTACTTTGCTGCTCCTTTGAAAAGGGAATCACATTAGGCCATTAAGTAGTCAGATACATTATTTTATTGCTTGCAAAGCCCCTGGGTAATAAAGAATGAGTACAAATTGCCACGGGCAGTTTGGGAGGAGGAACAGAGCTGCAGCACCGTGACAGCTGCTCTGCTGCAGTTGGACAGTTCCACACAGCACACAGCGCATCCGCCGGTGGTTCTGCTCAAGAACACTCAGCCAAGAGCTGAGCCAAGAGAAGGCAGGCAGGCACCAAACGCTGCAGTCTGGGTCTCTGGGTCTCCGGCACAGGCAGAGGAAGAAACAAGAAGGAGGAACCCAGATGTGTTTTGTAAAAGATGGACACCGAGTGTTTCTAGCCACCTACACATCTTCAATACCCTCTAAAGAAAAAGATGTTTGGCCGCTACAGTGAGGAAAGCGCCTCTGAAGCGCCTGAGTAAAAAAAAAAAAAAAAAAAAAAGGCAAATATTTTTGAGGGAAACATGAATATTGTTTCATAAAACATGTGAAGATATAAAATTAAAAGCCACTTCCTAGCATACTTTACTATCTATATTTCACCTGATATATAAAACAACAACAAGCCCTTGTGTTATGGTACTTTGCATGAGTACAACAGCAACAATAATTTGTTTTCACTGAATTAAAAAATAAAACTGGATTCATATCTTTGACTAAAGGATATTGTTTAATGTCATATTCTTCTAAAGACCAACTGCTTTACGCTAACATCTATATGTGAAAACTTTATTTTACATGTGCTATACTGTTACATTTTAAAAGTATAATGCTTTATACTTTTAATTACATACACAATTTCCTTACCAAATTATGGAAGAGCTCTAAATGAAACAAATGAACAAAATAAAGAAACCACCCTTACATATAAATTTTTGTATAAGGTCCTGAAACTTTCAGAATTTCATAGTAAGGAAAAATGAACTCTGGTAAGCTTAAAATGTCCACTCTACTAGCTGCCAACAGAGGGCGCCAATGATCACATAAAGAATTTCAATAACAGCTATTTTATCCTCTAGTTGTCAGTGTTCCTGCCTAGTTTTGTGAACTGATGATAAGATTACTGACCCCACTGTGTTAATAGAAAGCAAAATGACGAGTCAAAGTATTAGTGCAGCAGGCATGGTGCTTGGCTTGCATGAAGCAGACCCAGGTTCTATCCTCAGCACCACAGATGATGCCCAGAGCCAGCAAAGAGGGATCCCTGAGCTCAAAGCCAGGAGTTAAGTCCTGAGCACTGGCGGGTGGGTGATACACAAACAAACAAGCAAAACTAGGGGTCAGAGAGATAGTACAGTGGGCAGGGTGCTTGCCTTGTATATAGCCAATCCAGGTTCAAGAGGGAGGAAGGGGAAGGAAGGAAGGAAGGAAGGAAGGAAGGAAGGAAGGAAGGAAGGAAGGAAGGAAGGAAGGAAGGAAGGAAGGAAGGAAGGAAGGAAGGAAGGAAGGAAGGAAGGAAGGAAGGGAGGGAGGGAGGGAGGGAGGGAGGGAGGGAGGGAGGGAGGGAGTTCATTTTAACTAAAAATGAAGTGTCAGTGGTGAGGGAATGTCAGTGAAAGAAACTAGAGAACAAAGTCAATCTGGACAAAGTACATCTGAAAGATAATAAACAAGTGATTAAAAAAAACTACGAGATGGGAAAACATTACAGTGTAAAGATCAGTATCATTCATTGTTTAACTGCTTGCTGGTCAATTAATTCAAGGAAATCTCGAAGGCAGGGCCAAGATACTATCGAGGAAGAAGCCAATGAACGTGCTCACTGCCAAAGGGGATCTGCACAACACAGAAAACAGTGCTAAGGCAGCAAAGCTCTCTCAGACACCAGACACCCTTTTGCTCACCAGGCAGGAGCTCACTCACCTGCTCCAACAATTCTACCAGACTCCTGTGGTGGGGGGATGGGGACAGAGAAGGTTGATGTCCAGATCATGTGTGGTGAGTGCCCTGAGGACAGTGCTTCTCAAATAGTGGAGCATGCCCCCCGGAAGGGGGAGTCGAGGCTCCGTAAAGAGGGGTGCATTTGACCTCGGCAAACACTGTCATAACAAGTTAAGCCCTGTGTTTACGTCTCTGTATGTCTCTGGAGCTGAGAGTTGCTGTGTCCTGCTTCAAACCTCACTTCGAAAAGCTATGCACACTGCAAAACGTGCTCATTGTAGCCATTAATCCAGACATCACCTCTGATTTAAAAAATCAGTTCAAATTACTTTATATATTTTTGTTTTGCAGATTAAAGTTTTTTTAATAAAGATACTATTTACAGTTGTGTGGGGGGGCATAAAATGTTTTCTTCTTCCTAGGGGGGCATGACAGAAAATAATTGAGAAGCAGTGCCTTAGGGTCAGGTCAAATTATTCAAGGCAGAGGAGAGAAGGATGCAAAGCATTCTGACCAAATATTCTTATCAACTGAAAGTAAATGAGGGGCAGGAAGACAGCCCAAAGAGTTGGACCGCAGAGCCTCAATGCTCCCAGGACCTCCAAGAACTCCTGCAATGCTCAGACCTGCATTGCTCAAGAACTACTGGAGAGTGGTGCTCCAGACCATGAGGTACCTAGGGTAGAAGCAAGGTCAGCCTCAAACAAGGCAAGTGCCTTAAACTCCATAACATTTTGCCAATCCCCAAGTACTCAAAGGTTGAGACAACTTAAACTTTTTAGTAGCAGAGAAACAAGTAAAGCAATCACACACATCGTTTTTACCTGTCAGAATCATGCCTCAATATTTTCCTCCATGAGCATGACTGTAATTCTGTCAACCTTAAAGAAACACAAGCATCGCTCAATTGTGGCACGATGAATCAAGGGGCAGATTATATTAGATTGTCGCCAGGTGTTATGTCCAAACCAGAAGGGCCACTGTAAGACAGGAACTATGCAACCCCAAAATGCAAATCTGATTCTTATTTTGAAACCTCACTCTCAAACCTCTCAAAGTTAGCTGATGACTAAATGAAATGCTTATTTGATTCATTTAAAACTCTCTCAGAGGTCTCAAACTCAATTTACCTGCGGGCCGCAGGAGACAAAGTCGGGGTGATCCTTGAGTGCAAAGTCAGTAGTAAGCCTTGAACATTGGGAGGTGTGACCCAAACAACTAAAACAAAACAAAACAAAAAGAGATTCCTCTAGGGCAGGGGCACAAAATGTTGTATGGAGGGCCACGAGTTTGAGGCCCCTGCTTGAAATGTTAGATCACACTAAAATGCTTCTCAATGCCTCTCATTTACCGAAACCTAGCACAAGAATGATGTGTCTACAGAGTGTCGAGCCCCCGATGTGCTCAGTCACCAAAATGCTGGTTATCATGCCATAGAAGACACGCATTCTTACAGTTAACATCATTACTAAATCTTACAAATAAGAAGGTATTTAATTTGTAAGTACTGTTAATACTTTAGTCCTCTCAATACATAGCACTCACAAAACTAGGAACACTAAAAATTTTGTTGTTGCTTCGTTTGGGGCCACATCCAGTTGTGCTCAGGGATCAATGTGGGCTGGCCATGCCCAGGATCAAACTGGGGGTCAAATGCAGACTGACCACATGCCCTTACCCACTGTATCTAAGATATGAAAGTAGGACTCTCTCCAAGATTTTTAAAGTCATATTCAAGTGTGATGATTTTAAACTCATATTCAAGTGTTACAAATTCTTTTTAGGGAGAGGGGGTTCACACCCAGCAGCGCTCAGGGGTTCCTCCTGGCTCTATGCTCAGAAATCGCTCCTGCCAGGCTCGGGGGACCATATGGGATGCTGGGGTTCGAACCATAATCCTCCTGCATGCAAGACAAACGCCCTACCTCCATGCTATCTCTCCAGCCGAGTGTTAAAAATTCTTTAGAAGAAAATTAAATGTAATGTTTATTTTTCCAAAAGATTTTTTTTCTAATTAAGTAATACATGACTCTGTAGAAAACCAGGGGTAAAATACAGGCATAAAAAGAAAAAAAAAAATCAACGCCACCGCAATTCAATATTATCTTTACTTTCAACTATAGTTTGAGAAGTTTAATTTTCAGGTGACAGCTTCTTTCAATTCTGAAAACAGATGAAATTTCATGAATCAAGGTAATTACTGTCAGGTTGCTTAAAAATAGCAATGTTCTATTAAGGTAAGAAACATTAACTCCACTTGTAATTGTTTTAAATAATGAATGCTTTCTCTATCTTTTATGCTTTAATGTAAACTACGCTCAATCAACAAACACGACAGACGGAATTTAACTAAATATTTTTTAAACAATTTAAACATATTTTGATAAAATGAGTCATGTCTAAGAACTGATTGTAATTAACGAATGGAAAACACTAGAGTTAAAATTCAGTCTCTTCAATGGTTTTCAGATAAAGGCAAATCACTTAATAGGCCTCACTCAAGCATGGTATGTTTTAGCCTAGTTCCAGATATGGCAACAAACTTTAACAAAAAGTAACTTTTGCTCTTCTAAATAGTGCTTATGAAAACAAGTTTCCAGGAAAAACCAATACTAATTAAAAGAATGCCTATTTGAAAGGCATTTACACTTTCAGTATATTAACATTTAATAGCCCCTAAAGGCTGACCTTAAAAACCTAAGCCTTAAACTACACAATGAAAGGCAATGGAATTTATAATAAAAAGTAGTTAAGGAAATTGCTCTACTCCCAAACTCTGTGTTATGAAATCTTTTTGGGTTTATAACCATAACACCTAAAGGGCTTATTTGATAACATTTTATTTTACCTTAATTTGTAAGATAAATTTTCTAAACTAATAATTAAGTTCAAAATGATACTTTTAAATATAAAAATATTTTGAACCTGTTAAACTGATTAGTTCAAATGAAATCAATAGAAGCCTTTATTTCAGGGTCCAGGGAGAAAGTGGAAAAGACTATTGAGCATGCTTGCATCCAGAAGGCTCGAGTACGATTCCTAGCACCACAAGCCCCAAACCCACACCCACGTCCCATCCCACCCCAAGACTTTCTAGTAGCTACCCTATGGGGTAGCCTTTGAGTATCATCAGGTGTAGCCCAAAAAACAACCCAGAAAAGACATTTCAATGTTGTGCTCATTGACATCAATTTTAAGATATGACTTAAAATTCAGCAAATGTTAACTGCAGAATCTTTCAACTTCTATATTTGCTTTGATTTAGTGATCAAACTAGAACTGATTTGAATGTTTGCTCAAATGGGCTTTTAAACAAGTTGTTGATTTTGAAATTTGAAGAATATGTCCCATTTTTATATTGCTACTACTTTTGGGTCTCAAAACCCAATATATACAGTTTTCATCACAGGGTTTAGCTAAGGGAATATTTTCATATTTTATTAATACTTTTTTAAACAAAGATGTATTTGTCTACATGAATTTTTATTAAGTCCAAGAATCCCCACAAACTTCACTATGTCTATGTGTCCGTAACTGACTGGCACCCTGGAGCTGTAAACATCATATTACATGGGCCATATTTATTCTAAAATACAAACACAAAGATGAGAGAGAAAGACCACTGTCGCCTTATAAATTACCTAACTGAATTACAAAGAACAACAAAATTGTAGTCTGACCCAGGACGTGTGAGCTTAGACTTTTATTCACACTGGATGTTACCTAACCAACCCTGGCTCCTTTTTACAACTCTGCACATTCATAAAATTCCATTAATTGGAACAAGCGAATGGAGGAGAAGGATTAATAGGAAATCTAGCACTCCAGAGCAAGAAGCACTTGCAGTGGACAAAAGAATCGTGCTTGCAGGGAAATGTTAGGACCCCTCAATGAACACAACTGTTCCTGAGTCTGAAGAAATAGAGCTTGATTTTCTGAAGAAACAACGAAGCTACAATCACAGATATTTCTTGTAGAAAGGTCCTTCTATGTGATTTGGCCCAATCTCTTGTTTTCTTGATGAACTAGAGTAAAGAAATAGTTTAAATTACTTCCATGCAAATACCCAGCTCCCTGCTATGTGCTGGGTTTAGTTCAAGGATGTGACTTTGAAAAATTCCTTTTACTCATGTGTCGTGTGTATTGCATAGTTCATTCGTAAATCCTATAAAATTAACTGAGAGATTGTAAGACGATCTGAAGAGTCATCCTTGGCAACAGTGGAAGTAAATACTGTGGAGTTCGATGCAAATCTCTTATTTAAAAAGAAGAAACTATAGCACTGCACAGGGCCTTCCTAATCTGAGAAGCAACCACGATAAATCAAAATTCCTTCTTAAGAAAAGAAAACACAAAAAAAAAGAGAAGAGGGGAGGGGAGGGGAGGGGAGGGGAGGGGAGGGGAGGGGAGGGGAGGGGAGGGGAGGGGAGGGGAGGGGAGGGGAGGGGAGGGGAGGGGAGGGGAGGGGAGGGGAGGGGAGGGGAGGGGAGGGGAGGGGAGGGGAGGGGAGGGAGAGGGGAGGGAGGAGAGGAGAGGAGAGGAGAGGAGAGGAGAGGAGAGGAGAGGAGAGGAGAGGAGAGGAGAGGAGAGGAGAGGAGAGGAGAGGAGAGGAGAGGAGAGGAGAGGAGAGGAGAGGAGAGGAGAGGAGAGGAGAGGAGAGGAGAGGAGAGGAGAGGAGAGGAGAGGAGAGGAGAGGAGAGGAGAGGAGAGGAGAGGAGAGGAGAGGAGAGGAGAGGAGAGGAGAGGAGAGGAGAGGAGAGGAGAGGAGAGGAGAGGAGAGGAGAGGAGAGGAGAGGAGAGGAGAGGAGAGGAGGAGAGGAGAGGAGAGGAGAGGAGAGGAGAGGAGAGGAGAGAAAATGCAGCACTAACTAGTCAGAAACTTCGTATTTTTGAGACCAGGAGACTGAGTTAAAATATAAAGAGTTTTATTTTACTTAATTTTATGATGGATTAAAGAAAAATTATACAATTACTAAAATCTTCTGGATAAAATTTTTGGAAGACTACATGAAAAATTCTTGAGAGTAAAGGGATAAAGAGTAAACTTTTAAAGAGGGGTCGGAGTGATGGTACAGCAGGTAGGGGACATTTGTCTTGCACGTGGCCCACCCGAGTTCGATCCCCAGCATCCTATACTGATTTCTCAAGTGCAGAGCCAGGAGTAACCTGAGCACTGCTAGGGATGGCTCAAAAACCAATATTAATACTAATACTACTAATAATTACAATAATTTCTTTTAAGAATTCTGGTTTTTGAAAACTTGTAAGCGATCAAACAATGAAAATTAATGCAACATATATAAAAGAAAGCACAGTGACAAAGCAAAGGAGAGATTTCTAGTCTGGCACTGTCTAGCACAGGAACCTGGGGAAGTCTATTTGTGTTCCAATCTTCTGCCTTTCTAATGAAAAGAGAGAATGATCATGAGCCACCATGTCACATACCCAATTTAATGTTAACTAATCTCAGGCTGCTTATTTCTCCTATAACAGATATTTGGCATGTTCATCAAACTAACACTGAAAGAGTAATAGGAACGAAACAAAAGAGAAGTGTAAATGAATTTCCCTATAATGAGAATAATTAACTGCTCCTTCTCCCCCAATCTTTTAGAATTCAGGAAATATTTCATTTGCTGAAGGACAGAAAAGAAATAAAAAATGTGGTGCAATACCAAAATATATGATGAGAAAGATAAATAAATAGAATGACCTGAATGTTTCATTAGAACACCTTCCAAATATGTAAACATCATTAAATTCCAAAATTATTCTAAATCAAACAAATTACAATTCTGATAGGGCTAGACTATTGTCTTGTTTCTTAATTGATTGATCATACTTTCTGTCCCTAAGTGTTAATTCAATTATTGATTTCTCTAATGATGAATGAGAATGCACAATATTTTTCTATGCAGCTTAACTATTTCTCATAATCTATCACATCACTTGAATAAAATTTATACTTAATACTAAATATTGAAGCCTTCCTAAACATTAAAGCTATGCCCAACATTCATTACTTAAACAAAAGATCAAGCTTCTCTTATACTTTGAGTAAAGAGGAAAATCAACTACTTTTCCCTCTATTACTTGTCTAAATGTCACAAATAAAGCATTTATTTTGACCTGAGATTAAATCAAGCCACTGAATGTTTAGGCAAAAAAACATCAAGACCAAAAACTTCACTTCTTAAGACCCTGATCTCAACTCTACTGCTTTGGTCCAAAGATTCCCAGGAATGTGATTTTTTTCTTTGGTCCTTTGTTTTGTTTTGGGTCACACCCAGCCTTGCTTAGGGCTTACTCCTGGCTCTGCATTCAAGAATTACTGAATTACTGGTAGTGCTCAGGGAACCAACCATATGAAATGCCAGGGATTGAACGTGGGTGACTGCATGAAAGACAAACACCCTACCCACTGTAGCCCAATTTCTCAAGAGACTTAAGAACGCTGACTTCACTCAAGATTTCCGGTTTCAGACCTCTAAGGAAAGATGCAGACCACACACGACAAGCAAGTTCAGTTTACTGTTAGTACCTTACTTAGGTGGAATGCCTGGCCATTGCCCATGATCTGAAAAAGTTCAAGGTGGAAACCACTTCCTTCCTAAAATTTAGGTATTTCAAACACTCCACCTGGAGTTTTGGCCCCCATTCCTTTCACTGTTGTTAAGATGATTGGCATGCCTGGCCACAGTGCATACACATGTGGTGATGAGGCTTACAGGAGGTCACAAAGCAGGATGCAGAGCATGCACACTCAACCCTAACCCTCGATAAAGGATGCAACTGTTTGATATTTGCAAAAAAAAAAAAATCACTAGAGGGCAAGTTCTGTGGTGTGCTGCTCTCACTCACTGGGCTGTGCAGAGACCAGAAACCATGGTGATATGAGAGATGGCAGAACTCCAGGGTACATGTATTCAGCAGCTGTGGCAACGCTGGGGATTGAGTACTGGGAACCACTGAGCTCTCCCCCCATGCCTCCTATAGGAGCTTCATTGTGTGGTCATGTCCACAAGAGCAAAGCATGACCTGTATATAATCTGCATAAAAACTCCCTAGCATGTCCACAAAGTGTATTGATGTTTTGAGACCAACGATTTCTAGAATCTGCCATCCTATAAAATCTCTACTATATAACAGTGGCATGATTAACTAACTAGTCTACCAAAACAGGTATCTTGGCAACAATTGAAAATAGAGTCTGCCAGAACAATAAGACAATTCCACAGGTAGTTTATAGAGAAAGATTTAACAATTCTAATTAAATAGATACTCCTGGGGAACTTATTTAAAAAAAAAAAAAAGTTCATTAAGGGGCCAGAACAATAGAACAGCAGTAGGGTGTTTGCTTTGCAGGCCGCTGACCCAGGACAGACCTGGGTTTGATCCCCGGCCCCCCATATAGTCTCTCAAGCCAGAAGCCATTTCTGAGTGCACAGCCAGGAATAACTCCTGACTGACACCAGGTGTGGCCCAACCGCCCCCCCCCCCAAAAAAAGTTCATTCAGAACTCTAAAATAAAGCCAAAAAAAAAAAGAAAACAACTCTGTTTTTCAAAGTTATACAAGGGAAAAGCCCATCTAAGAAATACCTATTGCGGCCCGGAGAGATAGCACAGCGGCGTTTGCCTTGCAAGCAGCCGATCCAGGACCAAAGGTGGTTGGTTCGAATCCCGGTGTCCCATATGGTCCCCCATGCCTGCCAGGAGCTATTTCTGAGCAGACAGCCAGGAGTGACCCCTGAGCACTGCCGGGTGTGACCCAAAAAAACTAAAACTAAAAAAAAAAAAAAAAAAAAAAGAAATACCTATTGCTTTGGCACCCCTGCTTGTACCAAAGCCAGACACTGCAACAAATTCACAAGAGTGTGTTGGTAAAGCTGATACAGAGTCAAAGCACCAACTGCCAGAGTATGCAGGCTCTGCGGTCAAGGAAGTGCCGATGTTGACACCAGATAGTGCTGCATTCCGTAATACAAGTCATGTCTGAGTCAGGTCCTCATCAGAGTTTTCAATGAAGACTGATGTGAAGTAAATTAATATTTTTTAAAAAGGGGCTGGATAGATAGTACAGTGGGTAAGTGATTGCTTGCATGTGCTCCACCAGGAGTGTTTTCTGAGTGAAGAGCCAGGAGGAACCCATGTGCACCACAGGGTGTGGATCAAAAACAAAAAGGGGAGGAGAGATGGGAGTAATAAATACATAAAACATAATTTTTATTAGAAATTAAAAAGCCAGGGCCCGGAGAGATAGCACAGCGGCGTTTGCCTTGCAAGCAGCTGATCCAGGACCAAAGGTGGTTGGTTCGAATCCCGGTGTCCCATATGGTCCCCCGTGCCTGCCAGGATCTATTTCTGAGCAGATAGCCAGGAGTAACCCCTGAGCAACGCTGGGTGTGGCCCAAAAACCAAAAAAAAAAAAAAAAAAAGAAGAAAGAAATTAAAAAGCTAGCAGCCTGTGTTCTAAAACTCTGGAGAAAAAAAATTGTGTTTTTTTTTTTTTAATTTAGCGTCAACATTTCTAAGACCAGATTGACCAGATCAATGTAGGTCCAGAAACACATTATTATTATTATAAAATTATAAATTATTATTATAAAATCACAATGAGAATATTCTCAAGGGGGGGATTTTGTTCTAATATCTAACCTGTTCCTTCTCAACTAGATGATTTAAAATGACTAGCATCAGTTCATTTTATATTGAATTAAAGCCCCACTTTGCTGTTTTGTAAGCTAAACTTCCAATATGCCACTTTTCTAGTTGGTATACCAACTGTATGCCCAGAGTACATATCTTATCACTGAAGAAATGACTTAATATAACTTAGAAAAGTTTTTATGTGAAATATAAAAAAACAAATGAGCCACCCTAGTGCCAAGGAGAAAGATCAAGGTGCTAGAGAGCAGGTCCTGCATGCCGGCACCCAGCTTCAATCCCTGGAAACATGGTTCTCCAATATCTCCAGAAGTGATCCCATCAAAACAAACAAATTACTCTTAGTAATCTACAAGCCTCCTTATAACTATTTTGAAAACAAATTTAAACATGAAACACATGGTTTTAGGGAGGTAAACTTTATAAAAATTCCTTTTAATGCCTGGCTTAAATATTAAGACTATACACACAATATTAAATTCTCTAATGAGAAAAAAATAATACAAGTTCCCACATTGCTAGTCTTATACTTTAATCTTGAAAACTTGAACATTCTGCGTTTTTATATGAATTAACTCATTTAATCCTCAGGACAACCTATATATAATGTTGACACTATTATTACCATTGTCTTTATTAAAAGAGCTCTGACAAACAGCTTACAGAAACTCAGAGTACACATAAGAATGATTTGTCTGACAAGCCTCACCTCCCTGCCAGAGGACAGTTGTGAGCTTCAATCAAATCTATCAGTAGATTCTTTTAATTAAAGAATCCTCTGCTTTGAAAAATATTTAAACAAGGTATTTCTATCCAATTTTTGTGAACATTCATACCACACTTCTAAGAGTTTGGGTAAAGGAAAGAGGTCTTGCACTTATTAGACTCGTGTCTTTTAGTAGCTTACCTTTTGAACCCATAAAATATGCTTTAAATGATCAAGGAGTAATTCAAGAAAGAACATACTTAATTTAATACTTGATTATAATCATCTGCTTCAAACCAGTACCATAAGTTTTTAGAGGCTGAGTAAACAGTGGACTGGAAAGATAAAGTGGAAAAGTAAAAGCATATTGTCCTGAGCTTTCAATTTTCACATATGGTGTTTAAGGGCAAGATACCACAAAGATTTGCTCTTTCCCACAGGTACTCGAGCTGAGCATGAGATTTTTCTTTAGACAACTACTCACATTGACAGCATGAAAAAAATTATCTTGTGCTCACTTTTTTGGATTATGATGACTTTTCCTGATTTATGATCTTCTTTCTGAATATTATAATGACTTCTCACACTCATAATAATTCTTTTCATGGTGAGAGTAAGAAGCCTAAATATTTATTCAAAGATACAAATCATTAACGGAGGAAAGATATTCATCCCTGAGATGTGAACCACAATAAGACAAATTCTAGATTTGGAAATCATAGGGGGAAAAGGAGGTATGCTACACAGAGACTGACAATATTTTTTAAAAAATCACCGAAATCTCAAAATTCTACCACTAATATTTTTAACTGTTTAATTTTTTTATTTTTTTATTTTTTTTTTTTTTGGTTTTTGGGCCACACCCAGCGTTGCTCAGGGGTTACTTTTAGCTGTCTGCTTAGAAATAGCTCCTGGCAGGCACAGGGGACCATATGGGACACCGGGATTCGAACCAACCACCTTTGGTCCTGGATCGGCTGCTTGCAAGGCAAACGCCGCTGTGCTATCTCTCCAGGCCCTTAACTGTTTAATTTAATTGAGGAGATGGTGTTGGGCCATACCAGTGACTCTCAGGGGTTACTCCTGGCTATGCACTCAGAAATGGCTCCTGGCTCTGGGGACCATATGGGATGCCGGGGGATCGAACCGCTGTCCATCCTAGGCTAGCGTGCGCAAGGCAGAAGCCTACTGCTTGTGCCACTGCTGTCCCCAAAACTACATTTTTAAGTTTTGATCCTGAAGTAAACCAAACTGGCTGCAAGCAGAAAAAGAACTATGTTTTATTCAATTCAACTAAACTTATGAGCCTTACACTAGAAATTACAGCACAGGTTGAGCAGAAAATTAAAAATAGCTCACACATGTAGGATCAGATAAATATTGTGCTCCCAATATTAAATTTGGAATAATATAGGAATGGAAGAGGGGAGGAGACTACATTTCCACCTTCGATCATACAAATTCAAGAGAATAACAATTTTTAAAGAACAGTAATAAAGACATGCTACTGATAAATTGTGAGGTAAATTGCTGGAAAAGATGAGCAAGAAAAAGTTGCCTGAGGAGTCTCGCTCAAAGGAGCGAGATCCAAATTGAGTTGAGTTGCCATGGAAGACAGAACAGGTCAAAGCAAATCAGTCTAGTCCATGGTAAGCATTGCGAAGGGCAATTCCAATTGAAAAGCCTCTATTGCGTAGATGGAAGGAGTGAAAGTGCTGTCAAGTTATGCCACCATCGTTCTAAATACATTTGACACATGATACTCTCAGGCTTGAGTGGGCCTCCCCAAGAGCAGTTGATTCAAAACATTGAAACTCAAAAATCATAAACTCCAGCCAACAGAAGCCCATAACAGTATACTTTGGAATATTACAGCCAAGAGGCTCTACAGTTACCAAGACAGTATTTTATTGTAGCACTTAAAGCTTTTCCTATTCTTTAGATATAAATATTAAGCCCTACTACATCAACCTTACACATCTATTAATAAACCCCAAATGAAACACCTCATTCTCCTCTGGCAGGGTCTCAGCTACAAGTGAAACTCTTTCTAGGAACCGCACTTCCAAAATTGAGTGTCTTCTACCACTCCAATAAAACAGATAAAGTACATGATAGAAAGTAGACACAGAGACACGTATGCTCAAACTACTTCCTTCAGTTTCACGGAAGGCTGTCAACAGGCTCTAATGCTAACAAAGATATGTCAAACTCTAGGGAGTCAAGGTGACTTCATTAACTGAAACATCTGGCTTTTTTTTTTTTTTTTTGGTTTTTGGGCCACACCCGGTGACGCTCAGGGGTTACTCCTGGCTATGCGCTCAGAAGTCGCTCCTGGCTTGGGGGACCATATGGGACGCCGGGGGATCGAACCGCGGTCCGTCTCCTAGGCTAGCGCAGGTAAGGCAGGCACCTTATCTCAAGCGCCACCGCCCGGCCCCGAAACATCTGGCTTTTTAAAAGGGGATTTAAGAGCTGGAATGAAGTATAGGGCCTGCAGGGATGTGGCCTTAGGTTTGGTCCCAGGCAAACCCCCATGACTCCAAAGTCACTTTAAAAATAAAAAATAGCAAAAGACAATAATAAATTAAAAAATTAGAAAATAGCTTGGAGCTGGTGAGACAGAACAGCATATAGGAACCTGCCTTGCATATGACTGAACAGGCAGGTCTGATCCAGGTCACCTCCTGTAAGTATTCCCCCCAACCCCCAACCCAACCCCCACAAGGAGTAAACTATGAGCACAGAACCAAGAGTAAGCTCGGAATATAGATTGGGATGGGATAGAGGAGGGAAGGAATGGGGATGGGAAAGGATGGGGAAGAAAGAGGAAGGAAGGTCAAGACTAATGTCAACATTTTAGGGCTAAAATAAGCATATGTGCTCTTTATTCTATAATATTCTATAATATTTATTCTTTATCCTATAATATTTTTGCAATTATTTAAAGATATTGTAGGAAAGTAATTATTTTTTAATCATAAGAACAACCATGTGCCAGGTTCTGTGCTAGCCACTCTGTTATCAGTCCATTTTAAACAATCTTTAAAACAGTCTTTGTTGTACTTTAAAAATAAATAAAAGGCAAATTTAGGCCAGCATTATTTACACAGTGCTTTTAACACTTCAAAGCATAATATATAAAAATGATGAAAGGAAAATAATGATAAAAACTACATAGAACCAACCAAAGTTGATTTCAAACAGTATCCTTTTCTGGTGGGGGAGGGTTGGGCTTTTGGGTTTTTGGGTCACACCCAGCAGCGCTCAGGGGTTACTCCTGGCAGGCTCAAGGAACCATATGGGATGCCAGGATTCGAACCACCATTCTTCTGCATGCAAGGCAAACGCCTTACCTCCATGCTATCTCTCTGGCTCCTCAAACAGTATTCTTAACCTTCTTTTAAGAAGTGAAAAATCTTGGCTGGTCCGATGGCAGTGGTTTATCAGAACTTACTAATGTTAGTATCACAAAAGTTGGTATATAACCCCCCCCACACACACACTGCTCAATTTGACTGGCTTACAAAGAAAAAGATCTTGTCTAATGGGAAGGGGGAAATGTCCTGAAATCTAACTCTAATCTATAATGGTTTCCCCCTGCTGGTAACAGGCTACACAGACGCCACAGTAAGAATATTTCATTGAGCCATTATCAGATCTGTCAAAGACAGGACCCTACATGGTCCACTCTGTGCTTATTAGGTTACCATCTTGACCTTCATCTGCTAAACTCACCAATCTTAAATCCCATCCTATCTCACCTAAAAGAAATGAATAAGGATTATTAAGGAACACTGTTTACAAAATTTTTAAAGGAGTTTTATAGCAAGGCTTTTATATGAATATGAACACAAAAGAGACAATAACCTTTCATTTAAGAAAAGATGTTCAAAATTTAAAAGTTAAGGAGCAACCAAGCCTATAAAAATTAATACCGTTAAAATATAACACAAAAGTCATTACGCAATAAATTGAGGGCAATCCTATCACTCATGAGCACTGGAATTACTGAGGAAATATCACTTTAAAAATCAATTGAAGCAAATCATTCCACGAAAGCCTCCACCATTGGGGACTTGACCCCAGAGGCTATGCAATCCCACTCTAATAGACATGTAAATCTAAGGGAAGCACTGTAGCAAGACAATACTATGCTTGATGTCCTGAAATGCTAAGTTCCCATTCTGGTAATAACCAAAAAAACAAACAAACAAACAAACAAAAACAAACAACCATCAATTAAATGTTCTTAAGAAAACAAAATCTGCTCAAATATAAAACTATTCAAGGCAAGTAGGAATTTAAGGATAAAATAAAAGCTTATCTGTAAAGGAATGGAATTAAGGCGCTGGGCCCTACAATCCTCTCAAAGACAAAGAAACAATAACAACCAGCTTTCAGCAAGACAGTTTCAACTAGATGGGATGGGGCTTCGAGGTTGGTTATTGATCCTGACAGAAATCCCAACCTCAGTGCTACTCAATGAGACCTCACCAGCTAGAAAATTTAAAAAGAAATAGTGGACAAACAAGCATCAGAGTTCTAAACTGTCCACATTGGGAGGTGAGGCTTGTCTTTCTTCCTTTTATTTATGTGGACTATGCCCAGCAGTTCTCAAGATATATTCCACCAGAGGAAGTGCAAGGGATTCAAGGCCAATCGGCTGCATGCAAGGCCAGGGTCTTACCTACTGGACTATCTCTCCGGCCTGAAACTGCATACTCACGAGCATGACAGACTAAACGCTGATTCTCAACTGGGGAAACTGATCTCCCAGGAACACTGAGCATTTTCTGAAGACACAGTTTAGGTCATCACAACTATTTGAGCTAAAAAGCGTTATGGCTCCAGAACAGAGGTTCACAAACTTATTTCACCTCCCACCTCCTTTTCAGAAAAATAATACTCAGAAGCCCACTGGAAATCTGCTTCCTTTATGTCAATAGAAAGTGCCCCAGTTGTGCCAAGGCTACTATACCCCACTGGATGGCAGGGCAGTTCAGTTCTGAGGGGAAAGGGGAATTCCCACTTCAGGAAACAAAATTCTTAACAATAATTTAATGTTACAAATCTAATGATCACTTAATAAATGTTTATTATTGAAACTTTCAGAAATAATAGTCTAAATAGCAGATTAATAAATAGCAGACATTAATAAGAAATACAAATAATGATCTTAACAATAATCTCAAATCTCCTATTTTGAATTATGCTAGATAACTAATTCCTACTAATGAATAGATTTGATTTTTTTTCTAATGCCATTTTGAAAATTTTCTAGAATCCAGAGAGATGATACACAGGATAAAGACTTTCCTTGTATGCAGCCAACCGTGATTCAATTCCAGGTCTCATACATGGTCGTCCCCCCGCGGCCCCAAACCAGCTAAGCTTGACCCTTGAGAACAGAGCTAGAAGAAGCAAGCTCCAGAGCAGATATGGTCAAAACAAAGGGAAAGGAAAGAGATACCCTTCATTCCACAAAGAGCCCACAAAGTCCCACTTTGTAAATAGAATTAATAGGTATGTGAAGGAAGGGATGTACTAATGAAAATAGCATTTCCCATAGATATCTGTTTTTTAAAAAAGATATGAGCAAACTTAACAGTACTTCCTAGACACTACAAAAAAGGTTAATCACTGAACTTCGCCCTTAAGAGATCTTCTTTTCCAACAAGGGATGTGAGCTGAAGCCAATATTATAAACAAAAAGACAGATGGTCATTTTCTTTATAAAAGTAAAAGCACACAGTATTTGGGGCCCGCGAGGTGGCACTAGAGGTAAGGTGTCTGCCTTGCAAGTGCTAGCATAGGACAGACCGCGGTTCGATCCCCGGCGTCCCATATGGTCCCCCCAAGCCAGGGGCAATTTCTGAGCGCTTAGCCAGGAGTAACCCAAACCCCTGAGCATCGAACGGGTGTGGCCCGAAAAACCGAAGGGGGGGGGGGGAAAAAGCACACAATATTATTTCCCTTGGTACCAAATTTCTCTCCCTCTTTCTATTCTGGTTATAAACACCATTACTAAAATTTACATATACCTTTTTCTAGACCTGTTTTTTAGCATTTTGATATCCTTTAGAAAAATATTAAATTTCCTAGAATACTGAACAAAAGAATTAATACATGCTTAGAACTACACCAAATCCAATCATGACAATATGCTCCTGGTGGTAGAGAAAATTATAAAGACACATACATGGAAAGGAAAAAGAAAACCGAAGGAATATAGACATATTGACCTTATACAATTCCTAGAAATCAGAAATGCTAAAAGATAATGGTACTTTAGAAATAATAAATCTGGAGCCAAAGAGATAGTACAATGGGTTGGGTGTTTGCCACCAGACATAATTCCTGAGTGCCAAGCAAGAAATAACCCGAGTATCTCCAGGGGTGCTATCCCCCCACCAAAATAATAAATGCTTAAACTGAAGGTCAGAGTACAGATTCAAAAAATCCCACAAGATCAAACAGTTTATGAAAAGCGATCCCTATTTCTGGATGTTCCAATAAATAAGAAAAGTTTCATTTACATTCTCTTGCAGAAAAAAATTTTTTAAGAAATTATACTATGGAATTGCCCCAACCTTCTAGAAGTGTGTAAATACAAGGCATGGCTAAGGATTTAAGATTAGAAGTAGAATATAGAACTAATAAGAATGATACCATGAACTCAATTTCTGGCACACGAAACACAACCACCAAGATCTCTCTCTCTCTTACAGAAAGATGTTTCAGATTCTTCTTTAGATAGTATCTACACATTATGAATAGAAAAATTAGTAATTAGTGAGAAAAATTTTGTTGCGGACAATAGTGAAACAAATTCAAAAACTACTATTGACTACTGAAGGAGGAAGAGGGAAAGAGCTGCCTGGAAATCAGAGACAAGTGTCACCTCTCGCTGAACTGGTCTTGCAATTTGACATTTTCCTTCTATGTATAATGTTCACAAATTATGGGCACATGAAAGATACTTCTGAAAACCATGAAGTTGGAAAGAGACGTGGTTCAGGAACAGAACCAGGGGTCTTATTAAATATTTGCTCCTCCTTTCCTCGCAGAGACAGTTTCTCACTTTTTACAGTAAAGAAAAAAATAGCCAAAACTCTACAGATGCCTTTCAACTCATTTAGGATTCAAACTACTACAATCTCAAATTCACCTCATCAAAATTGCTCTTTACGTCACAATGACCATATACCTGCCAAATGAGTCTTTTACATAGGCGGCACAGCCAATTTTGACACAGCACAAATTCATGATTTGGGTGACCCTAGTCACGTTGGTATCATTTTCACTGCCCTTTCTCCTTCCTCACCCCTCCTGTAAATGCTCCCAGGACTCTAACCTCCTACCTCCCTCTTCTTATTTTCACGCAATTCTTAAATCTGTTTAAGTGAAACGTGAAAAAAAAATAATAAAAAGAATCTATTCATCACTGAAGTTATAAAACTATTATCCATAATTATAGACAAATTGTTCCGTCACCTCATACTTTTCCCATCATTTGATGTTTACTAATAGGTACATAGCAAGAGACACAACATGTACAAGGAAAATGGGTATGTGAAACGAAAAATTGTTATTCATTATCTTTTTTTACAGACAGTAAGAAGAGACTGCCTTCACCTCTCACACCAGAACTTGTTTGTTTACCCTCTGGATGGGGGGTGATTTTCACTGCCCTTTTGTCTTTACATTAAAAGAAGAAACAAAGTGGAAATAAGGAGAGTACAAGAAAGAAAATAACAGAGGACCGTGAGAACTGAAGAGAAGGGAGGATGAAGATGACAGAGGGAAATCTTAATGTGATAGAAACAATGGTCCTGTATCAAAATATTCCATTATGTAATTCAAAATCCAGCTTTTGCTATAAAAATTAAGAGGCTTATGAATTCATTTCTTGAACAGGAGGTTGTGTAAAAATACATTAGAAAGCAACAATCCCAGGCTTGAGAGGCAGAAAAATACAGACGCATGAAACAGCACAAAGCAAAGCACAGCCAAAATAATAGCTTCCAAGAAGCATATGTGTACACGAGCAGACATACATCTGCTAACAGACCACACACAAATAAGTATATGATTGGAGCATATGAGCTTATTTAGAGGAGCCCTAGTCTAGGGGTAGCGCAAGTTTGTCCAGAAAGAAAGATTGCTGATGAATTCGAGGGTTGGGGGAAAGACCACTGGAAAGTTGGTATTTGTGTTAACTCCACTATTGTATACTTGATACCAGAACTGAAAGGTCCAAACAGTTACTGGAAGCAATTACTTTGCCTGGAGAAAAGGAATTCAAAGGCTAAAGTATATAAAATTAAATTTCTTCAGCAACTAAATGTGGGCTAAAACTAGAATAAATTAAAAAATAAGTTTTTGCTCCTGATAGTACATGTAACATATATGTATGTTATATACATAATTGTTACATACTATCAGTGTGTGTATCATGTACTAGTGAATAAAACTGTACGATAAATTAATATATAATTAAACATATAAAATATGCAAACATTACAGAAAATAAAATTTCTTGTTTGATTATCCTACATCAAACATTTAGAACTTTCCTAAAATTCCAAAAGCAAGGATTATAGCTGTACCTCATTGGTAGAACACTTGCATTGCATGTGAGAGGCCATAGGCTCAATTCCCTAGCCCCACCTAAAAGTTAAAGACTCTGGAACTGGAGAAATGGTGTGGCAGCACTAATAGCCTTATTTTAAAATAAAACAAGTTCTTTTCTTTTCTTTTTGGTTTTTGGTTTTTGGGGTTACACCTGGCAGCGCTCAGGGGTTACTCCTGGCTCTATGCTCAGAAATCGCTCCTGGCAGGCTCAGGGGACCATATGGGATGCCGGAATTCAAACCACTTTCCTTGCATGCAAGGCAAATGCCCTACCTCCATGCTATCTCTCTGGCCCCACAAGTTCTTTTCTTAAAAGTCAAAGGGGGAAAAAACTCAAGGGGATAAAGAACACCTAATGAAGTTTTCTTATAGCGTATACTAAACTTTGGTTTAAAGCTTATCTAATTGTTAACATCTTCAAAACAATTTTCAAAATCACTAATATCTTTACATTGTAAGGAACAAAGTTGTACATCCAACCATTACTAAAATGACTAAAACACCAAAATCAATTCAACGACATTGCTAAACATCAACAGCCTCCCAATTATACAAAATTAAATACCCAGGTATATAGTCCTGTAAATCAAAACATCTGGTTTGCTAAAGTAAGAAAGACTTCTGCAATCTAAATGTGTAAAGATAAACAAATCCTATAAAACAGATTAACCACAGTTGACTTTCAACAGCCTTTTTTTTAAGTTTCAAATATTAATTGCTACTCCTTTAATATTTATTTTATTTCCACATTTTCTCTTCATGCCCAAATCCCTGTCATATATCCATGCAAACATCTATCACTATGATCAAAAGTCTGAGGACTAGCTCTGTGCATTCAAGTGAGGGGCTGGGAATGCACCTGAGAACGAGAAATAAAGACTACCCATCCCTGAGGAGGAAATTCACACTCCAACCATTCAGAACCATCAACATGAAAGGCAAAACTGTAACCACTCAAAAAAATGGAACTTCTATAAATTTAAAGAAAATGCTAATTTGGGGGCCCAAATACAAGGCAAATGCCTTACCCACTGTGTTATCACTCCAGCCCCATAAAAAATTTTTACAAGTCCAGAGAATGTCTTCTTCAATAACTAGAGCAAAATCCATAAAAAGTTCCTCTATCATCAAAGCAACTATAAACAAGGCATTCTTACCCAGCCATGTGTATTTACACCACTCTAAAGGTATTCTTATTTATTTTCAGACAAAATTTAATAAATAAAATGCCTAAATTCAATCTAATTTTAAATATTATAATATATTAATATATTGTATAATTATATATAAAATAATGTGATATGAACATGATTTATTAATATTTATTTATTTTTTTTGTTTTTGGGCCACACCCAGTAATGATCAGCAGTTACTCCTGGCTATGTGCTCAGAAGTTGCTCCTGGCTTGGGGAACCATATGGGATGCCAGGGGATCTAACTGCGGTCCATCCTAGGCTAGCGCTGGCAAAGCAGACACCTTACTTCTAGCGCCACCACACCGGCCCCGATTTATTAATATATTAATATAAGTATTGAATTATTTTAAGTGCAAATAGTAGCCAATATTTCAAGATATTCATGGAGATCAGGAAAAAAGATTTTTTTAAAAGGCTTATGGTATAAAGGCATACTGGGTGGAGAAAGGCTGTTAATGAATCTCTGATAGGAATCAGGAAAGAAAACTCCCAACAAAGGCAACAGTTGCCAGCTAAGATTCTGGCGAAATATCTCAAAGATTTAACTTTAAAGGGTAGCAAGGGGTTGGGGGTTGGGGAGAAATAAAAGTAAATAAAAACTGACAGAGGTTTCCAAAGTTCACATTATTAAACCAAAGGTTGGAATCATGAACTTAAGGGCAAGTTGAGAGAGAACAAAATAGAATTAAGAAGTGTGTCCTGCTCCTCAGAAATTCAACGATTCCAAGGAAGTTCTACACTACATTCTGAGGTAAATGAGGTAAATATTTGATTTTCAGGGCTTTGGTGTTTTGTTTTGTTTATAAATAATTTATCCAAACTTGCATATCTATTTGATATCAAAGACTGTCTCTAAAGATATGCACATAATAAATGATGGTTCAAAGTTTAGTACTATTCAAAAAAAAGTAACTCAGTCTTGATTTGACAATTATTAGGAGTGTTGACCAGGCTTATTTTGTTTTTTTGTTTGTTTTTTTTTTTGCGGGGGGGGGGGGGGCAGGCTTATTTTAAGGGCATAAGTCAATTCTATAAAAATTGTTAGCATTTGTAAAGTTACAATGCTGTAAGGAAGAAAGAAAAAAATAAGATAATGAAAGAACCAAAAAGAAGATTCAATTTCAAATAGTGTGATAATAAAGAGTTAGATGTGTGGGCCAGAGCAATAGCAGAGCAGATAGGGCATTTATTTGCCTTGCATGTGACTGAACCGGGTTCGATCCCCAGAATTTCATGTGCCCCCACCTCTACAACCCAATCCTGCCAGGAGTAATTTCTGAGCACAGACTCAGGATTAACCTGAGTGCTGCCAGGTATGGCCCCCAAACAAATAAAACATAACAAAACAACAAAGAGTTAGACATGAATATGTTAATGTTCCACTTTCATTTTTAATATTCAACAAAAATTCATAAAATCATATTTAATAAAGTACTGTACCAGGAATCTACTTTAGTGTATATACACTACTAACCTTACAACAAAATAAATACATTGCTCCTGTGCCCCAAAGATAGAAATGCCCAGAAACAGGACAAGAGTATCTTAAACACTCACCTTTTGTTGACTGGTTTTTCATCTTTTTCATAGGGTCGCACAAACCATTTCCCAATCCTAACGAAGTTTTTATCCATTAGGCACCTGCAATAATTACATAAAAAATTATTTTCTGTGGCTTTTGGGGTCGGGCCACAAGCAATGTATTCAGGGGCTACCCATGGTGTCAGGAACAGAAAAGTTCCCCATAGAGTGTGGCCAGAGCCCAGAATTATTTCAGTAACAATCATACAGATTTAAGATACAGTACCGAATGGCAAATTAAGTTGCCAAAACATTTTGTTGCTTTAAAAAATTTTACTTTAATAATTGCTAAAAAAATAACTAGGCTTAACTTTTAATTACATATTATTCTTTTGAGGGGGGCAGTACCGGGTGATGCTCAGGAGTTACTCCTAGCTATTCGCTCAGAAATCGCTCCTGGCTGGGGGGACCATATGGGATGCTGGGGATTGGACTGTCATGGGTCAGCCACGTGAAAAGCAAACACCTTACCACTGTACCATCGCTCCAGCCCCACATATTATTCTTACACAGGTTTAAAAAAAAAAAAAAAACCAATACAACAAATTCATTCACTGGTGGTTAGATTCCTATATCTTTGGCACTGCTTCAATTCCCTATTGCTGAAAATACTGGAAACAGAGGCTGCTTTGCCTCAAAGCACCAAAGATGGTGCTTTTAGACTGAGATCTAGTCTGTACGTTTTCTTGCTCAGCAATTCCTTTATGTGGCATGGCACAGGCAATGATCTGGAAGGGGGTATCAGAAACAAAAGCAGCAAAGTCTCTTTCTACTTAGGACTGCAAAACACTCCGGTTTAAGCCATCACAGGATGAAGAACTGTAGTATTTTTTTCAATAATGAATGTTAATTTTCCTCCTATTTAACATGTTCACACCTCTTTTCCATGCTATTGTGTGTGTGCACCAAATCACAGGGCTATCTTTCTCAGATACAGTAAACAGCAACAGATCCCAGCAAACAGCAACTCAAAGCATCCCAATTGCAAATAGAATTCAACTGAAGTGACAATAGAGAGCTACATGCACACACGTTCTCTTGTATGCAAGCAAATGACAACTCTATCACAAGTGCCATCTGGCCAACTGCAAGCCACCATCATTTGTGAAGAGTACACTTGATTTTAAGAATGTAAAAATGGGGAAATGTGTATTTCTGAAATTGATGGGATAGAGCTATTACTAACATTATTCAATGCAGCATTCATGTTTGTTCGTTTGTTTGTTTAAAAAACTGCCAGGACTGAATGTAATTCTTCTATACAAGGGAAAAAAAGAGCCACATTAGCAATTTATTCAGTAATCGTGTAGTTATGCACGGGGCTCTAGAGTCTGCCTTTCCTCACCATCAAGGAGGACGCAGACAATTCCAGCCTTCACCTACCGCCATAGAGCTAAGGTGAGCTGAGAAGGAACTTCTGCTGGCCAGGCAGAGCCCAATGAGCAGAACCAATCTGAGTGCTACTGCACTGAAAATCACTGGATCCCACTGATTACTTTTGAAAGGGAATTTCTACAAGGCACCCTTGCATATATTGAAGAATATTCTTTTCAAATTAACCCAATCTGTTCTCTTTTTTTTTCCTTTTTTTCTTTTATTGGTTTTTGGGCCACACCCATTGATGCTCAGGGATTACTCCTGGCTATGCGCTCAGAAATCACTCCTGGCTTGGGAGACCATATGGGATGCTGGAGGATGGAACCGCAGTCCATCCTAGGTTAGTGCCTGCAAGGCAAACTCCCTACCGCTGTGCTATAGCTCCAGCCCCAACCAATCTGTTCTTTTGAGATTAAAAGTCAACATACCTAAGGACTATTTTTTAAAGACTACGTTACAGCATTAAAATCAAACTAAGTTGTTATTTTAAGCACAAGAAAAGCAAAATTGAAAAAAGTATTTCTGCAATTATTTCACTAGGCAAGGGAATGCTTTTTTTTTACCAAAGTTTAAAAAAAAATGATGATTTCCACTGAAAAGATGTGTGTATAATATCAGATTCTCTCATCTACTAGTAGTACCTAGAATCACTAGGGCTGCCACATTTGATTTCCAGGCACATCCAATTTATACGGGATATGGGGGGGAGGGGGAGAGAAGTAAGGGGTGTTGTTGTTTATCTTGGTTTTCCAAGTTTTGAGCCCACATCTGGCAATGCTCAGGCTTACTCCTGGCCCTACACTAAGGAATTACTCTTTGTGGTGCCCGGGAACATCTGCCCTACCTGTTGCACTACTTCTCTAGCCTCCAAGAGTGTTTCTTATTATATAAAAAGCTAAAGCACAGTAAAAATGTCACCAAGACAAGGTCACACAGTTACCAGAAAAGCTGGGATTAAGTTTAAGGAATATCTTAGCACAGAGTCAAAACATTTAACTATTACCATGGCCCATATAAGATTTCCTTGCATTTTAGAGGGGATGGGGGTAACGGGCTCCCTAGCTGTGTTCCAGCCTGGGCCTTTCCCAAGCAGTTCTCCAAAGGAAGGGGAGTGCCCAGGAATATGGTGCTGCTCAATATTGCCCTGTGATGCCAGGGCCACCAGAGCAAGGCATGATTAGGCCCGCTTTCCTCATTTTAAAAATCCAGATGCGTCTAGTAATTATGTATCTATTATGTTTATTTATTCCCCCAAAGCTATTACTTAAATTGAAGATATATCTTAAAATTAATAACCCTTAGGAAAAAAGTAATAGGGCATGTAACATGTTCTGAATCAAAACAAGCGCTAAACAACGAACTCAACTAACACACACACACACACCCTCACTTAATAAATGTCACTTTAAATAAAGAACCCATTCTCTCATTGATGTCTTGGGTGTTAGAATTCAAAAGAACTATTTATTTATAGAATAGAAACAACACGAATTTATGGGCAAAAAATTTTCACAGTGAAAAGTGAAATACAATATAAGGTGAAGGAAAAATATATGCTATTTCTGACTAAAGAGGACAATATTTAATTTGTTTTGCTGGTTTCAGTCCAGAAAGGAAGGTCAGCAGCACACAATTAAGAACATGCAGGTACAAAAGCAAAAGCAAAAGGAAATCTAGGGATTAAAAGTGATAGAACAGCAGTCAGGTGCTTGCCTTGCTTATGGCCTACCTAGGTTCATTCCCACGTATCCCATATAGTAAGTACCTCAAGCCCTACCAGAAGTAAGACCTGAGCAAAGAGCAGGAGTACGTCCTGAGCACCTCTAGGCATGGCTCCTAAAAATCAAGTAAGTTCTGAGAATACGAATGTATCTCTTAGATCTCGGAGGTCCCACTAAATATCATATATATCTGCATTGGACAATGTGGGCATAAAGTCACCAACAATAATACACAAAACTAGTGAGTAATCTTTCTTTCAGAAGCTCTTTGGTTTCGATGAGTCATAAATGTGCTTTTCAACTATTAATCGGTCTCTAAGTGATCAGTGATTCAATAGACATGAAACACAAAATTGTTCCCGTTAGTATTTTTCACTCAGTTTTGTAAATCCTGGGTGTGCAACTGCCTTGTTTAATGAAGGAGCAGTCATAAGCTCCTTTGTCAGCGCCAAACACGATAAATAGCAAGGAAATAAAGTCTCCCTGGAACCTCAGATAAAGCTAGGATCAAATGAAGTTACTTAACACTCAGACTCCTATTCTCTGATCTGACCAAAACCCAAGAGGAGTAACTGCTGAATTAGACTGTTAAAGGCAACGTACTTTTATACTCAAAAAAAAAAAAAAACCATAAAAAAGGAAATAAAAAAAAATGCTATAAATTTTTCCACAGCATAATGGTACTCACAAAACTTTTTTTCCCTCACATCTACCCTCCCACACACTTATATCTATCAGCATTTATTTTATTATTTTTGAGAAAGAAAATTTATGTTTGATACATAAGTTTAATATATAAACTCCATCTCATAAAGACTGTTCAAATCAATATCACAAAGAATATACATCAGTGAACCCTGAAAGACTGATTGGCAATAATCTCAATCATTATTTATAAGAGTTGTGAAGTCAGGGGCTGGAGAGATAGCATGGAGGTAGGGCATTTGCCTTGCATGCAGAAGGACAGTGGTCTGAATCCCAACATCCCATATGGCCCCCTGAGCCTGCCAGGAGAGATTTCTGAGTGTAAAGCCAGGAGTAACCCCTGAGTGCTGCCGGGTGTGAACCAAAAACAAAAACAAAAAACAAACAAAATAAAAGAGTTGTGAAGTCACTATAAAAATAGAAAACAGCCCTGTAAAGCGATGTGGTGTTATCTTGTGGGGGGGGGGGGGGCTGTGTCATTCCAGGTTTTATATATTGACTAAGAAATAGTACGAAATTATTTTTTAGAAACAGCTTCCAACTACTCTCTTATTTAAAAAATTCTTTCCAAATAACGGATTTTGAAGAAAGAAATAAAACCAGGTCTATATGTGTATAAACAAATATTTCTATGCCATGCCTCATAATCTAGGTAACTACTGGCCACATCAGAACTCAGACTCTGAAGCTGGCAAAACACACCTCTAGCCTCAAAGCCATGGCAGAGAATTGGGATGTAAGGTTACAAGAGTGAGCTCAGCAAAGAAAGCCCAATTCTCCAAGAAGGAAAAACAAGGAGGCAAAGGAGCCCTCACAGGCTCTGCTTGATCCTTGTAGACCCTCAATTATATAACATCTTGTTTCTATAGATTAAAAAGTTCCAAGGTGAAGGGATAGGAAATATGGGGGTTGGGAGGGGACCTGGAACACTGGTGCAGGGAAGAAGGCACTCTGATGGTGGATGTTGTGTTGGAATAACGTACATATGAAAAGTGTGAATAAAGCATTGTAAATCCCAGTATCTCACTACAAATGATTTAACAAAAGTGTAAGAATAGTGTTCCTCTAAAAGCCCTCAACCAAAGTGATGGCAGTGTTGGCATCAAGTTACAGTACTGCTTGTTTCTCAGGACATCCTCAACAGTATCAAAGTCTTCAATCTCAAGCACATACTCAAAGATGTCTCTCTCCTAGAACCAGCAGTGTTCCCAAAATAAACATTTCTCGGGCCAGAAAGATAGTATAGGTATAGCAGAGATGGCCTTTTTTTGCAAGCAGTCAACTCAGGTTCAATCCCAGTATCCCACATGGTACCCCAAGCCCTCCAGGAGTAATTCCTAAGAGCAGAGCCAGGAGTCAACTCAGGAACTACTAGGTGTGGTCCAAAAAATCAAAGTAAGTAAACAGACAGACAAGGGAAGGAAGTCTTACAATTTTAGGGACTGAAGGAATTCCTATCCTTCTAGCTTCACCATGTTGGGGTTCTTACTACGTACTACATTGGTCTTACAAACCGACCCTATAAAAAAAGGTTTCTCTACTGGGAGTCATTTGGCTTCCTTAGGCCTCTTCAGCATATCCCCAAAAAAACCACAGGTGGAAATTATGTAAATGGGGAGCCATAGCGTGAGACTAGGTAGAAAAGGGAGACAACAGAAAAGAAACTAGGTCAGAAAAGGGCTGAGAAACGCTAAAATATCTGTAAGGCATTTTTGCTGGCCTAGCCCCACTTAAAATATAAATAAAGCCTAAAGAAATTCCAAAGAATCATCTCTCTTTCACAGTTTAAAATGTTTAGTGTTTGAGTCCATTTTCCAACCACAGAAATATAAGATATTTAAGAAATTTTACATCTAATTCTTCATTGTCCTAAAGCTACAAGGTCAGTTTATGATTCTACAGGCCTTTCCATACAACTTCAACTAGATAATTGTTCAGTCCTTCATCAATATTTGACAGGATTTTTCTCCCTTTAAAATCTTTGCCCCTTAGCCCTACACTTATTTTCTCTCCTCCTTCAAAGAACTGTACAGTGTGATTGCTCAGTAAAACTGTATTCAACACCCCTCCCTGCCACTATGACATCATCTCCAAGACTTGACACTACATCACCATTAGTTCAATGAGGGAAGTACCGACCACTATGCTCTGGTGAACAAACACATTACTTCGAAATTCTTGAACCACCACATCCAAGAACTCCCTCTGATAAGCATATCAAAATACCATAGCACACAGAAAGCTTGAAATTTAAAAATACAACCTTGCTGTTATCACAATAATGAATCCAATTTTCTCATGCTATTTTTACTGTTTTCCAAATGATTCTCTTCACTCTAAACAACAATTCTTGGCAATCTGAGAGGATCTGGGCCACAGGCAATTTTACAGCTGTGTTATAAACTACCATGGGGTCCAAATGTTGACATCCATTAGGAGAGCAGCTCCAGTGGACTATTCTGAAGAGCCATTACGCTCTACAAATGTCCGGTGCCCACAGACTAACGTGAACGTGGACCAGAGAGCATGACAGCTTCCAAGGACCTATGTCATTTACTACTGTGCGCAAAGCAATGGTTATGTGTTTTAGAGAGAGTAAAGTACCTCTCCATCAAAATCAGTATATGTGTCTATTCCAATAACTTAGTAAAAATTAAAATCATGCTACCATACATAAAGGAAACTTGACAGCATCATGCTTAACCTTTTAAGTACTTCTACAAAGCTTCAAAAGCAAAATTTTCTAAGTCCCATATGTGGTGCAAATTATTGAGACAATAATGAAATCTCTGGGTGGTGTAAACTACACAAACCTTTTGGCTTCTTAAAAAGCTTTACAAGCCAACGTTGTACTTCATTTCAATAGTTAAGTGAGAATAGTATGGATGTGTGGATGATTCTCTCCTTATATAACAACAGGATAATAACCATTAAATCTCTAATACTAATGTTGTTAAATGAAGACACTCCTGAAAGATTAGTACAGATTTTTGTTTTCCATAATATATTCATTGTGAAAGTACTTTTCCCTCAGTGAGGAGTGTAACAAGCTAAACTTAAAATACAAATTGCAACCTTTGAAAAACTCATTATAAATACAGAACCAATTTCTAATAAACTTACCACTGAAGAACAATCTAACCTCATACAGGATTTAGTAAAGGAGGGAGACATAACTGGGTGTGTCTCTGGGGAGTCAAGTCAAAATAGCACATATTCCACAGATGTACAACCAAATTAGTAGTATCTTATTATTCTGCACATTTTTGACAGAAAAAAGAGGGGAGGGGATAATCAATCATTAAGAACACTAGAAGTGGGCCCGGAGCGATAGCACAGCGGCGTTTGCCTTGCAAGCAGCGATCAAGGACCAAAGGTGGTTGGTTCGAATCCCAGTGTCCCATATGGTCCCCCGTGCCTGCCAGGAGCTATTTCTGAGCAGACAGTCAGGAGTAACCCCTGAGTACCGCTGGGTGTGGCCCAAAAACCAAAAAAAAAAAAAAAAAAAAAAGAACACTAGAAGTAGGGCCGGAGAGATAGCATGGAGGTACGATGTTTGCCTTTCATGCAGAAGGTCATCGGTTCGAATCCTGGCATCCCATATGGTCCCCCCGTGCCTGCCAGGAGCAATTTCTGAGCATGGAGTCAGGAATAACCCCCTGAGCACTGCCGGGTGTGGCCCAAAACCACAAAAAAAATAATAATAAAGAAAAAAGAAAAGCAAAAAGAACACTAGAAGTAAAAAAAAAAAAAAAAAAAAAAGAAAGAAAGAAAAGAACACTAGAAGTAAGCCTTCTCAGAAGTGAGGAAAAAGAAACATGATTGCATGATCTAAGGCTGGGAAAGTTAGATCCTTACACTAAGACTAAAATTTGCGTTGAGAAATCACAAGTGAAGGAAATTTCGAAAGAAGTCAATATGGTTCAAAGTTTTAACAATCGTGTATAACTACACCCACATGTTTCAGAAACATGCCTGTGCTTTAGTAATACAACCACATTAATTTGGAGGCTAGATAACTGGAAACCGGAAGACCCCACTTAAGATGTTTACTAACTGTATTCTCTACACGTATATGTACGAGTCCTCTCTGGGGACAAGGCTGACCTCCAGTCTTTGGGAAATCCCTCAAAGGAGAAAGATTTTTTCACCAATTTGATTTTTTAAGCTTAGAAGTGAAGAGAGATACAGCAAACACACCCAGTGCTTCTGAACTCCAACAGCTCTGACTAGGTTACCAAGTGGCTGTTGTGGCATGGAGTCCAGGACACACAAGGAGTAGCAGTCAGTATTTTTGAAAAAGTGGGCTTGTATGACTTCTGCTGAACTGTAAAGTGGGTTTTTCAAGGTAGTTACAGAACTTGCCTTTTAAATAATTCCATATGCTTTAAAAAAAATAACGATCAAGATTGAGGAGATAGTTCAAAGGGCCAGTGCATGTGTTTTGCATGACGGAAGCCTGGGTTCTATCCCTGGCACCATATGGTCCCAACAAGACCTCTGGGAGTAACTCTCAAATACTGTGCCAGGAGAAGCCCTAAGAACTGCCAAGTGTGGCCCCAAAACAAAAAATAAATTACAATCAAAAAACAATAAATCATTAGACAAAACGTGCCAATGTGCAAGTGGGGAGGGGACGGGTGGCCCAGGAAGGCCAAATAACTATCAAGTGATTCATCCCTTAATAATCTATTTCAATAATCTCACTCTGGCTTTTATGCTAGAAACATAAAACATCTGGAAAGGGAAACTATGTCTCTCTTATCTGAATACAAACAGAAAAGAAACAGAAAAGCAGAAGAGAAAATTGTCAGAAATAAGAGAGTAAAATATGTTCTAATACATTTGGATTGTAAATAAATAAGGCACATCAAATGGTCTAAGGGACTTACAAAAGGGCAGGCATGTATTAGCCAATCCACCCTTAATGACAATTAATAAAGTTTGGTCCCTGACACCACCCCTGGGCACAGAACCAGGAGTAAGCCCTGAGCACTGCCAGTTGCCCCCAAACAAAAAAACAAAACAAAACAAAAAAGAATGGAGCAGAACAGCTTACTGTTTTCTAAGTGTCATTATTTGTTTCAAAATAAACTCATGGAGGATTCAAGTCAAAGCATGGAAATAATTTATGGGAGAAAGGAATTAATCGTTACTGAACATTAACAGTATGTCAGTCATCACTGTTCTAGATCATATATATCATCTGACAAAATTCTAGGTGCAAATTAGTCCATATTTAATTGAAGGGTATTATGGATTACTGAGGTTAGGGTAACGCCTACATAAAAGGACCTGAAATTAAACCTAGGCCTAACCCAATTTCAACATAGAGTAAATTTTAACCCAATTTCAACTACTGGGTTCTAACATGACGTATTACTTACATGTCACATTTAATTTTCTTAGAAAATAAGTCAGCTCAACCTGGAATTCAGTTTTATCACAATTCTCAATTCACAGGTTCGGAAAAAAAAGAAAGATCTATCTTTCTATTCCTTCTCAGTTTTTCTACTCAAAGTTCTCCTAATTGAGAAAAATAAATAAAAATATAGCCCAACCACAAATTCACTAGTAGTTCTTCTTTAAAAGAAAATTATGGTATTAACACACACATTATTCCATAAAAATTTATAATTTTATAAAAAATATTGTGTTTAAAAGTTACTATACAGATATGAGAGCTTTATTTTATCATGGTATTACAGAACAATAACATTACACATTTTCCTAAAAGGGATCTGAGTGTTCTTTTGTTCTGTGTTGGGAGATATTACCAACTCCTTTTGAAATATTTGAAGATATTTAAATATCTGGTCAGAAAGATAGTTCAAAAAGCAGGAGCACACATTTTGCGTATAAGAGGCCTGAATTTGATCCCCAAAACTTCATGGTATCCAAGCATCACTGGCTATGGTCCCCAAAACCAAACACTGTCCTTCTCAAAGTCTACAATTAAAAAGTAGACTGAGTAACCATATTGAGGTCTGTTCCAAATCACAGTGATAGGAACTAAAAGTTAAAACAAGTGATGGACTGATTTGGTAAGGAAATGGACAGCTTTTCCACTGCAGAGTTAAGCCTTGGAAATAGGATAGTGGAGAGATTTTGACCCTAGACTACATCTCAAATGCAAATTTTAATGACACTGGGATGTTCTTTGAAGCTTTGTACACTTAAAAGCACTCAAGACATACTCAGGAGGAGAAATGAAAAATTTTACTCATGCAGGTTCTTTTTCTCCTCCTCTTCCTCCTCCCTTGATTCACTGTGATTGTTGCTGTGAGGAGGAGGTGGAGGTAGTGAAACACTTGCTGTGGTATTCACACATTAGCCACAGTGCAGGTCAGTGAGAACCTTTCATTTCATCTCCAGCTATGGCTACAGCACACACTCTGTGGGGGTGCCATGGACTCACACAGAGGAGCCACCAGAAAATGAGGGGGGCGAGGCCTAGGTGGTGACTCTAGGTGTAAAGTCTGCACACTCAGATTCACTCTCAGTAGGCAGGAGCTTTGTTGCAGCTGAGCAATCTCCCATGTGCCAAACACATTTTAAACTAACCCAGGCCTTTTCATTTATTTTATTTTTTTAATACCATCCAGAGCATTAAACAAAATTTTATGCCAGGGGTGGGAGGGAATAAAATCTTAAAAGGAACATAAAAAACTAGAAGTGACATAAAGAAAGTTATGGAGGGTATCAGGCACTTTGGTGGTGATGAAGGTGCATATCAAAATCATAAATATAGGATTGGAGCAGTGGCGCAGCGTTAGGGTGTTTGCCTTACATGCAGCTGAGCCAGGACAGACCATGGTTTGATCCCCTGGCGTCCCATATGGTCCCCCAAGCCAGGAGCATTTTTTTTTTTTTGTTTTTGGGTCACACCCGGCGGTGCTCAGGGGTTACTCCTGGCTGTCTGCTCAGAAATAGCTCCTGGCAGGCACAGGGGACCATATGGGACACCAGAATTCGAACCAACCACCTTTGGTCCTGGATTGGCTGCTTGCAAGGCAAACGCCGCTGTGCTATCTCCCAGGCCCCAGGAACGATTTCTGAGCGCATAGCCAGGAGTATCCCTGAGCGTCACCGGTGTGGCCCCAAAACAAAAAAATCATAAATATAATCGTTATTGTAATCATGTTACATAAATGAAAAGGGCCAGATAGATAGTACAACAAGTAGTGTACTTGTCTTGCATGCCATAGCACCCCATGGGGCCCCCTGAGCCTGCCAGAAGTGATCCCGAGCACACAGGTTTTTGTGATCCAAAATAAAATAAAATAAAATTTACATATACATAATGACTAACACAGCTAAATAAAAACTACAAAAAGAAGCTGTAAAGTTCTTTGTTATAATAAAACGTCAATTTAAAAAAGCAGGTAAATTGCTGGCATTACAAAATGAACGTTACAATAAGGGCTGGAGCAATAGTCCAGTGGGTAGGGCTCTTCTTGCCCTGCATAAAGTAGACAAAACTCCACTCTTGGCACCCCTTGGGATCCCACATCCCCTGCAAGGAGTGACCCCTGAGTGATTCCTGAACACAGAGCCAGGAGTAAGTCCTGAGCACTACCAGGACTTATGGTTTCGGGGGGGGGGGGGGCGAGAGAGAGAGAGAGAGAGAGAGAGAGAGAGAGAGAGAGAGAGAGAGAGAGAGAGAGAGAGAGAAGAGAGAAGAGAGAAGAGAGAAGAGAGAAGAGAGAGAAGAGAGAAGAGAAGAGAGAGTCACAATTAGGCTAAAGCAGTCAAACTGTGAACCAAGATAATATGATCTTACTGTAAAGATTACAAAGCAAGCCTTAACAAAGATTTAATTAGGGGCTGGAGAGACAGCATGGAGGTAAGGCATTTGCCTTTCATGCAGAAGGTCATTGGTTCGAATCCCGGCATCCCATATGGTCGGTCCCCCAAGCCTGCCAGGAACGATTTCTGAGCATAGAGCGAGGAGTAACCCCTGAGCACTGCCGGGTGTGACCCAAAAAACAAACAAACAAAAAAATACTCCCAAAGATTTAATTAAGTGCTTTTCACTCAACAACCTCAAAGAGCTCCACCCCACAGGTGATAGGCATCACACAGTAGTAGTGGGAATGATCTCAGAGATCTTCTAGTACCATAAAATAAGAAGGACATGGAATGTCCTATGGAAATTACTATTTCTTTACTATTAAAATAGTAGCATACTCTAAATTTAATCACAAGAAAACGGTCTCGAATTGAGAAACAAATATAAAGCCTGAGTCTCAAGTAAACCAGTAGGGAAGAAAAAAGAAGGAATAAGAAAATGCTCAAGATATAAAGACATACAAAATTAACTGTGATGTATGACCATGGGGATTTGAATGGGAAGTAAAGCACAGGGCACCTACCAGATGAAGATTTACCAAGTGCTGGTCTAAAGGAATTTAAAAAAACAAAGGGGAGATTAGAAATCACTGCTATAAAAAAATATTCTTGGAACAACTGATAATATCTGAAATGAACTAAAGATTAAATAATGGTTTTTGTCAGTGTTAAATATCCTAAGTTTTGTGATTGTGCTGGGTTTTTTTGTTGTTGTTTGTTGTTGTTGTTGTTGTTGTTGTTGTTTTTTGATAGTGCTGTTTTTAAGAAATGTATCTTCGGGGCTGGAGAGATAGCACAGCAGTGTTTGCTTGTAAGCAGCCAACTCAGGACCTAAAGTGGTGGTTCGCGTCCCGGCATCCCATATGGTCCCCGGTGCCTGCCAGGAGCTATTTCTGAGCAGACAGCCAGGAGTAACCCCTGAGCACTGCCGAGTGTGGCCCAAAAAAACAAAAACAAACAAACAAACAAACAAAAAAACAGAAAAAATAATTTAAAAGAAATGTATCTTCGTCTTTAAGAAATGCATGGCTAACTGTCTAGAAATTTAAAAGAGTATCAAACTCAAATATGCGTATCACTCAAGTGACTGGATAAATAAATTTTAAAATTTCACAAACCCAGGGGAAGGGCAATTGAACGGAAAAGCAATCCCATAAATAAAATAGAAACTAGATACTGATACTGAAGATAGTACAGACAGGAGGTAAGGTGCTTGCCATGTATATAGCCAACCCATTTGACACCCTGGCACCACGTTTGGTCCCCCAAGTACCACCAGGAATGATCCCTGAGTACAGAACTAGGAGTAAACCTTAGGCACTACCATGTGTGCCCCAAAATTAATACAAGTATATTAGACAAAAAGTAAATAAATCTATTGGTGACTATGAGTTAAAAGATAAATAAGTTCTCTATTCTATTCCTGAACTATTCTAGCATAGGGGCCGGAGCAGTGGCGCAAGCGGTTAAGGTGTCTGCGTTGCCTCTACTAGCCTAGGACGGACTGCAGTTTGATACCCCGGCATCCCATATGGTCCCCCAAGCCAGGAGTGATTTCTGAGCACACAGTCAGAAGTAACCCCTGAGCATCACCAGGAGTGGCCCAAAAACCAAAAACCAAAAGAAAAAAAAAAAAAAAAAAAAAACCTATTCTAAGCATAAATTATGTCAACAGGAAAAAGTTATATGCAATTTTATTTTTTAAAAATTCACATGAGGGGCCGGAGAGATAGCATGGCGGTAGGGCATTTGCCTTGCATGCAGCAGGACAGTGGTTCAAATCCCAGCATCCCATATGGTCCCCCAAGCCTGCCAGGAGTGATTTCTCAGTGTAGACCCAGGAGTAACCCCTGAGCGCTGCTGGGTGTGACCCAAAACAAAAAAAAAAAAAAAATTCATATGAAGGGGGCCAGAGACATAGAACAGCAGTAGGGCATTTGCCTTGCATGCGGCCAATCCGGGAGGGACCCAGTTCGATTCCCAGCATCCCATATGGGCCCCCAGACTGCCAGGGGCGATTTCTGGGTGCAGAGCTAGGAATAGGCCCTAAGCACTGCTGGGGATGGCCCAAAACTTGATCAATAAAGTTTTTTTTTAATTCACATGAAAACTTTTAAAGTATAAATTCCCTGAGTATTTTGCAATATTCTTGGGTTCCCTCCAAATCACTCCATGCTATTTCTTCTCTTACCTTTCTAATAGATTGTGGATTGCTTTGAAGAGCAGCGTCCTACATTCATAGGAAAGACCGTTTTCCCAGAGTCCTTCTTCCACAACTGAAAAAACAAAACAAAAACAAAAAAACCACACATAATCAAATTATGAAACAGCAAAGTAGAACATTAAAGTAAACTGAAAGAAACTTTTAAAACACTTTATTCTAAAGCAAATGTAATAGACTATTATAAATAACTAACCCAATAGTGAAATAAAGAAGTAAAATAGTTGCTCAAAGTTTTAAACTTATAAGGAAGAATATATTTAAATTTTTAAATTTTTCCTATTAGGCAGATATAAACACACCACTCATAAAGTTCCTTCCAACTTTGGTTAAACAAAGTTTAGCATCTACTAAAATTTTGAAATTAATTTTTCTAATTAGTATCATTAGAATACTAATTTCGCTGCTGTTCTATTTAAAAGTAAAAAGAATGTCAGAAATAAATACTGTGTATATGACCAGCAAGAAAACCTAGACCCAACAAATTATACAGTGCATTTCTTTCTATTTTTTATTTTAATGTAGTGGGCACACCTGGCAATACACAGTACTTACTCCTGCCCCTGTGCTCAGGGATCATTCCAGTGGGGGCTAGAGGATCATCTGTAGTGCCAAGGATTAAATCTGGGTCAACCACGTCCAAGGCAAGCCCCTTACTCACTATAACCATCTCTTTGCCCACCTCTTCTCTTCTTTCAAATTTTTGAAGGTAACATATAAATAGAATTTTAAGGAAATATTTTTAGGCTGTATGTCAAGAAAGTAAGCTTTATTAGTTAATTAGTTCATAACTTCATTGAAATTTGAGTTTGGGAGATACTGTATTTGTCTTTGAAATATAATATAGAGAGAACCCAACAAACATTGTTCCATATACTAATATGATGTTCCTAAATATATAGAAAATGTCCTGGAGAAGATAATCTTATAAATTATATCAGTTCAATTTAAGAAATTTCCCCCTCTTTTTTACTTGTTATCTTGACAAAGGCATACAATGGGAACATTTTGACTGTAAAATAAAACATGAAAAATCCACAACACCTGTACAATAGCAATGGACATCTCATCTCAAAACTCATCCTCATATTTTCCAAACATATAAAAGTCAAATCACTGTGTTTATATTCATGGGGGGGAGTGGGGGAGTGAGGGAGAGAGAGAGAGGGGGGGGGGAGGGAGAGAGAGGGGAAGAGAGAGAGGGGGGGAGAGAGAGAGAGAGGGAGGGAGAGAGAGAGGGAGGGAGGGGGAGAGAGAGAGAGAGAGAGAGAGAGAGAGAGAGAGAGAGAGAGAGAGAGAGAGAGAGAGAGAGAGAGAGAGAGAGAGAGAGAGAGAGAGAGAGAACGAGAGAACACATTACAGGAAGCCAGTGGATGGTTCCATATACAGTGCCTGGCAAGCAAGTGGGATGGCAAGCATGGTGGGGCCCACAGCCCAGAGTGTGCCCCTGAGAATATATATGAGTACACCACAGAAACACCCAGTAAGGGCTACACTGAAATGTGTACAGGCACCACTACTAAAGCATGGGACCGCTGGAGAGCACCGCAATCAAGTGTGCAAGCACTTAGACAAGCAAGTGTGTAGCCTCTAGTGAGCATCACAACCAAACATGCGTTGAGTGCCTGCACCCAGTATGTGTGCTGTTCCAGTCATCACAAGGCCAACGTGAACAGAGTTCCAGAAGGATAAAAACATCAAGTCAAAAGTCAACAACGAATCCATTTTTAGTTTTCTGGTGAAACATGATAGTTTTTATTGAACAAAACTTGTTTACAAAGACATAAGAAGAGAGAAGAAATACACTCAGGCTTCTCCAGAGTAGAAAAAGGGAAGCAAAAAGACACTGAAGAAACCAAGTTGAGATGGGAGTTCATGGGAGAACATGGGCTTGAAGTGTTAGGGTTGCCTGGAAAACCCCAAAAATCTTAAGTACTAAAGATTTGAACATTTCACCAAAGAAAATAAACAGCACAGAAAAACATAAAAAGGTGCTTAATCATTAGTTATTAAGAAAATGCACTTAAAATCACAATTAGACATCCTCTATTGGAATTGCTTGTAAGAAAATATGAAAATATTACATGCCACTGAGCATACAGATAAACTCAAACTCATATACTGCTAATGGGAATGCAAAAACTGCACAAATCCTTTGGAAAGCTGACTTGGCACTTTTTTTTTCTTACATAAACAAGGAGATAGTTTCAAATGGCTAGTGTGAATGTCTTATGTGTAAGAGGCCAGGCCTCAGTGGCCAGCTCTGCATGGTCCCCTGAGCACCACAGTAACCACAACAAGCACATACTTGCCATATAGTCTAGCAGCATTCCTCACATATATATACTCAAGTAACAATGTGTTTATGGCCAGAGAAATAGAACACAGGGTTTAAGCGCTTGCCTCGTACATGGAAGACCCTGGTTCAAATCCCAAACACCAAATAAGGTCCCCAGAGTACCTTCAAGAGTGGTCCTTGAGCTCAGAGATAGCAATAAACCCTGGGATAGTGCGGGGTTTGGCCCAAAATGTCTAGCCCAAAACAAGCAAACACAAAAAAGAACAAAAAGAAAAAAATCCTGTGTTGACATGAAAACCTGCAGCAAGTTTTTAAAGGGCTTTCTCTATCATTGCCAAACACCAAAAATCACCCAAAATTCCCAATTGAATAATGAAAAAATGGAAAGAAAAAAAAAAAAAAACCTGGGGCCTGAGAGATAGAACAGTGGAGGGGCGTTTGCCTTGCACACGGCCGACCTAGGATGGACCTGGGTTCAATTCCTAGTATTCCATATGGTCCCCTGAGCCTGCTAAGTGCAAAACCAGGAGTAACCCGAGTGTTGCCAGGTGTGGCCCCAAAACCAAAATAAAAATATAAATTAAATGGCAAGATAGTTTTAAAAAAGAAAAAAAAATCTGCAAAAGGATACTACTCAGAAACCAAAAGGAATTAAGAGAAATACACAAAACCAGAAGTGAATGTCACAAAGGTACATGGAAAAAATAAATAAATAACTCAAAAGACACATGCTATTTTTGATTCATTTATATTATATTCTAGCAATGGCATGAATATCATGTAAATGGTCGACGATTTCCAGGGATTCTGCAAGCTGTAAGTGGTCAGTACCAAAGGTACAAGGAAAAAAGTAAGAGGGGATGAAAATTTTTTCACACTGTTCTTGATTGTGGTCAAGGTTACATAACTGTGTAAGGATAATTCATTAATAACCAAACCCTAACTTCCACATATAGCAGATATACTTGTGAAACATACTTTTACTTCATGTGCAAAATTCTCAGAAACACAGTACCATTAGAAGCTTCAATTGCTCAAATTCCAAAGTATGATAAGTCAGAAACAGAATTTTGGGGACTCTAATAATAGATATTTGGGCAACATTAAGTGGTCAGTAGCTCTAGCTGTACCGTGCCTTCAAAATACTGTGCTTACAAAATATTTAAGATAAAAAGATAAAAGTTACAGTGAGGCAAAATATTTTGAGCATTTTAAACATACATTGTTTTTTTAAAAAAAAAAAAGCCTTTTCCCAAGAAAATAAATAAAATAACCTACAGTGAAGACTTTTTATCTAGATTATCCAGAAAACAATCTTCCTTGTTTTCTTTGGCTTTACTCTCTGCACCAAGCTGTGAGCACCAAGCTGTGAGCTGTCATCATAGTGCTCCTTACAATGATGACGGTGGGGTGGAAGGGTGATCTGGAAGGGTGAAGGAAGTGGTGTTGCACACAGGGTCCCTAAAAGGCCTGCAGCATTCATTTAGACATTAAGCATGCAGGAGGTTGCAATGGAGGGAGTCACAGATAATCACCCCAAAGGGAAGCGGAAGTACTGATTTATCCTTTTCCATCCTCTCCAGAAAGAAGGTTAATTGCAAGCACTCACGCAGGCACTCATGCACTCACTCACTCGGAGAGAGAGCTTCACTAGATGTGCCTTTACCGCACCTTGATGTGGATCCACTGGCTCAGACGGGAGCAGACTGATCATTCTCCCAGCCCTAGAAATAGAGGCTGCAAGATCAAGTTTCTGTTACCAAAAATAGCAGAGGTACTGCAGCATTTAGTACATGAGGACTGCTCTAATTTTCTCATCAAGCCAAATTTTCTCATCAAACCAATTCTGCACATACGGGGTATCTCCTCCTTCTTAGTATGGAACTAAGGACTCCAACTGATAATTCATCAAAATCTTCATTTTATAAATCGAAAAACAAAGCTTAAATAAACCTTTAAAAACTTGTACAAAGTAACCTCACTAGGTCATGAAGCCCCAGAATCTGGAGTTGAACATTAGCTACCATTAGCTAAGAGAACTGAAAAGTATTTTATATCTAATGTTGTAAGCAGCAAATACATGGATTCTTCCATTAATGTAACTCTCCAAGGGGAAAGCTTATTTTCATAGCCACAGTGTACAGACATTTCAGATACTAATAAACATATGTTAGGTTGACCTAATTAATACTACATAATGCACATTATTTTCACAATCCACTGGCTTTAGTCTCCATCTGAATTTTCCTTATCCTCCAGCTGAAAGGACTGGTGGCAAAGATGAGACTAAAATCTCAAATTCCTGGCTATCATCTATGTTCTCTCTAAAGAATGCACCGCATTAATCCACAGTATTAATGCTAAATTAACCCCCCCCCCAACCCTCTTGTTCTTAGCACTATAGTATAACGTATCCTGCAGTTGGGAAGTTAAATTTTCCTTTGATTTCACAGTTTACAAGATAAATTAGAATTTTCTACAGAACTTCAAGTCAAACTTACAAACCTTAAATCTGAAGTTGTTTCCACATCTTTATAAAAAAAATCCCAGGATAATTAGAGAAAATGATGATGTAACATTTTAAACAAATGTAAAAGACCATCTTCCTCCTAAGTTAAAACTTAATCAAAGGGCCAGAGCAATAGCACAGAGGTAGGGCATTTGCCTTGCATGAGGCCAACTCAGGATAGACCCGGGTTCGATTCTTGGCATCTTATATGATCTCCTGAGTCTGCCAGGGGTGATTTCTGAGCGCAGAACCAGGAGTAATCCCTGATAGCCACCGGGTGTGACCCCCAAAACCCAACAATAAAATAAAATAAAACTTAGTCAACACTTCACTTGCTTGATTCTTCAAGATTCCTCAAGAACTATCCTATTGGGTGGTAGCCAGAGATCTGTCTTCCTTAAATTTGTATAAACCACATTATATACATCTACTATTTAATTCTCTGTTTCCATTTCCCGATGGATAGAGAAGAAATGAAACAGCAAAAAAAGTTTGTAAGAAAACCTGCAAGTGGGGCCCAGCTGAGAAGCAGAGGAGAGCAGACCAGGGAGGAGGGAGGAGGCACAAGTGTTCCAAATTCTTTTGTTCCTTCGGATTTCAACTTAAATATTTTTTATTGATTCCCTATGGAATAAAGTATCAATAAGATCTCTATAAATAATGTATATACTCATGAATAAACCTGTATGTAATAGAAGAAGTCTTTAAATTTCTCTAATCAGAGGGGAGGAAAACACCAAGATAACATGTTCAATAAATTAGTTTAAAAAAAAATCAGCCAAAAACAAAGAATTCCTAACTGAAAACACCCTACTGTTCTTATTTTATCTACCTATTAACTAAACCTATTAATTAAACTAAAACAGAACTAAGTACTATCATCACTGCCTCTTTATGAAGAAAAACTACTTGGCACCAAAGTTATCTCACTCAAACTGCAGAAACTATATTCAGAATTCATTTCACTTCTTGCCGTTCAACCTTTTAAAACAATTCTCATAATCAAATATTTAAACTGCAAACAAGCCATCTAAATGTTTCGGAAAGGAAAATTTGAACATCAGTAATTACTCCCTCATACTCAGGTAATTTTTCAAATCTTCACCAACTGTAATACAACTTCTTTTAAGTTTGCAAACATGGCTCCTTGCAGAATTAATAAGCTTCTTTGAAAGGCAAACCATTTAAAAGGTTCAGAGGAAAAAGTCAATATAGCGAAATATCAAAGCAGCATATATATACACTTCAACGATTCTGTTTCCCAGCAGAGGTCTTGGAAAGATAGATATCCCTCCCAATTCACCAAAAGAAGCAGACAGACTTGAGTTGAAGCAGGAAATAAATAGGAGGAGGGAGACTGAACAGGACGGGGAGGAGCATGGAGTGTCAAACCTTTAAGAAATCCAAGCTCCTGCTTTTAGAATTCAGGTCACCCGCCTTGCACAGCGCACACGCAGAATTACTTTCAAAGAATACGTATTTCCTCTGAGCCATGATACATATTTCCTTTTAATGTATCGTATTGCAGCAACAGCTGAAATGAACGTCTAGACATCAAAAACACTTCTTCCTCCCACCTACTGCTTTTCTACCTCAGGCATCAGAACTAATGAAACCTATTATCCAGAACATTGAGCTCAGTTAGCACATTGGCCAAGGCCTGCGCAGGGTGGGGGAGGGGGGCTTCCGAAAAGGCACTCCCTCCTTTCTCGGCCCTTAAAAGTACTGACAATCGCATTTTGCTCCAAACTGCAGGCATACAAATAGATTGAAGCAAGGCACATGGAACAGGATTTACCGCCCAGTTAAATTTCAGTGGCAATTTGCTAAGATAGCACAGCTCTGAATCCAGGGTTTATAATCTGCCCCTGCCTTTGTTTTCTGCCTCTATGTGCAGTTACATAAAGAGCACTGGTTTTTATTTTAACTCTTCCCAATTAATAAATCAAGCTTGCATTAAGAACTTCACTAAGGAGACTTTATGAGGTAAGTTATCAATTACTTTATGAATTGCATCAAATGAAGTATTTTTAAAATAAGATTTTGAAGGGTCTTATTTTCCAAAAATCTGATTTACAAAAGATTTAATAAAAGAGTAACATAATACCACACTAACTCTAAAATATAAAAATCCCATTACATACCACACTGCTTGCTGATCATAGTTAGACTGTTATCAAGTGTCTTGGAATATGTATCTGAACTCATTAATAACTGCATTGGGCTTATTACTTCTATCAGATTCAATCCACTTGCTGTGAGAGCTTCTGCTCATGGGTCTAGGGTGTGTGCTATCACTTAACAAATTTATGCTGAAAATAGATTTCAAATTCCCCAATGACACTTCATCAAGTGGAAATGAGTGATAGAAGGTATGCGTTAAAACACTCCACTTCATTTCATCCTCTTTGTGACTTTAACAACAAATATTGATATGATACTATTAGTCAGAGCAGCAGTTGTGATTCAAAATTTCAGCAGGACAGTAACATCTTCCTGTGCATGAATTCTCTCAGTTGTAGAACAAACAGGATTCTTTAATGGTGGTTTCGACGGTTAAAACAATAACAGTTAAGACCTGACCCAAGTCAGCATTTCAATGCCTCACAAGATTCCATGTACAGTTACTAAACTCTAAGTTTATAAACGTCATAAATTGCACAGAAAACAGGCAATTATGCCACTTACTAGCAGTGCATGTGGGAAAAAAATATTTTGCACAATGGCTGTTACCAACTTCTAAGAATCAATCTTGTCCTATTTATTCTTTTCTTGGGGGGGGGGGGGGCCTGGGCCACACTAAGCACTCAGGGGTTACTGCTGGCAAGTGCAGGGGACCATATAGGATACCAGGAATCAAACCTTGGGTCCATCCCGGGTTGGCAGTGTGCAAGGCAAACGCCCTATTACTGTGCTATCAATTTGGCCCCTATTTGCCTTTTTTTAAAACTATTTTTAACTAATTACTTTTCTATTTTATAAAGCTATTAACAATACTTAATTGTATTATGATATGCAAATAAAGACTAGAAGGGCAGCCATCTATTGTCTTTGGTTACTGGAATGTTTTCTTAAATACCTCTGTGTATTGTCTACATTCTTTCCAAAATCATTCTTTATAAGCATACATGATATTTGACACAACTGTTAATAATGTGGCAACTATTATTTGTGAAATAGCTGCCTCAGAAATGATAGTCTAGGATGTTCCTTTTTTCTGTCTTTGGTCTCAGAAACAGTGCAGGAGTGGGGGTTGAGGGTTGTCACTAGGAAGGAAGGAGGAGGAGGCACAGGACCACTTGGGGGCTGCTTTAGGGACTCTGTGATGCCAGGATTGAACTCTGGGCCTCCACACATCAGATTATGTCCTCCGCCCTTTGAGCTGTCTTCCCAGACCTAGAAAAACATTCCTGGCAGAGAAATCATGCGACAAAATTAAACTCCAAGAAAGAAAACAAGACCCCGTGGCTCAGGAAGAACATTTGTAGCCTAAATGCGAATTTATCAACTTCCTTCCAAGACAGGTAACCTTTAAGTCAAATGACTCTTATTAGTTCTATAAACAAGAGCGATTTAAAAAATTCCTTCCACTCCTTCCTCCAAAACCATCCTAGACAGAGCTGCACACACGCCCATGTGCACACGCACAGACACACGAAGCATGCGCACATGCACGCGACTTCCACCGAAATTCTGACAGGGCGAGTCTCCAGATTGCCCCTCATGCTAAAGCTCAAACAGTTGTCTGTCAGGGCTATTCCAGCGAGTGAGCCTTGCTCGCAGCTGTAGCTGTGTGAAATGCAGCTGTCTCCTTGGCCTTCCTTCCCCACCCCCGCCCCCGCCCCCCAACCACCATTTCTGTTCCCCCTACAATAATCTGAGAGTATTTTGCAGGAGGCTTAGCCGTAGCTGAGGGCACTCCACTGTGTGACTGCGAGAACATGGAAACACGATTCATTAGACACGCCTGGAGTGATAACAATGGTGCCGCTTCTTGCTGCCTTTCACTGCGAACATCAGGCTGAGACGAATGCATTCTCGTTACACAACAAGCACATTTACAGACGGGGGGAAAAACTGTAATCACCTTTGATTAAGAGACAGAATATTTTTCCTATAGGAGCCGCCAGCTATACTGACATAGTAATTATTTTAAACAGACAGGTTAAAATAGCAAATGTAGCAAAAATAAGTGGGGAGGCAGGAAGAGGAGAGAGAAAGAGAGAAAGAGGCAGAACTAGGGAGGGGTGACTACTATGAAATCCTTACACAAAGGTTCCTCCAAACTGGGTCCAGTCTATGACACTTTGATGGAAAAGTACTATCTACTTGTATCACCAACTTGGGCAGGTGATTGGAGTGGTTTGGTTTTGGGGCCAAACCTGGTGGTGCTCAGGGTTTATCCTCCCCCGTGCTCAGGGATCACTACTGGTGGTACTCAAGGGATTTATGAGGTGCCAGGACTGAACCCAAGCCAGCCACAAGGCAAACATCTTGCCCACTCTAATGTCTTTCGCTTCCTTATCTGCAACTCTTTAGAACTGAAAGTCACATCGCTTCGCGGCCTTTTGGCTAAGATCAAGTGTAGAACTGAAAGTCACATAATTTATTTTGTCACTTGAATTATTATTGATCTATCATCTTTATACTTCATTCACCAGAAGAATACAACATTGAACAGCAATAATTCTATTCTATTACATCGCTTTCATTATAACATAGTATGCCCTCCTCACTCATTCTATAATTCTGTTTTTACTACAAAAATAACGGGGTTTTTTACATTAAAATGCAAAACAAGAAAATAAGCTTTTTCAATTTAAAGAAAATGTAATGTTGAGAAGATACAAACAAAACCAGGAATATAGGGCTAGAGAACTACAACAGCAGGTAGGAAGCTTGCCTTGCCCACAGCCAATCCCAGCACCAACAGGAATGACCCCTGAGCATAGAACCAGGAGTAAGCGCTGAGTACCACTGGGTGTGAAAGGAAAAGCAAAGCAAGGCAAAAACAGGGATGCATTATATTTTGTTTCAACTTCCAACAATCACAGTTCAATCACAAAGAAAGGGTTAAGGAGAGAGCTGCAAAGGCTGAGGCCACAACAAGCTCAACTCCTGACACCACATGGTTCCCTCCAGTGCCTCTGTGTGTAGCCCTGTGGTTTCCCAGCAAATCCCATCCAGTTACCAGGAATGGCCCCCAGGCCTCCTGAGCCTACTTGGAAGCCGACTCCCACTCCTGCAAGTGTAAATATAGAAGTCTAAATTTAAACTGGGTGTGGGGGGTGGGAGTCATAGTCCTTTATACAGACAATAAGTAAAAGATTTTGAAAAGTGAATGACTTCTCAACCAAGCAGTAGCAGTGTGGTAAACTTAGGCATATGTTTGGCTGGGTTACAGTTTTTAAGAGTTTGACAGCCAATTAGAAAATGATCAGAAATTTCTAAGTAAGAAATCATATATAGGGGCCGGGCGGTGGCGCTGGAGGTAAGGTGCCTGCCTTGCCTGCGCTAGCCTAGGACGGACCGCGGTTCGATCCCCCGGCGTCCCATATGGTCCCCCAACAAGCCAGGAGCAACTTCTGAGCGCATAGCCAGGAGTAACCCCTGAGCGTCACAGGGTGTGGCCCAAAAACCAAAAAAAAAAAAAAAAAAAGAAATCATATATAAGTCATACACACACGGCACTGCCAGGCATCAAACCCAGGGAATAGTATGTATGAGGCAAGCAGGCTGAGTCATAATCAAGGTCTACTTGGGCAGACTTTGAACTAGTCTTAAAGTTTTCTTTAACACTGCTGAACTTTACATAAGAATGTGCTACAAAACCAACAGAACAATTCGTATGTGTGAAAAACTGCTGTAACAGATCAAGAAGCAAAAAAAAAAAAAAAAAACTAAACTAAACAAAACAAACAAACAAAAAAAGTAAAGGCAGTTTGGGGGGGAATAGCTCAAAAAAGATGTAGCAAATGACACTTATGGAACCCCCTGAGCGGTGCTGGGAACAGACAGACCTTCAGTACTGCTGGATGTGACCCCCACCCCACCCTGGGCAAAAGAGAATGCTGTAAGACTGTAACTGAGACCTGGGGAGACTGAATGAATACAGAGTGCCTAGGAAAGAAGTGGCAGAAGGGGGAGGGGGTTCCTGTTGTTCCACAGTGTTGTTTCCCCATGTGATAGTGACCCTCCACAACCCTTTCACGCCCCAGTCTGTGCCCCGTCCATATCGATGGGTGACGTGACACAAAAAAGTAAAATGCCCTTCTACTCAACTTTTCAAAGAAAATAAAATTGGACTCATTCATAAGTTCCACAAATAAACTGATCTTCACTTCCCAAAAGCACTTGAAGTTCTGTAACTGAATCCTGTGAAGAATGCAAAGGAATCTTGTAGTCTGAAATACCTATGGAAAGAATATGTAGGCCATTCTCATATCTCATGTCTCTCTCTCCCATTTTGTAAACTGCTTGGCTTGTTAAAAGGCTGATAACTTTTCCTCAGCTTTTCAACTTATTGTGAGAAGATTTTATTACTTTCCAAACAGTTAAAAAGCAGAAGTTGATTTTGAATACTAGAGTGTTACTTTCTGGATCTAAAAGTGGCAGAAAAATAATATTAGTCTATCTTCTAGGAGTTATTTTGATAAAGTAGAAAGTTATACATAAACCACATATTATTTATCAAAGTAAAATATTCTGATTAGTGAGAATTCAATTAAATTTTATTTTTAAATCAGTATACCTTGAATATATAAATATACCTTAATTAATATATCAAATGTAATTGAATGTTTGTTGGTTGATTTTGTTTTTCCAACAGAAGGTAAGTAGAGAAAATATATACATAATAACTGTCATTACATAATCACTGTCTATATACGATCCACAGCTTAAGAAACCAATAATTACAATAAAATATGAATTATAATTGTAAAGAAATCATTGTTATGTTTGCAGGCTCTGCTTCAAAAACAAAAATAACACATAAAAAAATGCAAGATTGGGCCCGGAGAGACAGCACAGTGAGGTTTGCATTGCAAGCAGCCGATCCAGAACCTAAGGTGGTGGTTCAAATCCCGGTGTCCCATGCCTGCCAGGAGCTATTTCTGAGCAGACAGCCAGGAGTAAACCCTGAGCACTGCCGGGTGTGACCCCAAAAACAAACAAACAAGCAAACAAACAAACCAAAAAAAAAAAAAAAAAGCAAGATTAAAAGTTCAAGTATGGGGCCAGACAGATAGCACAGCAGTCGGGAACCCAGCCTGGCAGAGGCCATTTCTGAGTGCACAACACGAGTAACCCCTGAGCACCACCGGGTGTGGCCCAAAAACCAATCAATAAACTAATCAAAGTTTAAAAAAACTGTTCAAGTACAAAGACTGGAGCAATAGCCCAGCAGGTAGGGAGTTTGACTTGCATGGGGCAGACCCAGGTTCAATCCTCTGCATCCCATATGGTCCCCCAACCCTCTCAGGAGTGATTTCTGAGTGCAGAGCCAGGAGTAGCCCCTGAGAGCATCTGCTGGATGTGGCCCAAAAATAAACAAAAAAACATAAAAGTTCAAGTACAGAGGTCAGCATGACAATCCGGTGGGTTTGATCCCCAGCATCCCATATGCTACCTCAAGCCTGCCAGGAGTAATTCCTGAGAGCTCAGCCAGGAGTGAGCCCTGAGTGTGCCCAAACCGCGAGCGCGCGCGCACGCGCGCGCGCACACACACACACACACACACAAACACACACACACACACCACCAAAAAAGCTCAACACACACCAAAAAAGCTCAAGTATAAAACAAAAATAAAAAAGTTCAAGTGCATGTTATAACTACTTTGTACTATCTCATCCTGGGAGGTAGGGTGCTCTAAGGAGACCAAGACCTGTGTTCACAACCGTGTAGGTCTGAAGTCTGGAAGTTCCAGCTCCCAATGCAGAAAGACTCCATCAGAAGTACTCAAAGGGTCATGCAGAGACAGAGATGAAGTCAGAGCCATGGCATACACAGCAATTTGCTCTTTGAGCATAGCATCAGAGGAGAATCTGACAACTCTTAGGTGAAGCCCAAACACCCCAAAAAAGATTCACAGAATCCCTTCTTCCTGAGACTAACACTTTGAGTAGAGTAGGGCTGGGCCACACCTAACAGTATTTAGGGTTACTCCTGGCTCTGTGCTCAAGAAATCAATCCTGGCAGTGGTCAGAGGTGCATGCATATGCAGTATCAATCAAAGGTCTAACCAAGATCAGCCACAAATGAGTGCCTCTCTGGCCCCAAGTTTAACGATCTATATGATTCTTATCTTGGGAAAATCAACTTTGGGATCATTCTTTTTTTCTGAGATCATTATTCTTAACTCAAGCACTTACAAAAGAGCTCTAAATTTTTAAGATTCTATCTCAAATATTTTGAGAGATGCTGCATTTTCAGGTGAGTCCTAGGAGTGCTGAGGACTGACTCCTGACTTTGTTCTCTCCTGGAAGTGCTGGGGTCAATCCTAGGTAAGCAATGTGAAAAGAACCTTAATCCCTATAGTAGCTCTCTGGCCTGTCTCAAATATTTTGAATTAATGAATTTAGGGGCTATGGGTGTGAGTTCTCTCTCAATGGTAGGGTACTTTCTTTGCATATGTGGTGCCTTGAGTTCAATTTCCAGAACCACAGAAAGTATACATCATAATAAAAACTAATTTCTTTGTTTGTTTTGGTGTTTTTTTTTTGGGGGGGGGGGGTTGGGTCGCACCAGCAGTGCTCAGGGGTTACTCCTGGCTTTGTGCTCAGAATTGCTCCCAGCAGGCTCAGGGGACCATATGGGATGCCAGGATTCGAACCACCTTCCTTTCGCATGCAAGGCAAATGCCTTACCTCCATGCAATCTCTCCGGCCCCAATAAAAACTAATTTTTAATAAAGAATAACATAAGGATTGATAACAAATTTTCAAATAGAGAAAAAAATTCAAATAGAGAATATTTAAAGTATGCATCTTTTCTCTTTGAGGACAACCCAAACAATATAATCTAAGTTGGATTACAAAAAAAAAAAAATGTTTCCAGCAGAAATGCTTAAAAATGAAGATAAATAGAAAAAAATAGAAATACAAGGGTTCTATTTAAATGACTAAACAACTATTCAGTATTCAGGTTCATTTTGTGCCTTTTAGTCTGGAATAGATAATGAATGCCCTTCTAACTTTTAAATAGCTATATGCTTTCCTGTTTAATTTTTTCCTAGCCAGTTTACCCTTTTGAAGGTGAACTGAAGTCAAAGACATATTAGAGAGAAAGTAATTTGGAAGTGGATTTTTTGCTTCCTCAAACCAGTCACTGTGAATTACCAAGGAGAAACTCTATAAATAAAACTATTCACAAGATAGAAAGCATCAGTATATGCCCATTTACCTCCAGGGAATTCGCCAAAACTTCAAAAGCACCATTAAACACAGTTTCATGCTTTTTGTCTAAAAGATCTCAGAGACTCTAAGAGATCTTAGTGTCATGACTATCTATGAATTTTCAAGAATCAAAAAGGCTCTTAAACTCTCAACCAACTGTCTAAATATTTCTCCTTAACGATGACAATCACAACTTACTTCTCTGTAATCACACATAATTGTTTAAGGAAAATAATTCTTGACCACGCCGAAATAACATAAAAATACTTGCTTTACTTAGTTCGGGTAAAGAACAACAATTTTAAAAATAAAACTCTCCAGATTGTAGAATTTCAATTTCTACTGCTCATTTTCTGTAACAATCTAATCTAGAATTTCCCTGGGGAGAAGGAAAGATGATCTGAAATCTCATTCTGAGAAAAATAAATATCTGATAGCATGTCCTGCTTCTCTGAAAATATTAATGAAAAAGTAATGGTATCATAAACTGAAAGTCGGTTTTAGAAATGAGCAAGTCAAACTCTGCACGGGCCCGAAAAGACTTTTTGGAAAGAATGATAAGCATCTTGGAATCTCACTACTTCTCTCACACACTGAGCTTCAATCTGCAGCCGTTTCTCTCTGAGCCAATGCACTTGATGGGTGCGATAACAGATGGATCATTGTATCTGCCAACTTCCTATGATGTACTGTAAGGGACTGATAATTTAGCAGCTCCAGAGTCCTACAACAGACAATAAGCCACCCTGGCATTCAGTAAGTAGCCGCCTTTAGTCCTTTGGCGGTCTATAGATGTTGAGTGTATGTGGATCACTGTTCTTTGTAAGCTGTCTGCAAAACTGTGTCTATGACCACTTAAGAAATTACTCTAAGATCACTAGTTCTGCACATTAACTGCACATACAAAGGTGCACACACATACCAAAGAAAAAAACATTTGTTGTGGATTTGGTTTCCAGGTTTCAGACCCTTAGGCAACAGTGACATTCTGAATTAAATAATTCTTTGCTGTAAGGGGTGGGTGACTGTCCTGTACATTAAAAAATGGTGGGGCCGGGCGGTGGCGCTGGAGGTAAGGTGCCTGCCTTGCCTGCGCTAGCCTAGGACGGACTGCGGTTCGATCCCCCGGCGTCCCATATGGTCCCCCAAGAAGCCAGGAGCAACTTCTGAGCGCATAGCCAGGAGTAACCCCTGAGCGTCACAGGGTGTGGCCCAAAAACCAAAAAAAAAAAAAAAAAATGGTTAAGCATTCCTATTCTCTGCCCATCAATGCCCTTTCATCCTCCCTACCATAGAGACAATCAAAATAAAAAAAAATCCAAGTACATAATTCCCGCCACCTGTACCCTTCATGTACCCTGAGTGAGAAGCTTTAAGCTATACAGAAGAATATCTTAGGAGTGCTCTCTTCCAATTTTAAGTTAACCTTAAAGCACAGGGAATGATCATTAAAAAAAATAGTATTTATGGACATAAATCCCAAAATAATAAAACAAAACCTATAAGGCATGGGTCAGCTAAGCATAGACTATTAAAAGACAATCTTAAGATTCAGTGGGTCTGGGGCCGGAGAGATAGCATGGAGGTATGGTGTTTGCCTTTCATGTAGGAGGTCATCAGTTCAAATCCCGGTGCCCCATATGGTCCCCCGTGCCTGCCAGGAGCAATTTCTGAGCCTGGAGCCAGGAATAACCCCTGAGCACTGCCGGGTGTGACCCAAAAACCAAAAAAAATAAATAAAAAAAAAAAAGATTCAGTGGGTCAATTTGCCAACATTATTGGAAACTAGAAAAGCAACTTCCAATAACAAATATGATATATATTTAATTTCCTCTAAAGACAGGAAAAACGAATAATTCTGCTACAATGCTATTCTAATGCTGACCTCTCCACACTGTGAAACCTCATAAAATAAACTATTATTCTTAGCAATGAATTACTAAATTTTCAACTTTAACAGATGCTTAGAAAGGAAATGCTATCAGTTTTAGGTTTCTGGTTTTAAAAAGTCAAATTTTGCATTCACAAATACAGTATCTATGCGTGTATATACCCAAAATATATATTCACAAGTACAGTATATATGCATGGATATACTCAAAATCGCAATGCAATCACATTTCAGAAATACTAGTTCCAAATATGGTCGTGTTATTTTATTCACACATCTCTAAAACCTGCTAAATTTACTGAAGTTATTGGATAGAGAATTATAGCGTGTCATTTTTGTACCAAATCTAGTGTTATATCATTCCCTAACTTTAAAGCACAAAGACTCATGCAATACCACTTCAATATACTACAGAATGTGTGTGCTATCTGTACACCAAAAATGTGATTCTCTTTCTCAACAATTCTTTCTACCTACTCTAAAGTTGGGTTGGGGAGTTGGTTCACACCTAATGGTGCTCAGGAAACATTCCTGGTAGTATTGGGGGACACGGTTTGGTGCCAGGGTTAGAACCGGGGTTGGCCAAGCAATCATCTTAACTATCACTCTGGCCTGCCTACCCTCTCTGTATTCATTCTGAAATAAAGTAGGTGGAAGGAAAGCCCCACACACTGTTGGCAGAACAGGAATAAAGTAACTAGATAAAGTGAACTCAACATTATTTGTTGTACAGTTGCAATGCTTTGGCTGGAGAGATAGTATAGTGGGTAAGACACGTGCCCTGCACAATGCCCACGAGGGATTTAATCCCTGGCACTCCATATGACCCTCCAAGCCATGCCAGGAGTGATCACCAAGTGCAGAGCCAGGAATAAGCCCTGAGCACTGCCAGATGTGCCCCCCCCCCCCAATGAAGGAGGAGAAAATAAAACTAGGGGTTGGGGATAGAGCTCAAGAGGCTGAGCACATGCTTTGCATATCAGAGTCCTAGATTCAATCCTTGGCATATTATGGCTATCTGAATACTGCCTGGAGTAGTCCTTGTGCACTGTTGGGATTGTCCTCCACCTCTAAAGGAAAAGAAGGGGGCATTAAAATAGAAAATACAGTATCAATAAAATTTACCTATGACATTAAATTTTAAGGAGAAAATGTCTGGGCAACGTAAGGAAAACATATGAAAGGACAAAACTTTCCCAAGTAGCATTAGCAGTAATTAACAAAAACCAGAACAAAATTATGACAACCCACAACCACAGTCCATCATCTACTTCCTACATCTCACATTCTTTTTGACACGAAGCAGCCTTTATTTCCAAACTCCCAGTGTACATCCACAAATCGAACACTTTATCCTGAAACTCTCCCCGTGTCAGTCAACTCTCAGTCAGCCCAATACTGAGCTTCTTCCTTCTCCTTTACAGGCTTAATCTAGGCCAAAGTGAAAATAAGAGCCACCACCATCCATAATGTAAGGAGCTAGTTCTAACCATGACTGCGGTCCAAGCTAGTACTCAGCCCCAGACCTTCCCTTAATAGGCTCTAGATTCCCTGGCTAATCTGAAACCTCTACGTACTCACACATTCCGGAGCACTGAGCTACATCACAGTCTATTTTCAAAAGAAGGCTGCTTACCCTGTCCAGCCTACATCTCTTTTCCCACTTCTAGTTGACTCTTCCTCTCAGATAAGAAGATCTACACTCCCTCCCGAGTCTAGGTGGTTCTTTTGACTGCTTCAAGAAACAAAATGTCAGACTCAAAGAATAGAATAGAGGTTGAACAGCTGGACTTGCAATGCAAACAACCCACCTTTGAATCCTCAGCACCACACAGGACTCCCCAACCTACTACTGCTCAGGGTGATCCCTGAGTATACTCTGAGCACCACTGGATTCAGCTCCAATTTCTCAACACCCAAGTGGTAGAGAAATAACACAGGGATATTATTATTAAGATGTTTGCTTACAAGCAGCTAATCCCAGTTCTATATCCCCAGTACTGGGCCCAATCCCTTCTCCTTCCCACCCCTGCATCAAGAAAACAAAATTTGGTCAAGTTTCTAAGTTCAAACACTGATATTTTCATACTTTGCTTGTTGGAGCCATCAGTTCTGGAATCCACTCACAACACATGAGAAAACCCAGTCCACATGAACAGGGCATGCACGTGTGGCTGTTCTAATACACTCAACACTAAAGTCCTAGCTTGAAGCCAGCAACAATCATCAGGCATTCGAGGACAGACACGGAGAGTCTCCTACCTACGGTCACTCCCAAAGCCCTACCCAGCATCATTAGGGGAGATGGGGGGTTCCCTTACTTCGTCTACTTAAGTTCTGGCCCAGGGTCCCTATGCATAATAAAACAATTGTTTTATTATCACTAGGTAACTCAACCAATGCAAACACATTGCCAGACAGAATAAATTCAAAACAGAGTTCACAAAACAAAAGCATTATAATCCTTTACATTAGTAAGTTTAATTCTACCAATCTCAAGTAAATATTGCAACTGAGAGTTAGAAAACCTGAATTTTAATAGAAAAAGTTCAATACTAAGCCTTTACCAACTAAACATTGGAAAATAAATTTGTAGTTAACATTATACCTTGATACAGAAAATCTTGTGACAGATATTAGATATAATAGAGGAGGAAACTTTGACATGTTCAGGTCTAACAAGCTGATTATAAAACTTTTAATTCACCTATTTACTCATATATTTTGTAAATATCTTTTGATCACCTATGACATGTAAGGCAACACTCTAGCGACTAAAGATTGTGCAATGAGCATGAGGAACAGTTCTCCCTGTTTCCACCTTATTTTAGTTACAAGGCATACCAAAAAGTAACAACTTGATTCACACAAAATTACTTGAATAAATGTTATATGCTTTGAAGACAATGAAGTATATGACTGAGGTCAATGGACGTAGATTTGGGGTGCCACCAAATGAAACAGCAATTTTAAAAGCTGACCTTAAATTCTATGAGAGTTCTCTCATCATGAGCTTGGGTTGCATCTCCTCGCTTGAAGCAGAGAGGATTTTTGTGAAGCTTCAATTAGGAAAAGTGAAGGTATGTGATTTTAAAGGCTAGGTTTAAAAGGTCAGGCAAGCTTTCCCTTCTTTCCCTGAAACACTGGCTCTGAAAGTTCTGGTGTAATTACTCTGACTACCCCGAGGCCACTGAGCTGAAAGGAAGTCTGAGCTAAGAGAAGAGGCTATTTGTAGGGATTCCAACTCAGCAATCCCAGCTGAGTCCAGCCCTCAGGCCATCCCTGCAAAGAAGTCAGATAAGTAAAGACGCCTCCAGATCATTTTAACACCAATTCAATTTTCCTCATTTCCCCAGGTGAGGCCTGAATGACAAGCCACATCCAGGACTATGGCTTGTCTGAATTCTTGACCTAAATGAAGTAGTTGTCATTTACACTTCCATGTTTGGGATGGTGTGTCACATAGCAAAAGGTAACTGGAGTAAATGATAAGCGAAAGATCATAAAAGACAGATTTTCTTGTTCTGAAGCTCAATGCTGTCAGCCAAGCTAATGAGGATGTGAGAGAAAATTTGTTCAAAAGAAAGAACAGCGAGTAGCCACCCACAAGTCAAGTACCAGTTAAACCAACAACTGACAAAAGCTAGACTTTTGCACACTTCAATGGGTTGTTTAGAAATGATCTCCAGTGTGCAAAGAAGTCAGTAGAGTGTTTTAAGCAGGACAATTTTTAATGATCCCTGAGGTCACTATGCATTTCTTAAACTGAGAAAATAGAATATATGGTCCCTTACAGCTAATTCAGTGCTTCTCACATTAGGTCACAATAAGTTTTCCTACTAGCCACAATAATTACTCTATGATCCGTTTATAAGCATAGCACCAAGTTCTTGCAAAAAGAGAAGCTCTACATCCACGTAAATATCAGATGGCATATACTTATGGATCTATACACTCACTGTATATACTGGTTTGATATTTATATTTATTCTTTAGTTAATATCTCCAGGCTAACATTTTTAAGAAACTTTATTTAAAAAAATAGTAAAATACATAAAACTGCAGGAATAAAAGCAAATTTATGTTTTATCTAGTATCTACCCTGAGATTAGTACTAGTAACATCGCTTCTTTTTCTTTAAAGGCCCTTTTTATTTTCCACGCTGCTTAATTATGATTTATCAACTTTACACAAAGATTTTTCCAAGCTGGAAGTGTGGGTATTAATGTTTAACTGTTCCGCTTTTACGGGTCAATAGAACAGCTGTTAGGACACATGCCAAGCATGCATCCACCAAAGTTAGGCTCCTAAGAGCACTGCTGGGTGCAGCAATAGACACCGTGGAGCAGCACCAAGTACACCTAAAATGACATCCCCAGCATCAGAGCGTCCACACAGATTTGTGTCCTCAGGCCCTTGTACTGAGCCACTGGCCCACTGGCTGAGAATCACTGGTGGGCCCTCCCTGCCCTAAGGTCTCCTAACATCACAGCTAAAATGTTTCCTTATGTTTACCAATACTTTAGTTAAAAAGCATCAGGACTCTATAACAGCTACTCAAAACTGTAACTTCCTTTAGTATAATCTTGAACTCCTTAAGCATAAAGAACATGTCTTTTTTTAATCTTTAAATTCAGACAGTATCTCAACACAAGGTAACTGAGATTTACTAGTTGAATAAATAAACCCAAACCACTCCAGCTTCCAAGGAAGACAGGGCCTTTAAATCACTCTTAAGCATACTTGCCTTTTGTAACTCACCTAGCAACAAAATTAGCATGAAAAGAAAAATTCCCATAAAGCAAAACAGCATACCCCTTTTCCAGCAGGCTCTATTCTCGCTAAGCTATTTTATTTTGCTTCTGAGCACTTACCACCCTCTGACATAATGTCTCTGTATTTATGTTTGCTACCTTATCCTCTTCCAGAAAACAAACTAAAGGAAGTTTAGTTTACAAATCAAATCTTCGTTTTGTTTCAAGACTGTATCCCCAATGCCCAGAACATTGCTTATGTTACATAAGAAATTCAGTAAGTATACATTAAATCTATCTTCAGGGTTAATTAATGGTGTTCTTATTTCTCAGAGTAAATAGTACATGCAGCACTCTAGTTTTATACCAACAAGTAAGTGAACCTTGCAGACATATACATGCAAGAAAGCAAAAAGTAATTTTACCCTCATGAAAAGCTATCTTTGAGGTTTTTATAGTGGTAACTGAAAAGAGGAATGTTTAAGATAGCAAGTGATCACATCATTTTCCAATCATAAATAAGGATCCAGAAAAAAAAATTTAGCAATAGGGCAATAGTTGATAACAAGTGGTCATTGCTAAAGTTAAGTGGTTCTCATATAGCAACCAATTAAAAGAGATGATGGATGGATGGATGGATGGATGGATGGATGGATGGATGGATGGATGGATGGATGGATGGATGAATACAAAAAACCTTTTATGGGCTGGAGTAGGCAGGGTGCTTGACTACAGCCAATCTGGGTTTGATCTCCGACACCCCATCTGATGTTCAAGCATAGCCAGGAATGACCCCTAAGTCCAGATCTGGAATAAGCCCAAGCATAGGCAGCATTTGGGTCAAATGCCAAAACCAAAACAACGCAACAACTCCTCCAGCACTAGCTTAGAAACTGTCTCATTTCTAACTCACTACTCCTGGTAGATCTTAAATTGTTTAACTTAAGTTTCTAATTAGCAAACACCTATGAAAAAGTGAATAAACTGATATAATCCTCACATTTTAATCTAAATACTTCTAAAAAATGTATTATTAGTCTCTGGGTGTCTTATCTACCTAGGGCTATTCTTGGTCTGGTGCTTGTTTCCTTTAACTGCTAATTGCCTCAACATTTTTGTTTGACTTTAAACACACCAAAATAGATAGATAGGTGATAGATGATAGATAGATAGATAGATAGATAGATAGATAGATAGATAGATAGATAGATAGATAGATAGATAGATAGATAGATAGATAGATAGATAGATAGATAGATAGATAGATAGATAGATAGATAGACGATAGATAGATAAGCAAACAAAAGTCCCACGCCCATTAGAACATCAGAATCTAGCAGGCATAGATGATAAGGCCAAGAACAACAAGTAAATATTTGTTGAACTAAATTCAATTCGACAATCAAGATGCCAATAAAACTAATCTTATTTCTAGGAAATTAAATTATCATATTAAATATCCATACCAGAAACCTAACATGAAGGCAATTAAATAAGCCTCAATTAATCTGTTAACATTCTGTTTCAAACCAATATTAAAGCTACCGTAATTATATAAGAGAAATGCTATAAACATTAGGTGGCAGCAGCACACTGTATCATAATCCCAAATTGATTTCTATATCCTCATCTGGAAACCTAGATAAATAATCTCACATAGAGTGCTTAACAGACAGGCCAGCGAGTAGTGTCCTTCCCTTGCAAGCAGCTGACCTGGGTCTGCTTTATGAGCCCCATCAGGAATGATCCTGCCTGCAGAGCCAGGACACACCCTGAACATCCTTGGGGGTAACCTCTCTCCCCTGCCCCCTTCCAGAACAAAACCCCATGCATGAAAAGTGCAAAAGGAACTGAAATACAGGAACAAAGCAGAACGCTAATATTGTCCTTTTGGGGTCTAGATAGTTCAAGTTATTTCCGTGATAAAAGACAGAGCAATCAATATCCACGAATATTGTGTGATGTCCTCTGTTAGCTGTGGAATGAAGTTTTCCTGGTCACTCGGGGTTCGCACCCAAGCTGCAGCTTCTGTTTCAGTTCCATCCCATTTTCTTTTTTGTTTTTTGTTTTGTTTTGTTTTGTTTTGTTTTGGGCCACACCCGGTGACGCTCAGGGGTTACTCCTGGCTATGCGCTCAGAAGTCCCTCCTGGCTTGGGGGACCATATGGGACACCGGGGGATCGAACCGCGGTCTGTCCAAGGCTAGCGCAGGCAAGGCAGGCACCTTACCTCTAGCGCCACCGCCCAGCCCCTCCATCCCATTTTCAGCTCAACCAACAACAGTGGTAAGTCACCTAGACCACTTTCTACCCTTACCCTGTTTTTGTGTGCCCTCTCTATTCAGTCCTCTTGCCACAGAGCAGGCTAAAAAACTTTCTGAAAACTTTTTCAGGAAGAAGTTAATCTTAAGGGGCTGGAGAAACAGTGCAGCTGGCAGAGTCATGAGGGAGACCCAAGGACGCTGGTCTAGTACCACAAAGGGCCCCTACTCACTGCCAGGAATGATTCCTGAGCAGAGATCCAGGAGCAAGACCTGAGCACCACTGAGAATGAATGGCCTTAAAAAAGGAAGGGGGGATGTTAACTATTACCAATTGCCTCATTCTTGTATTCAGAACTTCTTTTTTGGTTTTGGTTTTTGTTTTTTCGGGCCACACCCGTTTGATACTCAGGGGTTACTCCTGGCTAAGCACTCAGAAATTGCCCCTGGCTTGGGGTGACCATATGGGACACCGGGGGATCGAACCACGGTCCTTCCTTGGCTAGCGCTTGCAAGGCAGACACCTTAACTCTAGCACCACCTCACTGGCCCCATATTCAGAACTTTTCAATGGCTTCACAAGGCAAAGAAAAGTTCTACACTATCTCCCATATCCTCCATGCATGCACCCCTCTCCTACTCCAACTTCACCCTCAATCTACTGGTCCAACTGCAATACAGCCAACAAAACAATACAAAAATCCAACTGCAGACCAACACTGCTGGGTTCCTCCACTGCAGTCCAAACAGTCCTTCTTACGGTCAAAACCTGAAGTTCATGGGCCTTTGTATTCTGTTATTCTTTTTGGAGTTTTGTTTGGATGTTTTGTTTGTTTCTGGGTTTTATTTGTTTTTGTTTTGTTTTTGGTTATCTGTAGATAAGACAGAATGTTGCAAAAAAAAAAATTTGGAGTTTGTCTACATAACTCCAGCAATGCTGGGTCGGCTCTGTGCTTAGGAATTACTCCTGGCAATGCTCTGGGGACCATGTGGGGTGCTGAGGATCAAACCCAGGTCAGTCACATACAAAGCAAACAAACGGCCTACCACTGTACTATCGCTGTAGTAATATCCCTGCTATTCTTTCTCCCTTAGATAGTATTCTGACAGATTCCCTCAGATGCCACTCAAATGCCACCCTGATTAGTGATGTTTTCTAAGACCGCTCTATTTAAGATATCAAGGAAATAGGGGCCAGAGAGATAACACAGTGGTAGGGCATTTGTCTTGCAAGCAGCCGATCCAGGACCAACGGTGCCTGCCAGGAGCAATTTCTGAGCACAGAGCAAGGAGCAACCCCTGGGCGCTGCCAGGTGTAGCCCAAAAACCAACCAAGAAACAAACAAAATAAAATAAAATAGCAAAGAAATAGCACGGTGAAAGTGGACCTTCACTGCTTCAAATGCCAAAGTCGGCATTTGGCATCATTTCTATTTTATGTGCTTCTTTGTTTTGTTTACTAGAACATAAAGTTCAAAACAACCAAGAATTCAGTGTGTTTTGTATCCACTGCCTAGACAGTGACTGTGTTAAGGCCAGGCAGTAAATTATTAGTAGGTAAACGACCTATTAACAAACAAGCATATACTAATAGTTTCACAGCTATTTTTTTTTTTTTTTTTGGTTTTTGGGCCACACCCGGTGCTGCTCAGGGGTTACTCCTGGCTTGGGGGACCATATGGGACGCCGGGGGATCGAACCACGGTCCGTCCTAGGCTAGCGCAGGCAAGGCAGGCACCTTACCTCTAGCGCCACCGCCCGGCCCTCACAGCTATTTTTTACTCAAAACAAGAGACCACATTAAAATTCAAGACTTTTTTTTTTTTTTTTTTTGGTTTTTGGGTCACTCCCAGCAGCACTCGGGGCTTACTCCTGGCTCTGCACTCAGAAATCACGCATGGCAGGCTCAGTGGACCCTATAGGATACCAAGAATTGAACTGGGGTCCGAAAGGGGTTGGCCGCATGCAAGGCAAACACCCTACTGCCATGCTACATCTCTGGCCCTCAAGACAATTATTGATTTATTCACTATTTTTAAGTTCAAGCAAATAGAATTTGGGTATGCAAAAACAGTTATTGTGGGCCAAAACATAGTACAGAGGGTAAGGCATTTGTCTGGTTACATAGACAGCTTGGGTTCAACCCGAACACCACATAAAGCTCCCTGAGTACCACCACACCAGGTGTGGCTCAAAATAATCATATATTTTTTTTACTTTTATAAACATACACTTTAAAGCAATATAAATGTAAAGGCTAAAGCAGTTATCCTGTTAGACTTACAGTTTTGAGGCTTTTTTGGTTTTGGTATTTTGAGCCACACCTGGTGGTGTTCAGAGGTTATTCCTGACTCTGTGCTCCTGGTAGGCTCTGGAGACCCTATGGGGTCTGACCCATATGCCCTGACTCAACTCAGCCATGTGTAAGGCAAGTGTCCTCTACCCACTACACTATCACTCAGGCCCCCTGAGTTATGTATTCTTAATAAAAACTGTTTCTAGTGTCTTTGTGCTGGAATTGCAAGAAGCAATTCCTTATTATTCAAAAAGTAGATGAAGTCCCCAATTATCTACCGACAAACTTTATGAATTCGGGCACTACTGGCGAAGAATGAAAAAGAATTCAGTTTTGTTCTCTGCCAAGTAACTCTAATAGGTGCTAGTTGCTCAATTCCGAAGTACATCAGAGCTAGCGACTGGTTATGAAATGCCTAGATTTAGTCTATTTTCTTTAAATTTACAAACTACAGAGATTTGGACAGGAGATGAAGATACTAAAGAACCTCAAAAATCTTTCAAAATATAGTCCATGCTTCTAAAATTTGCACCTTCTTCGTCAGAATGATCAGTGTTATAGTTAACCTCTACAAAGAAACTTGGAAAGCATCAAGGACACATATGTAGAAGAAAAGTCCTCACTGTCACTTCTTAAGTGTAGAATGTGGCAGGAGTTTACTTTTCTTCACATAGCACACTTGTATATATTCCAAAGAAAAAGAAATAAAATTTCTCGAAAAAGTTGGTTTTCATTGTTTTAGGATGTTTCATCTTCCTGTTTTTGTTTGGGAAAGATGAAAGACAAAAAAACATGAAGAGGGGCCGGCGCAGTGGCGCTAGAGGTAAAGTGTTTGCCTTGCCAGCACTAGCCTAGGACGTACCTCGGTTGAATCCCCTGGCATCCCATATGGTCCCCCAAGCCAGGAGCATTTTCTGAGAGCATAGCCAGGAGTAACCCAAGCGTCACCGGGTGCAGCCCAAAAACAAACAAACAAAAAAAATGAAGAGAAATTTCAGAATTGAACAAATGTTGGATTTTTTTTTTAGTCTCTTGGTGTCAAACTAAATGAAGCCTCTAAATGTGCTATTTTGCCACATCAATAGTTACAATTATATGTATGGGTTGGGATCCAAAATTGTATTTGTAAATGACCTACTTGAAATTCAAATTGTTGTTTCTGATAGGAATATTAAATATTAAGTCCTCAACTTGTCCATAACAGCTGTCATCACCTTTTATTTTGCTTCCTTTTGTGGTTCTCTCCTCCTAACCAACATTCTCTAAAACCTCCTCCTAAAATGCTTCAATAAATTGTGTATTAATTGATTTTTGTGACTTAAAGTAGCCATATAACCATCACACTTAACTAGACATTGCTATGAAAACTAGCAAGGAATCTGCAAGGCAAAACAAGAAAAGACTAGTAATAGGACATACGTTTGTTCTTCAGGTGTCCAGTGAAACCTGAACCCTTATATAGCTGGGTCAGTGTGCACAAATGGGAGGAACATATTAAAAGTTCCAGCCTAAAGACATAGAATATAAAACCCATTCCCAAGCAATATTATAGAAAAGAATTAATGTTATTTATCTTTATAAAAAGCTATAGCATTAGCTAAGAAACCCTGATATTTCCTTTACCAACCATTCAATTAATATCACAAACCTTACTAAAATTCAGGTGTCTCCCCAGAACTACAGAATATGAAGCTTATTACCTTTTTTTGGCTTGTCCTTCATCCCCTAAATTCCTTAGGCCTCACAGAAAAATTAAAAAAAGGGGCTGGAGAGATAGCATGGAGGTAAGGCGTTTGCCTTTCATGCAAGAGGTCATCGGTTCGAATCCCAGCGTCCCATATGGTCCCCCGTGCCTGCCAGGAGCAATTTCTGAGCATGGAGCCAGGAGTAACCCCTGAGCACTGCCGGGTGTGACCCAAAAACCACAAAAAAAAAAAAAAAATCCTAAATGGGTGCAAAATTCTTCCTTAATCCAGCGTCCCAAAAGATCAAGTCATTAAGGACCAGAGAGGGAACAGTGGAGGGCATTTGTGTTTGTTCCCTCACACCCTTCATAGTTCTCCAACTCCCACCAGGAATGATCCCTGAACATTGAGCTGGAACAAGCCTTGGGCACAGCCAAGTGTAGCTTACCAACAAGATCCAATCACTTCATACTGTTCCTTTTGAAAGGGCAGTCTGATTACAAAGTTTCCTGATTCCAAAATCAACATTAGTATCAACAAGGCCATATCCTCACCTTAGATGAGGAAACCAATCCAGTGCAAATTCCTCAACATTTCTCATAACATCCACCCTTTATTGGTCAAAGAGCCCAGATCCCAATGGCCCAAGAAAATTTTCCTCTAACTTTTTGCCCTGAATCCATTTTCCACTCAAAAAATAAATAAATAAAAAGACTGTAATGAGAACTTCCCCCCAAAAGCATGCTATTTCTGCTTAATTCAACCTAAAAATCAAGTCTCCATGTTAATGGTTAATCAAGTTGGCTAATAAACTAATACTCATTTGCTGTTGCTTTCACCATGCATTCCTAGCCAGGGCCACTATGAATTTATCTTTTCTAAAGCTGCAGTCAGTTCTTGGAGAGGCTCTTGATAATCAACTAAGATCATAATTAACAGTACCAACAAGAGTCTCTCCAGCAGAATGTAAATGTTCCGTACAACTTTGTGGTCAATTACACATGTAAGTGCATAAAGATGACTACTGTATGCTACTATGGCTGAGGAATTTAATTATTTTCTATTGAACAAACAACATCTATGCTACGCTGTACTCCACAGCACCATGGCAGTGTTTCTGCCCTGGGTTGCTCTGCTTAATTCATCCCATACTACTTAGAAAGGTAATTGCATGTGCCTGCATGTTTAACAAAGCAGCATCTAGGGTGCATGATCTGTTGTCAGTACTCTAGCTTCCATTATCATCCCATTATCTCTGTGTGGCCATTTAAAGAAATTGGGTTAACTACATCATCTCCTTCAGATCAAAGGCATAAATACTTTTTTGATAACAAATAGGTAACCAAATTTCTGGAAGATAAACTGTTCTCAAGAGGGGATAAGGAGGTTGCAGAACTGTATCTACTAGTTTATTGTTTGACAAAGCAATACCTAGTCACCCAGATCAATGACAGGTCCAAATATCATTAGCACTGACCTAATATTTAAATCCTTGCCACATCACTAGTTTTTCATTATCAACTGGAGACAAAAATGTACAAAGATTTTCACTGGCTGAGAAACAACATGATAGATTCCATGGTGGATGGGTAGTTGAGCAAGTTCAGTGTAAAAAGACCCTTTCAGGTCTGAAATTCCTCACTCTTAAACTGTTAAACAATTTTCAATAAACGGCATGGTTCCTAAATAATAACATCAAAATGTTCTGTCCAGGAGTCTAAACCTACTAAGATGAAAATATTTTAATTCCCACATGATAGTAGTAACATATTTTAATGGTATGTTCCAGGTTCTCTGTAACAGCTAAATAAACAATGACAAAAATGTATTGATTCTACCCTATTTGCAATGAAGTTTAAACTAGACTAGAATGGGCCAAGGAGATAATTTAGGGTTAGAGGTGCATGCCTTGCATGTGCAAGTTTCTGAGTTAAATTCACTCCCCTTTACCCCCAAGCAGTGCAGGAAATTCTGGAAGCCCACAATCCATCAAGAATGGCCCTGGGGACCTTCCACAGAGGTCTGAACACACCAGGCTCTAGCATCCAGGCTGTAGATCCAGCTACATCTAGCTCTGGCCTCCAGGTTCTAGCCTCCAACCCATCCAACCCAGACAGCGGAAGATAATAAGAATGGCCCTCAGGACCCTGAGCACTGTTTGGGAGAACTCCCAAAAATGTGATACTTAGACAACTACCCCCAACTTAAAGAGTAGCAATAATTACATATAGACAAAATGTACCAAGTTATTGATCTTTGGCAACTATAGCTTTATTAAAGATAGTTCTAGGAAAGTATACCTAGCATAAAATAATTATACTATTGGACCTGAGTGCGTTGTTTTGTTTTTTGTTTTTTTTTTTTTTTGGTTTTTGGTTTTTGGGTCACACCCGGCAGTGCTCAGGGATTACTCCTGGCTCTGCACTCAGAAATCGCTCCTGGCAGGTACGGGAGACCATATGGCATGCCAGGATTCAAACCACCATCCACCCTGGATGGGCTGCATACAAGGCAAATGTCCTACCACTGTGCTATCTCTCCGGCCCCATGAGCCTGAGTCCTTGGCAATAACATATAATTCATTTAATAGTCAACAAATATTTATCTTGCAAACTAGATGCTTTTTAGCAAGAAACTGCTGGGGGAAGGGGAAAGAGTGGCTAATCCAGCCTAATAGAGTTACTAGGTTATAGAACTAAATAGCAGCAAAACCAGCTACTCCCAATTTCCTAACACAAATGTAAAGAACAGACATGTTGAAGTTGGAGGCAGCACAGGTATTGTGGGTGCCTTGCATGGATTTGACCCAGGATTGATTCATTTTCCTCCCCTCCTCTTCTTCCTTCCTCCCCTTCCCTCTCCTTCTCCCTCTCCCTCTCCCAAGCTTCAGCAGTGTCAAAGGTTACTCTGGCCCTGCACTCAGGAATCACTCCTGGAGGGTTCAGCGGAACATATGGGATGTCAGGGATTATGACTCCAGCCCAGGTTTCTTTTTTTTTTTTTTTTTCCTGACCCAGGTTTTATCTGCGGCACCACATATGGTCCCCAGGATACTGCCAGGAGTGATCCCTGAGTACAAAGGCAGGAGTAAACCCTGAGGGCAACCAGGTATAGCCCAAGATTAGATTAGATAGACACTAGTCTAATTGGGCGATATGAAATTGGACCTACACATCCAGTGACTGTTTTTCATGACCTGGGTATAATGCTGACTTTGTAACTTGGAGAAATACCATAAATATCAGACTCTTCACATCATGATTCTATCTCAGTGGCAAGAAAACGGCTTTTTTTTTTTACTGTTTCTGCTACCCTTGCTGAATACAACTCAAAAGACTGAAGTAAAGTATGCTTATACCTATAAATATTCCTCCAAGCCAACAGAGCAGTTCTTGGCTTAAAGAAAGCCTGGAGAAGGCAGCCCTGCAGTGATGACTCTACCACAGAAATAGTGATAACTGGGTGTTACTAATACCCTAACTGTGATAATAAAGGTAATAAAATCTCTCTCTCACCAAATAGGTGCCTTGTCACCGTTACACTGACACAACAGTAACAGAACACTGGGGGGTACCAAGGTGTGTGCTGGTGAACCCGAAACACTGCTGGTTTATATAAGAAAGCCCTATTTAATGTTGCTAGTGTCTCAAGTATAAAAGGGAAATCATTATTATTATAGGGCTAAAATACTGTCAAGATAAAAAAAGATTCAACATTAAATTGTTTTCCTTTATTAATATATTCATGTCTGTATACCTACACATCGCTTAATCACATAAAATTTCAGAGGGAAAAATATTAAAGGAAATGGGGCCAGAGAGATAGCATGGAAGTAAGGCATTTGCCTTTCATGCAGAAGGTCACTGGTTCGAATCCCAGCATCCCATATGGTCCCCCGAGCCTGCCAGGAGCGATTTCTGAGCATGGAGCCAGGAGGAACCCCTGAGTGCTACCAGTGTGACCCAAAAACCACAAAAAAAAAAAATGGAGACAATAATTTTCTAAATTTTAACTATCTAAAATTATTCTTTAAAAGAAACAAAAAAATTATGGAACTAAGCAGTATCTTACACTTAAAATTCATGTAACTTTTGCTAGTGAAAATAGATAAATAAGGTTTATATTTCACACCTACAATGTGAGGACAGCTTCTGCTAGTGACTCAAAAAGAGAGATTTAATTGTCAATAGTAAAAAAAAAAGTTTTATATAATACAATCTATGGACAAAACTCAATGAATTATGAGTGAACTTAATAGTCACTATTTTTAAGTTTTCTCACTAATTTTGCCTTTCTTGTTAGAACCACTGTGCCTTAAAAATAATGGAAAAGACCATTTTTGATTCTGTTCTATTCAAGAGAGCAGACAAAACTGAAGTAGTACTGGAGTGTACACAGAACACTTGAGAGCAAATTAGTCTAGTCTTGCTTTGATGAAGTGAGGAACTGGACACAGTTTTCATCTGGTCAATCAATATTCACACTATTCTTTTTTTTTCCCTGTCTTCCAAATATATTCCATACTGCCTACAAACCCATTCTTACCACTTTCCAACCAATCTACTAAAAACAAAAATCGCATCTTTAATTATGACACTCCCTCATCCTAAAGTGTTCTCGGTACTTGGGGCCAGACTGGTTAGGGATTTGTGTTGCACACAGCCAATGTAGATTTGGGTCCCAGCACCACATATGGTCCTCTGAGCCCAGCCAGGACTATGGTCCCCTGAGCACTACCAGGTGTGGCCCCCCTCCCCAAAAAACCAAAAATGTGACTCCAATGATCTTAGAAGTATACTTTTCTTTGCCCCACCTATTTGGACTCTGTTGCTGCAATTTTGGCATTGGTGGTAGTAGAACCGAACCCAAGGTCTCACACATGTGTGGCAGGTGCTCTACCACTGAGTCATTTCCTTGGCCCCGCCCCCATACTTGTTCTGTTTTCTCTGTAAATACCTTCCTGTGTGCTTCAGCTCATAAAAAGGCAAACCGTTAAATACTCTGGACATACACACCCTAGAAGTATCCTTTTGTTTCCTGAACAGTCCCATCTAGAATACACAAAACTGCTTCCATCTCCATGGGCCGAAATGGCAGATTTTTCCTAACACTTACCTCATATCCCTCCAAGTGGAATGAATTTTTCTGTCCTGACTCATCAAGGCATACTTTACTATACTACCATTCCAGAACTTCTCTCATCTTGCCATACATGATAGCCAGAAGCAGTACTGCCTCCAGTAGATTATAAACATATAAACTTAGCAACTTTACTATAAAAACTTATTATAAACTTAGCAAGTGGAACTGCCAAGAGCTCAGCAACCATAACCTCTCAACAAATCTGAAAGAAGATGCTACATTTCAGAGGGTTGTTAGATAATAAGTGTTTTTGTCAAATGATCTGAGATTCCCTCTAAATCAATTGGAGGTTATTTATTCGCATTTGGTAGCGTGAGCTGACTTTGTGAGATAAGTCTAGCTGGTGGGACGTGGCTCAACACTACAAGACCTGTCTTGCTTGTGTGTTACCTGGGCTCAATCCCTAGCATGGCCGTAAAAATATTTTTTTAATATAAGAAAGTTTTTATTGAAAATTACTTAGAAAGTTGTGATTGAAGAGAAAGAGAGAAGAGAGGAAGCATGTGTTTAAGAGAAAATATGGACTTCTCCAGAGTGGAAAAGAGACATAGAGATAAGCAAGTAAGATACATGTTCAAGGGAGAATGTGGACTGAAAGAGCAAGCCCATAAAAAATTTTTAAGAGTCCAGTCTGAGTCCAAGGGCCAAAAAACATTTTTAAATAAAAAAGCCAAATGATCTGTGACTGAACAAGTAGCAACTGAAACAACAATGCCTGGTATTTGTGGTTAAAGTTCTTCTAGTTACACCAAGTGCCAAATTCTCCAACAATATCCAATGAGAACTTGAAGAACAGGTAATACTGAGAATAAGGAAATGGCAGTGTAAGGAGATGGTGGAACACATATAGATGACCTTAGAGAAAACATAACTTGGCTAGGAATGAATGAAGGAGAAATGTTAGGGTTCTCCTGCAAGCATGCGCATATATATATTCTTAAGTCTTATATAAAACATGCATATATACATATGTATATGCATATATATTTATATATAAAACATACATATGTATGTTTTATATTTGGTAAATGATAATATAATGATAATATAACATTCAAAGACATGCTGGGTAGGGGCGATAGGGAAAGGAAGAAGAAAAAGGACCTTTGTTTCTCAATCAGCCTATGATAATTACATATTAAAATGTATTGAATATAATGGTGACATAAATGGATACACTCATTTCCCCTGAATTTAGATCATATGTCAAAAATGTTCTAAGTATATACATTTAATATATGCACAGAGAGATTCAGCTGCCAAAAGAATGGTTCCTGCTGCAAAAATCTCTGCAAAGACTTCATGTAAATTTGACCTGATTCTGACTTTGGTGCTGTACCTGGATGGCCCTATGCCAAGCCTCTTGACCTAGCTTACCATGGAGGTACCATGGCATTCCACTGGAGATTAACTTTACACAAGTGTAGTCATCTCCCCAGGTACTTTTATATCTGTATTATGTTCAAACCTAACCTCACAATATAACCAGCTGAAGACCTATTAATTGATGACAACAAAGTCTTGGAGAGGGAAAAATGAGACAAAATAAAGTCCTCTCTTAATATTAAAATCTAGTTACTGTAATCACTTAGTAAATCTCTAACATGAGCCAGGTGGAATATCAGCCTTAGTACACCAGGTTGGCACCCCAAATCTCCTGCAGTTGGGGAAATTCATCTTGATCTCATCTCCCACTATTCCTTTAATATGCGTTTCAATCCTCCAGCTAACACTCCTGACTGCTCCACCCATACAAGCCCTGCCAACACATAAAATCATCTATTATTTTTCTGCCCTCCTGTAGAGCTCAAGTACATTTGGCAGGTTCTGACTTTTATTGTTACTGTTAATTTTTATTATCTCTAAGCCAGAAAGATGGTAAAAATGTGCTTTGCTGATGGACACTCTGGGGTGGGTAATCTTCTCCTGCCAAGGGCCATTTGGATATTTATAATATCATTCCTAGGCCATGACACAGGCAGACAGGCCACGGGTCAACGACAAAAAACCATCCATTCTTGCCCCGTCGTGTTTTAGGGCCAGACCACATGATTTCACAAGCTTCATATGCGCTGTGGTCCAGATGTTCCCCACCCTGCTCTAGAATTAGGAAAATATACAGACAGGCTTTGGAATGTCTAGACTTGAGCCTCTGTTTTCTGGTCACATTGTCTTAGGCATGTCATTTAATTTTCTCAATCTAAAATACTTCATTTGCATATGCATTCTATATCACTAAGTGTCTAGCTCTGAGAACTAGAGCTTCAGTGGGTAAAGCATCTAATACTATACCAGACCCATATTAATGTCCATATATGGTGGTTATTTTCCTTTTAGCTTTGATCCTCTTCCAATTCTCTTTCCAGATGACTCCATCATCTTACTGCTTTAAAATGGAAAGACTAAAAACATAGGAAATAAACGAGGCCCATAACATATTTTTATCTCAACCAGACTACAGCAACCAGAATAAGTGAGTTGTTTAGTTACAACATTGTTATTCAAAAGAAAATTGTATAAAGAGGTCTTCAAGAAGGAACCAATTTTCATATATAATTGGTTAAAAGATCAGAAATGTCTTGAGTTGCTATAGAAATGTCAGAAACTGCTAAACGCATTAGGTGAAAATGTTTCTTCACATCCTATCTTTAAATTGTATCTTTGATGAAAAAAGAAAATTATTTTAAAAGGTATCATGAAAGACTCCATTAGCAAGGGTTTAGGACAGAGATTTAATAATAAACATATACAATAGAATTCCTTTGTTACACTGATTTTCAGAGTAAAATAAGATTTAAAACTTTATCATACATAGTCTTTAGGAAAACGTGGACGTGATAATGAATTCTATGAAGTGGCTGAACCTGAACAATAATAATAAGCCCCATTACAAATCAAACCTAACTGAGAAAATGAATTTACAGGCCAACATTGAGAAAATTAGAACTAGCCATGATTCAGAAAGTAAAAATGATGCTTTCTGCCTACTGTGGTTATGGGAACTAACGTACATCTACTGGCAGTGCTGTCAAGTCAAAAGTCAGCATCAGACTAGGGAAAAAATGGTAATAATGATCATCAGCTCTTTTCTTTCTGCTGTGGTTTGGTTTCGGGGCCACACCTAGCTACGCTCAGGGCCTACACAACTGTCAGTGCTCAGGGACCATATGCAGTGTAAAGGATTGAATCTTGGTGAAGCTGAAGTTGAGTCCAAGGCAAGTGCCTGACCTATATTACTGTATCTCTGGCCCAGTAATAAGGGTCCTTTTAGGGAGAATTTTCCCTAAATTCAAGGGCGTCTGAATACCTCAACATTCAACTTCTTTTTTCACATCTTTTCACCTCTGTGCTTCTATGACCTTCTATGACCTTCTGTTTGCCCATAATGCTGAGCCATCAAATTCTGCTCACCCACATCCATGTCTCCCCACTTCCTTCAGCTAGAATGCAATGAGAGGTATTTCTTTCCCCCTCACAATCTCCTACACATTCCACTTCCCTAACCTTATGATACTTGCCTGCTCATCTTACACAGGACATGTACTTTTGTTCTCTGTAATAGATTTTAAACTCAGCAGAGACACATTTGCTTATAGTGAAATTTTTTAACCAAGGAGGAAAATCTTCTAGCTCAAATATGCAGGAAGATACTTGATTTTAATTCTTCTCTTTGTGCTTAGAATACATCATTGGCCCATAATATACCCAGGGTCTACAAATGCCAAGACCTCAGAGTCTTCCCTTGTCCTTGCTGACAGCATTCAGATAAAAAGTAACAACTCTTAATTAAAAACATTAAATAGAAAGATCCTAATGCACCTACATATATCAATGCTGGGGAAAATTAATGAAAAGCTAATGAACAGTAGATATAAGGAGAAGTCACAGCTGTCTGAATCACTGTTCTCATAGCAGTAGCAGACATAGTAGTACTGTTAATATTAAGAACACTTGAACCATAAGGAGTTTTCTAGCTTAGCTAAATGCTACGCTAAGTAGTTTCCACGTGCTAACTCATGTGATCCTCAAATTCACCAAAATATAATTCTAAATCCCTACTTTGCAAACAATGAAAATGAAATTTAGATGCTTGTCAAAGGCCATACAAATACCTAATACCACGAAGAAGGGATTTCAACACTATAGTCAGCTCCAAAGCAATTGTTGTTAATTAATTTACTATATATACTCGTTCTCAAATGAATTTCCTACAGTTGCATAAACCTAAGCTATGACTACAGTATAGCTAAGGCCAATCAGTACCATTAACAATGATACACTGACTATTTTCCAACCTCCAATTAAAAAAAACTGTTAAAAGCTAGTTCCACCAATCAATATACTTTTAGCAGAATGAAAATTGCATTTTTGAAGAAGAAATTCCACACAAGGTATCTTTTCCATTCTGTGAGTTGAAATTCATCTTATCCAGTTAGCTCTGTTTAGAATAACTCATTTTCTGAGGGTTTCTGATAAAGTATAACTACACACATATAAAAAAAAAAAACACATTTGAGCAATGATGTTTAATAGACACATCAGTAATTCAATAAAAATCAACATGTAAAATGCCAATTTAGCAAAAATATACTCAAATTAGTTTAAGTGGCATAACTAGAAATTTTAGTTAGAGAAATGTGAGGGAAGAGAAAGATAGATACATGTTCAAGAGAATGCCGCTGTGGGGGTGAGGGGAGTGCGGAGAGCATACATCTCAGATTAAAGGGTGGGGGATCTCCTGAGTGGAGAATAAGCCATTACATAAAAGACAGAAATTACATGTCTAAAGCCAAGATGTAGTCCATGTACAGTGCGAAGAACGGGCCATGAGTGCCTTTACCAGGTTGCTTCTATAGTGGAGATTCTCGCAAAGTGCTGCGGCCCAGTGTTCTCTGCATAGAGAGATGTTAATCTTGGTGTTGTTACTTTTTTTTTTTTTGGTTTTTGGTTTTTGGCTTTTGGGCCACACCCAGTGACACTTGGGTTACTCCTGGTGATGCGCTCTGAAATCGTTCCTGTGTTTCTATTATTTATATTTATTATTATATTTATTAATATATTTATTATTTATATTTCAATTATTTTATTCAATAAAAATGCCTGTGCCAGCTGGAGACATAACATGGAGGTAGAGTGTTTGCCTTGCATGCAGAAGGACAGTAGTTTGAATCCTGGCATCCCATATGATCCCCCAAGACTGCCAGGAGCAATTTCTAATCGTAGAGCCAGGAGTAACCCCTGAGCGCTGACAGGTGTGACCCAAAAACAACAACAACCAAAAAAAAAAAAAAATGCCTGTGCATTGCCATTTTTCTATCAAAATAATTTTCTTTGACCTTACATATGTCCTAAGAATCCTTAATTAGCAATATAATAAGTTTCAAATTTATCAGCTTATTTTATTTGTAATGTATCTCTCCAACAATGAAATGAATGTCCTCTGGCAAAAGTAATTCTTACGTAACCTGCAACTTTATTCATGCATTTATTTTACCTAGAGTACACGAGAACACCCATTAAGACGCCATATTTCACTTCAAATTAACTAATGAAAACAACATTATAGATGAGCCGAATAAATATGAAGACTCTCCAATTCCTCATAAATATCATCAAAAGAGCAAAATTAAGCACAACATAGCAAAAGAAGAATGTTATTCACTTCAAGTCAAACATCAACTGTAAATTAAGGAATGGAAGCTGCATTGTAGAGGAGGAAGACCTCTAATATATCAACCTCTCCCTTATTACTGCACTAGTATCAAAGAGTTAAAAGTATAATTATTAATTATATGATTAAAGAATAACTATAATTAATTAATTTTATTTAATTAAAAGTATAAATAATTGCATATGCATGATGGGTTAATTTACATAATATCTGGTGTTATTTAAATAAATGCATACTGACTGAGAAAATTCACAGAAGTCAAAGAGAAATCAGGTACATGATTCACTCTGGAAGAGAATGCTAATAAAAGGTTTTGTATTTGCAAATAACAAAGGAACATTTAAGACCAACTAGAACAGATATAAATTATAGATGGAATGAACTAAAGAGAAGAGAACAAACTGAAATTACCAGTCATGCAACTAGCATTTTGAAAATACTAATAATGATGAACAAATAGTGGGTGATTCCTGTCTGTCTCTTTTGTTGTCGCGGAACAGATGCTAGAATGCAAAGTCTTGGGGTCAGGAAGACAGTGCAAGCCCTTGTCCCTCTATGTCACCAACTCCAATTTGGTCCCCAACACCCCCAAACACCACCATGCAGAAGCCAATCCTGAGCAGAGCCAGGAGTAGCCCTCAATAAAGCAGAGCTTGAGCCAAAACACCACCACCATCCTCCCTCCCCCAATCACTGTCATACGTCGCTTCACTTAATAATTTCTATAACCCAGTGAAGTTCAATACTGTTAGTAACACCCTTTACAGATGAGGACAATAAGGCACAGAAAACTAAAGAAACACTTTCAAGAACACATGGTCTGTGAATGGTCTGTTGAGATTAAAATGTTTCTTTACTCTCCAACAAACTCAAATCAATAGATCTTAACATCTCACTTCTTTTTTGGAGGAGGGGGGTGTCTGGGGCCTCAACCTAGCAGCACATAGGGGTTCCTCCTGGCTCTGCACTCTGAAATCACTCCTGCAGGCTCAGGATGCCCGGAATCCAGCCCAGGTCTGTCCTGAGTCAGCCACATGCAAGGCAAATGCCCTACTGTTGTTCTATTGCTCTGCCCCCAACATCTCACCTCTTTAGGGAAACTAAAAACACATTCAAGTCTGTATTTAATAACAATAGTAATAAAAAAAAAACAATCAAAAGTTTCTAGGGATGGGTTTTCTTTACTGAGTTTTTCTCTTTTTTTGGTTTTTGGGCCATGCCCGGCAGTGCTCAGGGGTTACTCCTGGCTGTCTGCTCAGAAATAGCTCCTGGCAGGCATGGGGGACCATATGGGACACCGGGATTCGAACCAACCACCTTTGGTCCTGGATCGGCTGCTTGCAAGGCAAACACCGCTGTGCTATCTCTCCGGGTCCTGAGTTTTTCTTAATCTTAAGAGAACAACATTAAGACTAAATAAAGCATATACCTACATAATTACATCTATTTTTCTCTTGTCCATCACTGAATAATACCAGGGTCAATATAGTGGATCTGAGATTTGTGTTCAAGAAATACAGGCCCCAATTTCAGAGTTTACATTAGTTTTATAATTTTCAATAGTGCTATTTTAGCAATAGTCTGCCAAGAGAATACCAGCAGGCATTTTAACCATGTGAACAAAAAACAAAATGGGATGTATTGGACACCATTTTTAAATCTAATGCCTGTTTTAATCTTACAATTAATGCCTTATTACTTTAACTTATAGTACACATTTCTGCTTACTTTAAAAATACACTTAAACGTTGGTCATTTATGAATCCATCAATATTGATGTCTTCTAAGGTGGTATCTGCATGAAAAGGATATCAGAGTCAAAGAATATTCTGGGTTTATTTAACTACTTGGAAAGAATTAGAAAGATCATACTGTGGTGAAGACCTATGTACACACATGTATACTATCTATAGATATAGTATCTAATGTATAATTTCTTAGTAGCAACTGCCCTTATTTTTTTTAATCAAGTCCTAAATTTAATGTGACTGATTCTCAAGAGAAAACAATTATGAATGTGCCACATCTTGATTTCAAAGCATCAATGTGAAAAAATAAAGAGCTAATGTGGTCCTGACAATTACTGTACATTTCATTAAAATTTCATCTCTTTTTCCCGTTTGAGTACCCACTATATGCTGCAGGCCACATGGAATCAGTTATACAGACCATGTGATTTGTTTTCTACAAATGTCACTTCACAACTTGCACAGAAAAATGTGTACATAAACTATGAAATTTTTTTATTTGTTCGTTTTTGGGCTACACCTGGCAGCACTCAGGTTATTCCTGGCTCTGCACTCAGAAATTGCTCCTGGCAGGTTCAGGGTGGGACCCTATGCGATGCTGGAATTTGAACCATCATTGGTCCTGGATCAACTGCATGTAAGGCACCCTACTGATGTGCTATCACTCTGGCCCCAGAAATCATTTATTTTTTTTAAATATGGAACACTTCAAGAATTTGCATGTCATTCTTGCATAGGGGCCATGCTAATCTTCTCTGTATCGTTCCAATTTTAGTATATGTGCTGCTGAAGCAAGCACATCATTTATTTTTAAACTCAGATTTCCGATAAGTAGCATCAGACCAAATTTTATAGTGATGAAACCAATGTGAATTTTTATTTTTCACAAGGGTATGTAAAAGTAAAACTTCACAAACTTGGTTTTAAAACTATTCATTTGGCCAGAAAAATAACTCAAATGGCCGAGCACATACTTTGCCTCCCAGAGTTCACATCAGACAGTGCTCACAGGCTAGCCCTAGCTCTGCGCTCAAGAATGACCCCTGATCGAGCTTGAAGAACCCTAATGTGGAGCCAAAGATTCAAACCTGGGTCACGTGGGATGCCAGGCAAAGCACCTTCACCACAGTACAATATGCAGGCCCAATTTTCAAATGTCCCATTGCTTTTTTGTTTTGTTTGGAGGCCATACATGGCTGTGCTCTGTGGGAACTGAAACTGTGTTGGCCATGTGCTAGGTACGCCCTTAATGCTGTAGTTGTAGGATTTCTCTAGCCCAGTTTACAGACTTTGAAAGCAGAATACTAGGCACAGTCAAAGACTTCACGGAAACTCCTCCGAATAGAATTCAAATTAATTTAAGCAGATTAATTCATATTAATTATATTAATTATAATATATTAATGTTTATATTATATCGAAATCTCCATTTAGTACTAAGTATTAAAGTCAAAGTGCCTGTCTTGTGTGCAGCTAAGCCTGGTTCAGTCACTGCTACTTCATGGTCCCCCTGAGCCCCACCAGGAATGGTCCAAGTACAGAACCAAGAATAGCCCTAGAGCACTGCCAGATATATCTGAGAAATAAGCTCTTATTAAACCAACATAAAAAAATTTGCACTCGGGGCCGGAGAGATAGCATGAAGGTAAGGCGTTTGCCTTTCATGCAGGAGATCATCGGTTCGAATCCCGGCGTCCCATATGGTCCCCCGTGCCTGCCAGGAACAATTTCTGAGCCTGGAGCCAGGAATAATCTCTGAGCACTGCCGGGTATGACCCAAAAACCACAAAAAAAAAAAAAAAATTTGCACTCAAGTCATAATAATATAAACAAATCTGCTCTGTTCCGCCCCCCCCAAAAAAAGGTTTAGGTATAACAGAAGTTACCCAGAACAGGTATTGATCATCGATAACCTAATTATAATATCATCTCCTAAATTGAAAAAAAAAAGTCCAATAGAAGACTCATTACAGAAACCTAACTTTATATTTAAAAATGTCAGTAGCTGCATTGTGTATCAGGTGAATAATTTAAATATGGAAGTGGAAAGAATGTATACAAAGGTTCATGAGTAAGTTTAATAACTGCTTTGAGGTAAACTACAATGAAATTGAATCTCTTAAGTTTTTCTTATTTGTGTTTGTTTTGTTTTATTTTGTCTGAGGGCCATCCCTGGCAGTACTCAAGGTTTACTCTTGGATCTGCACTCAGGGACCATTCCTGGCTGGGCTCAGAGGACCCACCATGTGAATGGCAGGGATTGAATCCAGGTGGACCATGTGCAAGGCAAGCACTTTACCGCTAGTCTATCTCTCCAGCCAACAACTTTATGAATTTTTCTCCCACATCAGGCTTTTACTTTTGGTACTCAAATATATTTAACGACCTCTGCTCATTCATTCCTGAGCTGACCCCACCTACATATAAACAACCCCACATTCTCTATGAAACTCCAGGTCTCCCCCTTCCAATACAAGGAGACTTACCAGGCCTAGAAAATGAGAGAATGTGTCTTTTTTTTTTTTTCCAATTTATTTAACCAAAACAGAGGATGCTGCAGCTGCAGGAGCTTCTTCTGATTACAGGGACATGAGTGGCTCCATTTAATAACAGAAGCTTCGACCAGATGCTGTTCAGCGAAAGTCTTCATGCATTATCTCCCATATTCAGTCACATTTGCCAAAGAAAGGGCCCTAGTTTTCTGCTCCAGCCTCAGTATAGATATGCTGACAGTTACACACAGGAGCACTGATTAGTGACAACTAACTGCTAACCAATGTCACATTGCCTGCCGTAATTTACATTTTTTAGAGCTGCTGGTGACAAAGAAACACCAAGTACAGAACGTAAAACCTCGATAAAAAAGAAATTTTAAGTGCCTTAAAAGCAGCTAGCTAGTATATCATTCAGAGGCAACTCTGTAGTAATAAATATTTCAAGCTATGTTTACTTTGAGTCATGTCACAAGTTTTCACTGCCAAAGTAATGACTACCAAGAATACAAATCCAGGGGCCAGAGCCATCGCATAGCCGTAGGGTGTTTGCCTTGTACACGGTTGACCCAGGACAGACCTGGGTTCGATCCCTGGCATCCCATACAGTCCCCCAAGCCAAGAGCGATTTCTGAGTGCAGAGCCAGGAGGAATCCCTGAGCATCACTGAGTGTGGCTCAAAAGCAAAAAAAAAAAAAAAATCCAAGAAAGGATTACCTTCAGCTCCTTATAATTCTATTTTATTTGCATCAGTCCATTCCAAAGCATGCTTAAGAGCACACCAGTGAAAGAAAGGGTGCAGGCACACCGTTCAACTGAAAATCAGCCATCACCATCTGCGTAAAAGTGTCCTCTTGTGTAGTCAGAGGTGCTTCCCCTGCAGTGTTCAGGAGACCAGAGGCTACACTAAGAGATTCCACCACGGGACCAGAACTTCTGTGTTAGGACAAGCAGCAGGGCAGCAGCATTGCTCCAGCCCCAAGTGCTTGGGATGACTGGCTTGGCCCGCAAGCAAGCGCCACACCCTAACCCTAAGGTGTGTGGAGACGGATGGTTAGAGATCCCAGAGTGCTGAGGTTCCAGCCCAGGTTGGCATATGCAAGGCTGTGCTATCTCTCTCCAGACCTCATCCCTGCACTCTCTCCCTCTTGCCTTGGTATCCTTTTATTATCTATACAATTCATGACTGCTATGATTAGTTGTGAATATAATTGCTCGAGTTCTATTCATGTCTTCTCCTCCTCCTTAGCACTGATTTCACTGATTCAACTAGTATTCAATAATTCAATTATTAATTAATTGATTTTTTTTTGGCTTTTGGGGCCACACCCCGTGAAGCTCAGGGGTTACTCCTGACTAGTGCTCAGAAATCGCTCCTGGCTTGGGGGAATGTATGAGACATCAAGGGATTGAACCACAGTCCATCTTAGGTTAGTGTGAACAAGGCAAACACCCTATGGCTTGTGCCACCACTCCGGCCTAATTGTATTGTTAATTCAAACAAATTCAAATGTGAATACTAGTTTTCTTGCATACGTAACTGCATTAGCACTTGACAAACAATATCTATTAAGTATTTGTTGAATGAATGACTGAAGAGGCAATTTTAAAATCAATATATTTTGTGCCACGATCCCATAACACTTTATTGCAAGTGAATTAGAAGTTCATAAAGAGAACTTTGCTAATGGTCTCTACATAACAGAATTTGCATCACAAAACGGGGCATTTAAGAGCTAAATCTTTGAGAATCTAGAGGGTGTTTTATTTGTATTTATACAAATATTTATTTGTATTTATACCCAGTGACGCTCAGGGGTTACTCCTGGCTATGTGATCAGAAATCGCTCCTGGCTTGGAGGACCATATGGGATACCAAGGGATTGAACTGAGGTCTGTCCTAGGCCAGCACCAGCAAGGCAGATGTCTTACTGCTCTGGCCCAGAGGGTATTTTAAAGAAAGATCAAATGTTAGAGATAATCTGTTATGAAATGAAGAGAGGGCCAGGGATGGGCGAGGGGTTGGTCAGGGCACAAGCAAGGTGATCCCTAGCTACCTGACCTCCCGAATCTCCCGAGGATAGTCCGGGAGCACCCAGGCAGTACTTGGGTGGGGTGGCAGAGACAGTTCTTGGAACTGGAAGGCCTCAGCACCGAACCACACAGAACTGACGGAGTATCATCACTATGAGCAGCCTTGGGCGTTTCCTGGCACCACTTGAAAGCCCACCGACATTCCCCTCAAAAAGAAACTCAGTTTTAGAAAAACAGACTTGAAAGGAAGCTCATTCATATTTATTCCCCGAAGGGAAGAAATGGCTCACACCACTAGAATTTAAGGAACAATAACAGCAGCAACTAGAGGGGCCAGAAAATTAGCATAGCAGATAGGATCCTTGCTTGCCTCGACTTCAACAACCCCCCACGGGTCAGCCCAGAGTGATCCTGAGGACAGAGCCAGGAACCAACACTGGGCGCTGCCAGGTGTGACCCAGAAACAAACACAAAACATAGAGAAAAACTAGAGAATGAGACTGCTCAGAGACACAAACATACAATACTAAATAACCTTTTTTTTTTTTTTGGATTTTGGGTCACACCCAGCAACAATCAGGGGTTACTCCTGGCTCTATGCTCAGAAATCGCCCCTGGCAGGCACGGGGGGACCATATGGGATGCCGGGATTCGAACCACCATCCTTCTGCATGGAAGGCAAACGCCTTACCTCCATGCTATCTAGCCGGTCCCCTAAATAACCATTTAAACCTTTACCTTTAAAAAGACCATGCTGGCCCAGACAGAGTACATAGGGAGTGGGCATTTGCCTTGTATACAGCCCACCCAGATTCAATCTCTGGCACTCCATATGGTCACTCAAGCTTGCCAGGAGTAAGAGTCAGGAGTAAGCCCTAGGTATTGCTGCATGTGGCCCAAGAAAATAAAAAGACTTTGTTGCTCTCAGGAGGTTAAGTTAAGAGTGTGCTTCCACTTAAGTTTTTTTTGGGGGGAGGGGGTGAGTTCTGAAATTTTAGAAATCACTCCTGGCTTTGGGGGACTATATGGGAGCATCCGTCCTGGGTCAGCAGCTTGCAAGGCAAACACCCTAGTGTTATGCTATCGCTCAGGCCCCTAAATTTTTTTCTTGATCTGAGTTCATTATTGCTTCATAACTAACATTTCATTTAGTATATATTGATCTGGGTAATTACTATCATCCTGTCTTTCGTACCTGGAATGGAAGGGCGTTATCTTACGAAAATTCATATGAACCGGTAAACAAATTTATGTGTGGTTATTTAAATAAAGTTTTCTAGGACTTTCATTATATTTTTCTATAACGTTTATTTTTAAGTCACAGCTGAGAATCATATTAACACTCTCTAAGAACTCACCTGCCATTTCATGGCACCTCTAAGCCCTATGCTCTGACTCTTTCATCTTTCAGAGCTGAGCTAATCTGTGCTCTTGGCCTTATCAGAAGAACAAAAGAGAGCCAACTGTTCACAGCTCAGGACAAAGTCAGTTTTACTCCTAAATGTAAGATCCTTCTGTTATAAAGATTTAACTGTGTTTTAAAGTCAGGAGAACGAGGAAAAACACCAAATACAAGTGACAGAACTCCTTTGCTTAAATCTAAAAATGGTACTTGGTCCTCAGTAACACTTCTGACCAAACGAACACAGGAATGGCAAGAATCTCTGCTATGAAATGAAAGACTGCAACCACTTTCCCTAACCTCTGACAAAGGGAGGATGAGGACATCAAACCAGTTCAATGTGGGCAAACCGGAAACCTGCAGAATCCAAGTATTTTTACATGGAGAACTATTTGATTACGCTTAAGTCTTCCTGTTTTGTAGACTTTTAGGATTTTAGGTGGAACTGTGGGATAACGTGGGGCAGGCAGTGTGCAGGCAAAATCATATCTCCTTTTAGCATGCTTCAGAAAGACAGCTCTGTGCTTCAGCTAGCCCAACAATGGTCCTCTGAAGAAAGGGGAAGCAACATGCCAGCAAATAACAGTGAAGTGACATGAAACATGATCCTAGGGAACCCCCACCAGACTCTAGAGCAAGAACAGAAAATAAAAGTGTGAATGGAAAGCCAACAAAAAGGTTCAAGACTGTTTAAAGGAAACCCCTGAATGTCTGTTTTAGAACTAAGATGTCCCGTGAATTCAATCGTTATCGAGTTGGCGGCTTAGAAAGGCTCCTGAACTGGAATGCTATGTACACTTATCACAGCTCTGCATCAAGTAAGAGGGAGACAAAGGGCAACTTTGGTTGACAGGGGGGTTGGGCTGCTGCTGTTTTATTTTATTGTTTTTAAGAGATAATTAAACACAGAAGTCGTCCACCCTCGGGTGTTCAATCCCTGAATAGGGCTGCATGGTTTCCCTGAGAACCTTCCCAGAGCCACAACCATCCAAAGCTTGAGTGGGAAGGGTTCCAGAACACAACAGGGTGTGGCCCCAAACTCAAACCCAAAACAGGAAATGTGTCCAAAGAAGAAGTAACTGTAAACAATAAAACACTAGACCACAGAGGAAAGTTCGATACTTTGACAAGGGACACAATTTTAGGTTCTCTCCTAACCAGAAACAAAGCTCAGAGAAACAGATCTGATTCCTTTGTTACTTTGGATCAACTTTTTCACTCTAAGCCGGTTGGTTCCCCGTGGTTTCTCTGATCTGAACTTGAGAAACTCCAGGCACAAATTTGCATGTGGGTTGCATGTAGCCATAAAGGTTCAAGGTTAGGTTCTGATATTTGCCATTGGAGACAGGAATAGCAAAGGGGGAAAAAAGGTAAGAAAAACCTGAGTTCAAGCTTTGCATACAATTCTGTGTGGTGCCACTTTGCACAGGGTAGTTCTTTAATGGAAAATATTCTGGAACTGTGGCCACGTCTGTAAAACGGAACTGAAGGGCTGTCAGAGGATAGTCCAAGGATCTGCAGGAAGCACTGGCGCAGTGTGGCTAACATTTTACAACTGCTCCTGTCTTTAAATAGTTCTACGGACCCACCGACTTGGTCGTTTTTCCCATTTCAGATTTCTGTCAAAGGTTCATTAACTGGCACCTCGGAAAAGCCTTCGTCTGTCTCTGTGGTGTGGGCACTGCCTTGGGCCTGCTATCTCCTTCAACAAAAGACTTGCCATCACTCCTATTGGCTATCTGTGCCCACGGTGCTTAAAATAAAGAGATACCAATACAGTGAAATTTTCATTGAAGGAAAGAAAGAAATTAAGTGTCTGGAAAAAAGAATGGCTAGTTGTGCCCAAGTATAAAGTAAAAATGACTAAAATTTTTGCATACATTTTAATACAAGTATAATCTACATATCCACTTTAACCACTATGGATTATTTTCCAATATTTCAAATCAAAAAGCAGCTGTTACAAGTCATTGTCAGTTGTGAACCTTTATATCTTCAATTGTCTCTTTGATACTCTTCAAAAGTATCTGTAATACATTTAAACCAGCTTTTCTCAACAAAATTTTTGGTCTTTTATTATTTTTTTTTCTTCCTCTTCTTCTAATTTGTAAACTATCAAAACTGCAAGGCAAAGTTCCTCCCTCCTTTCTTTCAAAGAATATTTACTGCCGGTTGATGTCCCAGCTGTGGTTGCTAAATCATAGTCTTCAACCTCAGTGAGCCAAAAATCCTGAAGAGAGATAAATGCATCCACACGTTTGTAAGTATTTCAATAGCCGCATGTCTGCAGGGTGATCAAAGCACTTTCTCAAAGTGACCTGCAGGGACTCAGTTGAAGGTGGTGGTCCTTGGCCAATAACCAGGATCTCAAGGTGGGGAGAGCAAGGGAACAAGTGATAAGACATTAGAGATTTGGGGCCAGAGAGATAGCATGGAGGTAGAGTGTTCGCCTTGCATGCAGAAGGACGGTGGTTTGAGTCCCAGCATCCCATATGGTCCCCCAAGCCTGCCAGGAGCGATTTCTGAGCGTAGAGCCAAGAGTAGTAGTCCCTGAGCGCTGCCAGGTGTGACCCAAAAACCCAAACCCGTCCCCAAAAATAAGACATTAGAGATACATTATGATTTGTGGGTTTCTATGATGATGATGATTATTATTATTAGATTATTAAAATTATATCTGGTCAGAATTCTCTGTGTGTATAGTCTATATATACATATATATGCATATTAAAACTCACTTTACAATCCAGGACCAAAGGTGGTTGGTTCGAATCCCGGTGTCCCATATGGTCCCCCATGCCTGCCAGGAGCTATTTCTGAGCAGACAGCCAGGAGTAACCCCTGAGCACCACTGGGTGTGGCCCAAAAAAAAAAAAAAAAAAAAAAACCCTCACTTTAGAAGCCAGAAAGACAAAACAACAGGTAAGGTAAGGCTTGTCTTGCACACAGCAAACTGGGTTTAGACCCAGATACCAATATGGTACCCTAAGCAGAGAGCCAGGAGTATAAACCCTGAGCACAGGCAAGGTAAGGCACAAAAGCAAATACATACATACATATATACATACATGCATACATACATACATACATACATACATACATACATACATACATACATAAAACTACAAAGAAAAACTCACTTCATATGTAGGGAATAGAGAAGGAGAACAGGGCAGAGAATGAGAAAGATGGTGACCAAGAAAGTGTGTAGCATGTGCTAGAACTGTGGTTTTCAGAATGTTAAAGGAAACCAAAAAAGCAGCCAGAAGTAGAGTGGGTTTTTCTAAGAGCCAGGCTGTGTCTGTCAGCTGTGTTTTGTAAAAGCTGGGGTTTCGAGCACAGATGCAGAGAGGTGGGACATGGGGAACATTTCTCCTCCAAGGGCTTCTGTCTTGAAAGTAACGAGCCAGGTCATTGACAGATGAATCAGAGAGGACTGTGGGCTAGGAAAGGGTTAAAGTGCATGTCATTGCTGCTCACAGGCTTCTCCTTGACAAGCGCTGTGAGCTGTGCGTATGACCTGAAGAGTCAGCTGAAGTAACTAAACTGTATTTGCGCTGATCCACAAAATCATTGGTAGACGAAAGAAAAAGAGAGGGCACGACACTGACCTTCGCTCAATCCCTGGCACCACTTGGTCCGACAAGCAGCTCTGGGTGAAGCCCTGAAATTCCCACGCACTGGCAGAAAGGACCAAATATTTTGTGCCCAAGTAGAAGTACCATGTGGATTCTGGAGGCTGCAGACGGAACTGCCAGAAGGTGGGTAGAGAAACACTTGGGATTGGGTTGGGTGCTGCTAGGTCTCCTAAACAGTGCTTGGGAGATCCCTAAGTGTAGGAGGATCAAAGGAAAAGTATGCATGCTGTGAAATGGACAGTAAAGGGAATGGTTGAAATTTGACTTAATTCTCTATACAGAGTGAGAGTCCACTTGACTGTGGTTTGAGGTTGGTGATGGGTTGGTGTTGTGTCCGTTGTGAAGGTTTCTGTGGCCCCTTTTAGCCACCTGGCTTCAGACAGTGCTTAGATGGAGAGTCAAATTTTAGCTAGCTAGGGTTTTATGAAGGAAATGAGAGGGTAGGAAAGAAATGTGGCTGAAGGGCCAGGAGAGATAGCACAGCGGTGTTTGCCTTGCAAGCAGCCGATCCAGGACCAAAGGTGGTTGGTTCGAATCCCGGTGTCCCATATGGTCCCCCGTGCCTGCCAGGAGCTATTTCTGAGCAGACAGCCAGGAGTAACCCCTGAGTACCGCCGGGTGTGACCCAAAAACCAAAAACCGAAAAAACAAAACAAAACAAAAAAGAAATGTGGCTGAAGCAAGAGTAGAGGGGGTAAGGAAGGTGTTTTTTGTCTTGCACACAGCTGATTCGGGTCTGAGCCTAGCCCAACCCTACAGGAGTCATTTCTGAAAGCAGAGCCAAGAGTGACCCCGGAGGGTCACCATGTGTGACCCCCTCAAAAAAAGAGGGACGACAAAAGAAATGAGAACTTTAGAGCTGACAAGTACATGAGCCATGTATTAGTTAGTTTTGCTTTTTGAGTAACAGTGGGTAGTGCACAGGGCTTCCTCCTGGCTCTGCACTCAGGGATCACTCCTGGCAGGGCTCAGAGGACCACATAGGGTGCTGGGGTCGAACCTGTGTAACCACATGTGAAGCAATCACTCTACCCACTGTGCTATCAATACAAGCCCCAGATATCTTAAAATACATATATTGCTTTAAGTAAAATTGAAAACTCTATGCAGGGGTCTCAAACTCAATTGAGTGATCCTGGAGTGCAAAGTCAGTAGTAAGCCTTGAACATTGGGGGTGTGTGACCCAAACAACTAAAACAAAACAAACAAAAAAAAAAAGATTCCTCTAGGGCAGGGCCACAAAATGTACGGAGGGCTGTTTGCGGCCCACGGGCCACGAGTTTGAGATCCCTGCATAGAATCAACTTAAGATTCTACCTTATAATAAACAGAAATGAATATAAGGAAGTATTTAAACATCAAAAGGGGGGGATGCAAAAAAAAATAAAAATCCTCTTCATTTGTTTATGTAACACTTGTGAATTACATTTGTTTGTTTGTTTTTTGCTTTTGGGTCACATCCAGCAGTGCTCAGGGCTTACTCCAGGTTCTATGCTCAGAAATCGCTCCTAGCAGGCTCGGGGACCATGTGGGATGCCGGGATTCAAACTACCGTCCTTCTACATGAAAGGCAAATGCCCTACCTCCATGCTATCTCTCCAGCCCTTTCGAATTACATTTTAAAAATGCAAGTTTACTCAAAGCCTAAAAGTATACTCATATATAAAATAATATTATAAAGCATACACCAGTTAAATGACTATCCCCCAAAATAAGATTTTAAAATATTAATGTTCATTTTTTGAATGCCAGTTTACACTTATAAACAAGAAAAAAGTACATTTAAGAGTCATTTTGTAATACAAGGCAAACACAAATTAGGTGACAACAGTCACTTTCAACTATTCAAGACCACAAATCTAGTATGTTCACAAATTTTCAAGAAGTTTGTTTTAAAAATATTTTAAGGATTTACTGAAATTTAACAAATCTGCTTTTTTCAGTTGCAACGAAAGTAGAGGTTAGACCTTTTAGGAATCAACATCAGCTTTTTTTTCCCCCTACTTAAATGTAATTAATTCTCAATGTGTAGAAAAGGAAGGATGCAAAAAAATGGGGGGAGGGTCAAGAAAGGAGAGGAAGTAATAGAAATCAAAAGAGGAAAGGGGGTTGAAAAAAGGAAGAAAGGAAGAGAGGAATAAAGAAGAAAAATAAACGTAAGAATTGTCTTTTGGGGCTGGAGAGATAGCATGGAGGTAGAGCATTTGCCTTGCATGCAGAAGGATGGAATCTCGGCATCCCATATGGTCCACTGAGTATGCCAGGAGCAATTTTTGAATATAGAGCCAGGAGTAACCTGAGAGTCACCAGATGTGACTCTCAAAACCAAAACCAAAAAAGACAAAAAAAAATTGTCTTTTGGGACTGGAGTAGTGGCATAGCGGTAAGGCGTTTGCCTTGCAAACATCTGACCTAGGGACAGACCGCAGTTCAATCCCCTGGTGTCTCATATGGTCCCCCAAGCCAGAAGCAATTTCTGAGCACAGAGCCAGGAGGAACCCCAAAGCACTGCCAGGTGTGGCCCAAAAAGAGTCAAAAAAAAAGTATCATTTGAGGTAAACAGATGGGACAAAACAATCTTAGACTGTGTAGAAGTCCAGATAGTCAGATGCCAGCTCCCCTTCAGACTTCTTTATAAAGATGCTGCTCACAACCCAGTCTCTGCCCGAGTTCAAATTCTAATTGGAGTTTCTGCAAGTGTATTCCTCACGAGCTCAAAAGAGCAAACCAAAAGAGGCTAAAATGTTCAGAAAACATATCACCATCTTCAGCTGAACCTTAAACTTTTAGGAAATCATAATCCATCTGTAGTAAAATGTGGAAGATGACTTCTCCTCTAATATTAAATGACAGGAAAGAAAAAAAAAAAAGAGTAGAGTTTCCGCTACAGTCCGGGGATGGTATGTGAAACATAAATGGAAACTATGCTTTCAGGAAATGTGCAGTTTGTGTAACTGAAAAGCAAGGGATACGTTTAAGTGGCAAGTAGCCAAAGTTTCACTTCAAATCAAATCTGACGCTAAAGTAAGGTTTTCTGGGAAGAAACAAGAATAACAGAACTTGAGGCCTAAAGAAAAGTAGCTTAAGAAAATATTCTGTGGCAAATACTCAAAATGTCACTATAGGATCAATCATTTATCCAACCTTGAAATGTGAATGATTCCCAGAAGAGTTCGTTTTATCAGGTGTGAGATTCTTTTGTTTTTGTTTTTGTTTTTCCAGGGGGTTGTTGTGTTTTGGGGAGAAGAGCTCAGAAGCCTGGGCTACTCCCATCTCTGTGACCAGGAGTTCCCAAAGAGTTCTGGGATCATCTGAGGATAGAGACCAGTTGGTGTTGGGGAAGAAACAAGAACCGGGCAAGTGCCATGGAAAACCCCATGTTATCCTGAATTACTTTCTTTCTTTTTCCTCCACTTAGCCGGCAGTGCTCACAGGTTACTCCTGGCTGTGCACTCAGAAATAGCTCTTGGCAGGCTTGGGGGACCATGTGGAATGCTGGGGAATCGAACTCGGGTCCATCCCAGGTCAGCCATGTGCAAGGTAAACGGCCTACCTGCTTTGCTACTGCTCCGGTTCCCTGAAGTACTTTCTTGATATGAAGTGTTAACTAAGTAATATACCTTAAAATGATTTGCTTCTTCTTGTTATGTTTGGGTTTGGGTCACTTCTTGTTACGGTTTTGAGGTTTTGTTCAGGGCTTACTTCCTGCTCTGTATTCAGTAGTCACTCCTGGCTGGCTCAGGGAGACCATCGGAAAGGAGGCTGGGGATCCAACTCAGGTTGACAGCATGCAAGGCACCTTAGAGCTCTATCTACCTCTTGTGCTACCTTTGCTCTTTCCCCCCAAACTATTCATTATTTTATCACTTAAATTAACATCCTGTTTTATAAGAAAACTAAAAGCCATTGCTACTAAAGCTTAACTACCTCATAAAGATTATTTCACAATCATAAGCAAATACTAATGACCCATTAATGTTAAAAGGAGTACAGTTTAGGAAGGGTTTTTTTTTCCCCCCACAAGGATACAGTACTTTGAATTTCAAAAGAACACTTTAAGGAGTTTCTTCATAAGCAACGTCTCCGGGGTTAATGGACCACAAATGGCCCAAGTAAAGCCAATATATTCAAAACATGTTCCCTACTCTATCAGTAGGCAAACACAGAAATTTTATCAAATTATACTAAGAAACTTTAACTTGTAAAAATCTTTACTCTTGAAAAATCTCAATGAGGAAAAATTCACACCTAGTAAAAAGAAGGCTTCGATTAATAAAATTCTGAAAAGTACAGCTCCCACTCTTCCACAAAGTCCTCAGTGGAATATAGTTTTACTGGATAAACAATGGATGGTGACAATATTGTCTTGTCTTTGAAAATACAAGAAACCCAATAATAACCGGAATGTGAATAAGAAAGCATGTTTTGAACACTGTAACACACAGCCATTCCTGAAGTGCTATTTCCAACACCAATTTTATTTGTTTTTGTTTTTTGATTTTTGGATCACACCCGGCAGCACTCAGGGGTTATTCCTGGCTCTACAATCAGATATTGCTCCTGGCAGGCTCGGGGGACTATATGGCGTGCGAGATTCGAACCACCATCCTTCTGCATGCAAGGCAAACGCTTTACCTCCATACCATCTCTCTGACCCCTCCAACACCAATTTTAAAGGGATGTTTCAGAGATTTATCTTTCTTTCTCTCTTTCTTTTTTCCTTCCTTCCTTCTTTCCTTCCTTCCTTCCTTTCCTTTTCCTCTATCCTTCTTTCTTCCTTTCTTTTACTTTACTTTTCTCCCCACCCTTCTCACCTCCTCCCCTTCCTCCCTCCCTTCCTCTTTCTTTCATTTTTTTGTCTCACACCTGGCAGTGCTCAGGGGTTACTCCTGCCTCTGCACTCAGAAATCATTCCAAGCAGCTTCAGGAGACATGGGATGCTGGGATCAAACCAGGTTGGTTGCATGCAAGGCAAATGCCCCACTCACTGTGCTACCACTCCAGCCCTGCCAGAGATCTTTTTTAAAAGGTTCAAACAGAAACAGCTCTAAACTGGAATTCAGATCATAATATTCAACAAGATGCAGATCCGAAATTCCTTAGCATGCTAATCAAAGTTCTTTCTTTCTTTCTTTCTTTCTTTCTTTTTTTTTTGGTTTTTGGGTCACACCCGGCGGTGCTCAGGGGTTACTCCTGGCTGTCTGCTCAGAAATAGCTCCTGGCAGGCACGGAGGACCATATGGGACACCGTGATTCGAACCAACCACCTTTGGTCCTGGATTGGCTGCTTGCAAGCAAACGCCACTGTGCTATCTCTCCGGGACCAATCAAAGTTCTTTCTCCTGTTCCTATCTTTCGGATCTATGTTTCAAGGACATATCCACTTTATACAAAAACACCCCTGATTTTTCTGGTCACATGAGTTTTCTCCATAACATTTTTTTTTCATAACGTTTTTATTTACTGAAAATATTCATTTCAGTAAAATTTCTGCATCTCTCCTCTCAGCATCTCTTCACTCTCTTCTCTCAACTGAAATTTATGATTTTCAAATATTTTTCACAAAATTTTCCCATTTCTCCAAAGCAATAAAAATATCTATTCTGAACCATTAACTGTCCCAAGGAAACATCACTTTGTACATAATATTATACCTAGTTTCGTGTTAGTGCTCACCCTCCTTGACTGAGTGTCCTATGACAGATCATACCTGCTTAATTTAAAAAAAAAAAGTCAGTGACCCATAAAGACAATAGAGGTTAGAAACCAGGTTTATAAGGGAAAGGAAAGGAGAGGGGAGAATTAGGAGGACTACAATTTCTACACTTGCATTTTCTTTGCCTTTTGGGAAGTACTCCCAAGAAGTGTTCATGGGCACTGGGGATCAATCCCAGGGCTACCCAGTCAACTTGGCCTTTTGGTTGAATTCTAGGGCCCAATGGACGTAACGCTACTCAGGCCTGTGGTGTCAAGGATCACCAGAAGCTCTCTAGGGTGGTGGGGTGGGGAGGGAGACCTCCAAACATACACTGAGTTCCTTAGACAGATGCCAAGTGGTACAAGGGACATACTCCTATACTATCTCCCCAGAATTTTCAATTCTGATATTCAAGGACTTGATTGCTGAGCAAGCTGTTATTGTGTCAGAAATAACTGACACATATCCTTTGGACTGAAGGAAGGGCATTTGTCTTGCATGAGGTCGACCTGGGTTCAATCCCCAGCATCCCATATGGCCCTGAGTCTAGCCAGGAGTGATGCAGTAGAAGCCTTGAGCACTGGGAACAAAGTGAGGGAGGAAATAAACCCATTAAATAAAAGTCTTCTAGTATCTCGCTAAATCGTCACAGGAATCCTGGGTTAAATATATGACTAATCCCATTACATAGTTGAAAATTAGATTTCAAGTGATTAAGTAGCCTATTATAAGGTCATTATAACAGAGCAGAAAGCTGGTACCAGAGGCCAAGTTTTGTGCTCCATGAGATCACTGTCTTTGTTTAGTTATAGGACCCTACTGTGTCTGGATGATCGGTAGTGAAGCTAAAATACAAAGTTTGGAGTAAGAACAGACCAAAAGACAAAGCTACAGTAACAATCTTTATCATCTCTAAACCTAAAGCTAGTAGTGGTCCTCAAACTACAGCCCATGGGTCACATATTGTATTTGTTCCCATTTTGTTTCTTCACTTCAAAATAAGATATATACAGTGTGCATAGGAATTTGTTCAGTTTTTGTTTTACTATAGTCTGGCCCTCCAACAGCCCTGAGGGACAGTGAACTGGTCCCCTGTTTAAAAAGTCTGAGGATTGGGGCCGGAGAAATAGCATGGGGGTAGGGTGTTTGTCTTGCATGCAGAAGGTCAGTGGTTCAAATTCCGGCATCCCATATGGTCCCCCGAGCCTGCCAGGAGCAATTTCTGAGCATAGAGCCAGGAGTAACCCCTGAGCACTGCCGGGTGTTACCCAAAAACCAAAAACCAAAAAAAAAAAAAAAAAAAAAAAAAAAACTGAGGACCACTGGTGAAGCATAGTTCATTCCTCTAGCAACTGTGTTCTCATATGCACTTTGTGATTCAAAATTCCTACCTCATTGATCTGACCCATCTCCTCTCCCTGGCTTTCTCCAACACTCAGCTGCATACTTGGTGCCACATCCAGCATGTTTATTAATATCCAATGCTTTGAGCCCAGACTGCTATCACTTTCTTGCCCACACTTGTCCTATTTTTCTGTTTTCTCCAGGCAAACTGCCCTAATGATTCCATTCCACTGCTTCCTATTACCTATGAAATCACATTTCACATTTTATTATGTACAGTCTACTATTTCTCTGCCTAAGTCAATATAAAGTAATGAGGAAAGCCGAAGACCCTGGAGTCAAATGTCCTTGTCTTTCATTTATTTATTTTTGTTTTTAGTATTCTCTGGGTTATTACTTAACTTCTTCTCCATGCCTCAGTTTCTTCGGATATAAAAATAAAATCATAGGAGCCAGAGCAACAGTAGGTGCGTAGAGCATTTGCCTTGCATACGGCTGACCCGTATTTGCTCCCCAGCATCTCATATGGTTCCCTGAGCTTGCCAGAAGTGATTTCTGATTGCAAAGCCAGAAGCAGCCCCTGAGCGCCCTAGTAGGGCCCAAAAATAAATACATACACATATATAAAATCATAGTGAGAATCACCCCTATTTCACCATAATGAAATGATAAAAATAAATTAACACTTAAAAGTGATTTGAAAAAAAAAGTGACTTGAACTACTGACACATAAATGTTCAATTTTCCAATATTAGCAGTTACCATAGCCTTTTCTTCTAGTATCATGGTTTCATTACTTCAAAACTATCCACAATGCTAGAAACATCTTGTTTTCTCATGCTCTATTTTAATAGTCTGCTTTTCGATCTTCACCCCAGAAGTTCAATTAAGGAAGCATTCTTGAGCCCAGAGAGATAGTCTAGTAGGTGATCTGCCATGCATGTAGCTGACCCTGGTTCAATCCTAGGGACTGATATAGTCAGTCTCCAAGCCCATCAGGAGCAACACCCGAGCCTAGGAAGCAGAAAGCCCTGAATGCTGTTGGCTGTGCCCCAAAAAGCATTCTTTGGCATCTCTTTGACAATACACATAGTAAATGCTGTGATGATTTCTAGAATACAGAAATAATACAGAAATATAATTGTTAGTCACAGAGGAGGCAAAGAAGGGACTATCTGTTCCAGTAAATCTGGAATCTGCATCGATTCAACTGTCCCATTTTCTCAAACATCAGGCAAACTATCAAGAGTTCCTGACTTTGCAGGCCATTTCCCAGAGAAAGAGCAACTGGCTGCTAAAAGATCTTAATAATCCAGAGGGCCTGGAGAGTCCTGCCTTTATTCTCTTTCTTTTTTAAGTTAAAAAAGGCTTTCCTCTCAACAGAAATCAATGAAAAGCCTCTTGAACACAGCCAGAAGATAAGGTTGATTTTAGCTACAATGTAAGTCCCTGCAGAATTTCAGAATGCCAACAATAGTGTCACTTTTCTCATTCATTGGACTTATTCCTGTTTTTCCAGGATTACAATAATTTATGCAATGTTACTGCCTCTTCACCAGCATTGCATTTTACATGAACATAATCAGCAAATTATAAAACCACTATCTTATCACAGCACGATTATTTGTACTGAAAAGAAATTCTAAATATGCAGGAAAAAATTAAACCTATCATGGACAAGATCACTTTTATATTTCTAAATACTATTTTTAGTAGTTGGAGCAGCTTTATATTGATACTTTAAAAGTAAGGTAAAAAAAATCTGTGCCTAGATTAAAGAATATGTTGTCCAAAAATTCTCCATTTCAACAATTATTAGAAGAAGGCAAATGATGTAAACAAATACTGACTTGCATTCATGTTGCATAGTGTTGGTGAACTACATAGAGGCCAAGAACTCAAACAGAAACGTAATTCCTTTAGAATATAAGAAAAAATAATTCACTAGCATTATCTTAACATTCTATGTAACTGCATAATCACATGAGAACACCAAAATATTTCAGATACCCTTAATTCAGTGCCCCCCTGCAAAACGCTAATACAATACGATGAGCAGGATACTGGCACCAGACACTGAGAGACACTGTCCCATAACTGCGAGGGCCCCACAAATTCCCAGCTCTCTATCTTTCCTAAATTCTAGGTAACTACTAATCTGTTCTATGTGTCTATAATTTTGTCAATGACGATGCATAGTGAAATCGACTATAATCTACTTATCCTCTGGGAATTGCTTTTTCATTCGGCATAATGATCCGATGATCCATCCAGACTGCTGGGTGCAGCAATAGATTATTGCTTTCTATTAGCCAGTGGCATTCCATCATCACACTGCATTAAATGTATGGATTCATCCTAACATCACCTGTGTTCAAGCTTTGTAGATTATAAAAAAAATCACATCACAATCTGTCAACTGAGGACCTGCAAAAGGACATTTCCTTTTTTTCAACCTGGGGCTTTATGAATGGACTACTATATGCACTGATGTGCAAGGTTGTGTGTGAACGTGCATTTTCATTGTTCATTACTCTGAGATAAGAGTCTCGGAACGCCTGTGTTTAGTTGAGTGGTAATAGAATGTCACACATTTTAAGAACCTGCCAACTTGTATTCGACAACTGTTGTGACATTTTATAACTGCACCAACTCAGAAGTGACCAGGTTCCTCCAGTTGATTCTGTCTCCATTTTTAATTTGGCCACTCTGACTGGGATGGAGTGTTAAGTCCTAGCCTCATGCCTGCACAAGGGATGCTCTTACCCACTGAGCTGTCGTTCAATTCTCATAAATTTCTAGTTCTAGATCCTAAGACTATTACCGCAGAAAGCTACAATTATCTATAAAAATGCACACACGTAAATCTTCATATTTTACATTCAAAGTCACTTGTAAGAGTGATTTTAAGCAGGGGCAGCAACAAATCAGCAGATAAGGTGCCTTCTACATAGCCAACCCAGGTGCCATCCCCAGCATCCCATGTGGGCCCTCGAGCTCAAGTGAGTCCTGAGTGGAAAGCCAGGAGTGATCCCTGTGCACCACTGGGTGTGACCAAAAACCAACACAACAAAAATGATTTAAGTTAATTTTTGTTGAAGATTTTTGGCCTCTGGCTATTCAATTACTACTAATGGTTGAAAAAGTAACTGACCTTTCAGCATTAGATGTTAGATTACATTGAAGCATTTTTTTCATTCAATTATAAATGATATTTATTATATTTTCAGTTCAGCTAACTCTACCTGTTCATTGCTAATATATAAAATACATGTGCTTTGTATGGTTTTTTACATCCCTTGACCTTTCTGAACACATTTATTAGTTATAAAGTTGGCTTTGTTTATATGAATTAATACAAGTTATCTACATAATAACTACTTAGTCTAAAAAGGGGGGATCATTTTATTTCTTTTTGATCTGCAGAACTCTTCCCCCCACCCTTGCCTGATGTCACTGGCTAGGACTTAAATATTATATTGAATAAAAATGGAAAAAATAGGGCTGATGCGGTGGCACAAGAGGTAGGGCGTTTAACCGAACCTAGGACGAACTGAGATTCAATCCCCCAGCATTCCATATGGTCCCCTAAACCAGGAGCACTTTCTGAGCACATGGCCAGGAGTAGCCCCGAGTGTGGCCCAAAAAACAAAACAAAACAAAACGAAAAAAGGAAAAAGTAGAGTGTGGTGGCAGAGAGAAAAAAAGAACACTTAAAAACACACATCCAGGAGCCAAAGAGATAGCAAGGAGGTAAGGCGTTTGCCTTTCATGCAGAAGGTCATTGGTTCGAATCCCATCATCCCATATGGTCCCCCGGGCCTGCCAGGAGCGATTTCTGAGCGTGGAGCCAGGAGTGACCCCTAAGTGCTGCTGGGTGTGACCCAAAAACCAAAAACAAACAAACAAACAAACAAACAAAAAAAAAACATATCCAGGGGCCGGAGAGATAACACAACACACAGCGGTAGGGCGTTTGCCTTGCAAGCAGCCAATCCAGAATGGATGGTAGATCGAATTCCAGTATCCCATATGGTCCCCATGCCAGCCAGGAGCAATTCCTGAGCACAGAGCCAGGAGTAACCATGAGCACCACCAGGTGTGACCTGAATGAATGAATGAATGAATGAATGAATGAATGAATGAATAAAATACAAATAAAAACACAATTCCGTCTAGGGATCTTTCCTGTATTAGTTACAAGTCTTATACCTGTTTTAGTTACAGTTTTTATAGATGTTCTTTTATGCAAATTTAACAACTACACCATTACTGTTTTTATGATAGTTTTGTCACAGAATATTAATTTTCAGCCTTGATTTAAGAAAACTTACAAAGGTAATTCATGAAAAAAAAATCTAACTTTGAAATGATTTTCAATCCTGTTCCCTTTTGTTAAGTAGAAAGTTTGTGAATAAAGAAAAATTGCTCACTCTTTCAAAGCTGAATTAAAGTACATGCCTCATTTAAACAACATACTCCTTATATCGACGGTTTCAGGTTCTATTTTTTTCAGGAAGCAATGCAAAACATCATTTGAGGAACATGCCAAACAATCTGATACTCTGGCTAAATCAATTCATCAAGACTAATCACTCCTCTGTGAAACATGCTTTTAAAGTTGGCTTGTTTTAATTTCTGTGTAAAGTGTAAAGTACTGTACTGTTTTAAACACATGAAAACAACTCACTTTGACCTTGTCAATGAAAATATGAGACATTCCTATCCTGGAATATTTCTGCCAGTACCTTGAAAATCACAGCTTGGTTCAATCAACAACTAGTCATTAACCGTCAAACACCTCAAACAAAATTCTACTCTTTAACCACTACTTATCTAATGTTTAAAAAGAGCAACAGTGTGGTCAAGAATACAGCTCAGCAACAGAGCACAGGCCATTAATGCTTGAGGCCCAGGGCTCAATCCCCTGTACCAAAAGCATGACACTCTCAGAGATCCAATCAAAAAAGCAGGAATATTTATTTTATTTGCCTGCCTCTAATGCTCAAAAAAAAAAATTTAAGGGCACATAAATCTAAATTTAATTTAAATTAAATTAATTTTAATTTTAGAGCCCAGTGGATTATAGGAGAAAATATGGAGGGGAAACTGCAAAGGCAGTACAGCAAGCAGATCAGGCACTAGCGTTGCACAAGCCCAACCCAAGTTTGATCCCAGCATCAGATATGGAGCCCAAGCACCACCAGGAGTAATTCCTGAGGGGGGTGCAGGGAGAGAAAATATGGAGGGAAGAATACATTCAAACTATCATAAATTGTAGCTACCATCTTCACAATACATTCCAGCAGTGAAGGATCTTTATACTAGTTGTGAAGAAGCCCTGATTACATCAAAGAGTTAAGATTAATTTACAAGCCCAGGAGAATGTCGAATGAAGGATCTTCAGTTTACAGGACAAATGTGAAGAACAGTGCAAAGAAGAAAAGTTTACTTCTGTTTCTATACGTCAGTGCTAAAATAGGAAACTTGGGGACCACACCCAGCAGTGCTCAGGAATCACTCCTGGGCTCAGGGGACCATATACAGTGACAGGGCAGGCAAGTGCCTTAATCCCTGCATTATCTCTCTGGAGCCTTAGTTAAAGTAAGCTGGCTTATAAAAGTCTGAATGAATATAATTTATGTTTTAGGGACCAAAGAGACAGCAGCCAGAGTGCTTGTACTGTATGTGGTCAACCCAAATTTAATCCCTAACACTCCACACGCCCCCCCAAGCCCAACTGATCCCTGAGTAAGAGCTGAGCATTGCTGGGTATTGCCCTCAAACAAAAATATAGTTTATGCTTTAAGCATATGTACCATACTCAATACCAAAATGGCAATATCTCTTTAATACTATCCCTGGATGCAGTCTCACAACTTACTTTTAAAATAATTATAAATTTTCTAATGCAACTGAAATTCTTTGCACTTTATCCTAAACCTAAATTTTAAACTTTAGAACTTAAAGTTTCAACTTCAATTAAAACAAACTTTAAAAAAGAAATCTTAAACTAAAAACCTACATTTTAAACTTTAAAAAGCCATAAACATCCATTTAAAAATCTATATATTAAGAAATATTTATATTAATTCTTCAGAAACTTGAAATGTAGGCCATCTAATATTATTAAGTCAATTAGGATGAAGATTTAGCTTCACACTGAAATCTCTTAAGGAAAACAATTCCTCATGATTATCAAACTCTGTCCCTCAAGTGTGCAGTAATTTCTTTTCTTTTCTTTTCTTTTTTTGTTTTCTGTTTTTCCAGCCACACCCAGTGATGCTCAGGGGTTATTCCCAGCTACAGGATCAGAAATCACTCCTGGCTTGGAGGACCATATGAGATGAGGGGGGGGGGGGGGGGAGCGGCAACAAGGATGGGGGATTTGAACAGTCTGTCCTAGGCTATCGAAGGCAAGGCAGACAACTTACCGCTTGAGCCACCACTCTAGCCCCAAGTGTCAGTAACTTCTAATACATCATACTTAGAGTACTCAAAAATAAAGAAAAACACACAAAATGCATAAATGGAAGCTTCATATCTATTCCTTAGAACAAGAAAATCTGCTATCATAGGAACAATGAGCCTTATAGTTAAAAAAAAAAAAAAAAAAAAAAAAAAGCCTCCAGTCCTAAAGAAACACACACTCTTAAGGTAACTAATTCTTCTGGTAAGTGTTCCATTCATCCTAACAAAACAACAAAATCTGAACTATTTCAAATAGGAAGCGACTGGACTTAAGAGTAAACAGCACAGACTTTGCTTGAGATCAACTTCCCTTTTAAAAATCTCCAATTAGGAGTAAAAAGGAAAAGAGTAAAGGGATGAAAGGCAAGAGTCGCAGGCTGGGAAGCCAAGTCACTTTCAAGTACACATCATATGCCCCACCCAGCAATCACTGCTGAAGCACAAAAGCCCCATGGATTGCTGGAGAGCCCCCCCCCCACAAGAGCAATGCTTGGGAGTTTCCTTTCCCCATCCTCTCCAATTATATACCCTCTAAACAACATATAAAATTTCAACTAATGGTGAAGCAGATTCTCTTAGAAATTACAAAAGGAAAAACTCCATGAAGCAGACACATATAACATTCAGCATGCTGTGCTCTGGTCTTAAAATAAACTAAGATAGATCTGACCTCATGGGCACAAAAATAAAATGATCTGTCCAAATTAAAATACTAGGCCCAAACTGCGCAGGGAAAAAAAGAAAAAGAAAACTGTCGTTGACTGCCGCCCAGTTAAGCAAGGCTTCTAAGGTGAGGGCCTAAGAATGTTGAGACATAACTTAATAACTCGAGTATAAAACACACCATATGGTACCTGGCCAAAGGTGCAACCAGGAAAAAGTATAAAAAAGGGGTGGGGTGTTTGGCAGGTTCGGTGGGGACAGGAGGAAGGGAGAAAGCAGGGAGAACAGTAAAGAGCACCAGCTGAGACCCACAAGAGATTGTGGATAGGTAGGTATGTTGTCGATCAAGTTCAATCATAACACAAAGAAAACCTTCAAGAAAATCTACAAATGCAACAACTGAAATGATTAAATACCTCAAGCAAAACAATCTGCAAAGCCTAAAGAATACCTGAAAAGTATATGTTTAATATGTTCTAAGAACGGCCTGAGATACAGAACAACGGTAGGGCATTTGTCTTGCATGCGGCCCACCAGGGAGGGACCTGGTTCGATTCCAGGCATCGCATGTGGTCCCCCAGCCTACCAGGGGTGATTTCTGAGTGCAGAGCCAGGAGTGACCCCTGAGTGCCGCTGGGTGTGGTCCAAAAACCAATAAATAAATAAAGTTAAAAAATATGTTCTAAAGAGATAAAATTTATAAAATTTCTTTTATAACTAGGTAGAAATAACAATCAGAAATTTAGGTAGTTTTTAAATTTAAAATAAAAAAGTCTAAGTTCAACAGGAAGAATAAAATTACACTAAAATTAAGTTGGAAAGAAATCAATGAACTCAAAGATGATTTCTTCAGGATATAAAAAATTTTAAGTACATTTTACTATGGGGAAACAATAACGAAGTTCTAAGGGAGAGCTAACACAAAGACTACAGTGATAGCAAACAATATAGTCTCTCAAGTCCGCCAGGAGAGATTTCTGAGCACAGAGCCAAGAGGAGTAAACCCTAAGCACCAATGGGTATGACCCAAGAGGAAAAAAGAGAGAATGAACAGCAACTCAAAATAAGCAGAAAGGATCTGGAGTGATAGCACAGAGGGTAGGATGTTTGCCTTGCACAGTGCAGACCTGAGTTCAATCCCTGGCATCCCTTTATGGGTCCCCAAGCCTGCCAGGAATAACTTTTGAGCACAGAGCCAGGAGTAACATCTGAGCACTGCTGTATGTGCCCCCCCCCAAATAATAATAATAATAATAATAATAATAATAAGCAAAGAGGAAAATTTTATATCTGAAAAATTATTTTAAAATTATAAAATTTTAAAAGTACACTGAAGCATATATTTACTCAGTAGATTAATATAACTCACATACAAAGGGAACACTCTAAATAAACAAAGTAACTTAATCCAACTATTTTTTTTAATTATTTTGAAGTCATTTTACTGTTATAAGGTGACCTCACTTTGGAAAATCAAAATCAATGTAACCTCTATGCTCCCAAAACCACCAGCCACAGGGGTCATCTGGGCATTTCTACAGAGTGAAACTAAAACAGAGGGGCAATAAATACCGTGCAGTTAAAGTTCTAAAAAGGCTGTCAGGCCCAGTTTTCAGCTACAACTCAAAAGTCCATAAAATTCACAATTTCTACATCCACAGAAAAAGGCAGAAGACACTGCTTCTCCTATCCCCAAAAAATGAGAAAATAAAACTTGTGACTGAAGAAAAGAATACAATGGTAGGTGGCAGAACTGAATAAAAGCATTCCCAACAAAAAAGCGAAACTCGTTAGGTGAATATATAAACAAAAAAATATTCCTAAAACTGCCATCCTTGGTGCTGGAGCCGTGGCGCAGGGCACAAGGCACCACAGTTCGATCCCCGAGCGTTCCATATCGTTCCCAAGCCAGGAGCGATTTCTGAGGGCAGAGCCAAGAGAAACCCCTGAGCGTCATCAGGTGTGGCCGGGGGGGGGGGGGGGGGGGGGGGACCTGCCATCCTATCCAAAATATTATTCTGTTTTTGTTTGTTCATTTTGTGGTCAGACTAACTAATCTATGCTCAGGGGTTACTCTGGCAATGCTTGAGGGGGCACATGAGATGCCGGGGTCAGGTGCAAAGCAAATGCTTTACCCACTGTACTATCTATCTCTCCAACCCCTCGCCTTTCTTTCTAAATTTAATTTGTAGTCAAAAAAAAAAAATACTGCTGAAATCTTCGGTTATGGTTACATAAAAATATTACCTGTGGAACCACACCCTAGCAGGGGCTCTGAGCTTACTTCTGGTTCAGGGTTCAAGAATCACTCCCAGCAGTGATTGAGAAACCTTATGTGGTGTCAGGGATTGGACTAGAAAGCTGGCATTGTGCAAGGCAAGCACCTTATTACCCCTGCTCTATATCACCTGCCCAAACTCTTTAACTTTTAACTCTTTTTGGTGGTTCGACTGGTTCTAAATGGCTGAAGACTCCAACGGAGGTAATGGAGCTGGATATCCCGAAGAGCTGAAGGTCCTTCTTCACATGCCAGGACCCCTTGAGCACCACTACATAGTTCAAATACACAAGATAAGGGGGAGGATGAGGGGATTTAAAAAAAAAATTATTTTCCAGTGACAGACATCAAGCCCAGGAACTAACTAAAGCAAGACAATTGCTTGACCACCAACCTATACCTCCAAAATATTACTTGTATCTGGTCAAAATGTAATGGTTTATTTTACGTACTGATATATAAATAAAATCACATTAATTTCAGAATTATGCAGACATTGCTTCAAACAGTATTCTAAAAAAAAAGTTGTTAAAAACTAAAAAGGACAGGGTGGAGCAAGAGCACAGCTGGGAGGGTGTTTGCTTTCAGAGTGGCAGACCCGGGTATGATTCCCAGCATCCCAGAGAGTCCTCCGAGCCTGTCAGGAGTCATTTCTGAGCACAAAGCCAGAGTAACCCCTGAGTGACTCGAGGTATGGTCCATAAGCCAAAAAATTAAAAGAAAAAAGATGAAAAGAAAAAGAAGTTTTTTAAAAAGAGAAAAGCAAGAAAATATTACTGATATTTTATTAAAAAAAATTCACCTTAATTTAATCTAAAAGTATCCAGTGACCCCTAATATCACAGTGAGTCGCAGGGACTGAAGCACCACAGCAGGGGCACAGCCTAACTGCAGAAATGAAGCTGCAATGCAGAGGTGCTGGCCTTGCTCAGCAGCAGCGCTCCGGCGGCATCTGACAGCAGGAGGAGAAACTGCTTTCCGCAGTTATCTGGAAACGTCAATGGGCTTCTTGGCCGGCTGCCATAAGGGACTCTTATCTCTGTTCTCTGCTTTATCTCTGTCGTTCTCCAGTCATTTAACACAGCCACTACTCTATTTTCATCAGTAAAATGTTCTTCTAGGACAAAATGGGAATTCCACCGCTTCAAAACCATGATTCGCCTGCTGCTAGCTAAAAATAAAAAATAAAAAATAAAAAATCGACGCCTTATGACTGTTTAATCCAAGGAACGTAACGTTTCAAATTGGGAATTGCCATCCAACCATCCATTTTCACGGAAAGCCAAGAAATATATTAACATGCTGACATAAAAGCAGACCCTTTGGTAAATGTTTACATGAGAAATCACTTGGAAAATGTCTTTAAAATCACAAACTCATTAACAATGAAAAATATCGAGTGTTCAAGTGTCAATTTAATATGACATACCCAAAATATGAGCTAATAATAGTTTTCTTTCACACAAGAAAACCCAATATTAACTTTTTACTGATATAAAAAAGAAAAACTTACAATAAAAATTTCATGAAAAAAATGCAAATATTGAGGCCGAAGCAATGGCACATGGGGTAAATCGTCTGCCTTGCCCGCTCTAGCCTAGGACAGACCATGGTTCGATCCCCCAGTGTTCCATATGGTACCCCAAGCCAGGAGCGATTTCTGAGCGCATAGCCAGGAGTAATCCCTGAGCGTCACTGGGTGAGGCCCAAAAACTCAATTATATATAAATAAATCAATAAATATTTTTAAAATGCAAATACTTCTCTTTTCTTTCTCCTCAAGTCTAAACTATCAATATATCCTAATTTTGCCTTATTACTCTTTCTCTGCTGACACAAAATCTTGAACAACTAGACTGAACCATGCCTTCCTCAGGATGTCTGCTTTGAGGACTTATACATTCCTTCACTCCTAGTGACAGGCATACCTTACCGTTCTCATCTATTTTTGCAAGCAAGACTATTTTCCATATACAAATCACATCAGCTTGTCCTTCTATGATCCACTAAAGAAGTTGGGGCTCATTGAAACTGACACCTGTTACAACTTCCACTGTGGGGCTGAAGACTGAGCACTGCAACAGAAAACATCCTGAGTATTAATAAGTCACTGCAACTTAGAGTTTTAAAGATGCCTCCTTTTTAGGTTCTTATCTTGCCTTCCACACTTCCCTAATGACAGAGCCCCTTAAAGTCATACTTCTTACAGCTTGACTTCTACATAAAACATGCAAAAACTATTGAATGAACAGTAAGAATATAATGCAATGTACATGTGTTAAGAAAATTAGCTCAGAGCTAAAGAATCTAAGATTTTAAGAATACAAATGCACAGCTCCTATTTCCTACGGCTTTGTTTGTTTTTGGGTCGCACCAGGCAGCGCTCAGGTTACCCATGGCTCTTCGTTCAGAAATTGCTCCTGGCAGGCTCAGGGGACCATATGGGATGCCGGGATTCGAACCACCATCCTTATGCATGCAAGACAAATGCCTTGCCTCCATGCTATCTCTCCGGCTCCACTGCTTTTCTTTTTTTTTTTTTTTTGGGGGGGGGCCACACCCGTTTGATGCTCAGGAGTTACTCCTGGCTAAGCGCTCAGAAATTGCCCCTGGCATGGGGGAACCATATGGGGCGCCAGGGGATCGAACAGTGGTCCTTCCTGGGCTAGCGCTTGCAAGGCAGACACCTTACCTCTAGCGCCACCTCACCGGCCCCCACTGCTTTTCTTTTAATCCAAATTCAACCCTCTTTTCTTGGGTACTCCTAAAATGTATGTGCACAGTGAATTAAGTACAGGTTACTACCTGGCTCATGCAGAAGAAAAGTTCCTGACCATCTTCCTCCTCTCTGATACCAGCTACCTCTATGATTCCTCTTTCCTCTCTAGTTCCATTTGTCACTCTCATCTCTTCCTCCTTTTCTCTTATACCACTTTTATACATGAGGGCTGACCCCATTTTATACAATACTATTCCATCAAAGAAACTTGTTTTAGTCTTACCGTAATTCGAACTTTGATTTTTTAATAGAATTCATTCATCTAATTGCAGTCATTTCTGCTTAAGAAAATCAAAGCCGGGGCCGGGCGGTGGCGCTGGAGGTAAGGTGCCTGCCTTACATGCGCTAGCCTAGGAGACGGACCGCGGTTCGATCCCCCGGCGTCCCATATGGTCCCCCAAGCCAGGAGCGACTTCTGAGCGCATAGCCAGGAGTAACCCCTGAGCGTTACCGGGTGTGGCCCAAAAACCAAAAACCAAAAACCAAAAAAAAAAAGAAAATCAAAGCCAGGGTTTACGTAAAAGTGATGCCAGCTTCACACATTTTATTTTTATGTCAAATAGCTTCCTGTAGCAAAAAAAATTATTTCACAATACTAAACTATCGATCTATGGGACAAAAAAAAGATTAACCTATGACTTTTAAACATTCTCAATGAGAAATAGATCAATCCAGTGCCTAAACTTCAACTCTCAGTCATTTATGTAATCAAGATGTTTAAATAAAGAAAAAAATGAAAGAAAAAAAAAAGAATGTAAAAGTATTAGCAGAGATTTCCCTAAATTACTTTTCAGGAAAAGTTTTCATTAGTTCAGAAATCAAATATAAGACTAGACTCTGTAGTCATATAACACTATATTTAATATATATCAAACCATACCCCCCCAAATATATCCCAAATAAGTATATCTACCATAATATCTTGGTCCCAACATTTAAGAACTCAAGAACTAAAGCCAATATGTTTAAAGAGTTAAGCTGAAGATATCTCAACAAGAATGAAGGTGTTTTTCTTGCAGGCAACCAACTGTATTTGGTGCCCAGCACTACCAGGAAGTGCCCCAAGCAGAGCCAGGAGTCAGCCCTGAGCAGTTTGGTATGGCCCCAAACCCAGAATAACAAATAAACAAACAAAAATAATAAAAAATATTTAGGATAGTAAATAATTTTCTATCATATTTCTTTTAGTGGAAGGAATGTTTGAATGTCTGGGACCATGAGAGTGCTCAGGAATCACTCCTAGCAGGGCTCAGAGGATAATATGTGATGCCAGAAATGGACCCCAGGTCAGCTGCATGCAAGTGTCTTACTCCTCCTCCCCCCTTTGTGTCTTTGGCCCCTTCTATCCCCTATTTTGTATTCCAGATTGGTTCTTAGTCAGAAAAACTTGGAAATAAAGAGGGAAAGCCCTAACATATTTTAAACTAAGCCCCCCCCCCCCAAAAAAAAAAACATGGTTAAATGATTTAACAATGCAAGACCTCTTCAATAAAGTAACAATCCTCTGCTTTATTTTGGGGGGCTTATGCTTTTTTGTTGTTATTGTTGTTTTGGTTTGGGTTTTTTGGGGTTTTTTTTGAGGGGTTGTTGGAGGGAATAGAAAAAGGGGAGATGGGGCCGGAGAGATAGCATGGAGGTAAGGCGTTGCCTTTCATGCAGAAGAAGGTCAGTGGTTCGAATCCCAGCATCCCATATGGTACCCTGTGCCTGCCAGGGGAGATTTCTGAGCATAAAGCCAAGAGTAACCCCTGAGCACTGCCGGGTGTGACCCAAAAACCAAAAAAAAAAAGAGGGGGGGAGAAAGCACTCCCAGGAGTGCTCTGGAGTCAGCAAGACCACACCCAGCACTACTAGGTGGCAGAGGAGGCAGGCCAAGGATGGGATCCAGGGCCTCAGACATGCAGAGCACTTGTCCTTCTGTCTGAGCCAATAGCCTCTCTCTCTGTCTTGTTAAGTGTCCTATTTTCTTCAGTATGCCCAGGGAAAAGCAGCAACAGCCACATACAGTCCTTTAACATTTCCAAAGGATTTTTGTACTTTATACAGTGTTAACAATTTGATATCTTAGCTGCCATTCTCATCCTACTGCATAAATAATGCTAAACCAAAAAATATCAATTATATTCACAAAAAAAAAAAGCATGCTTACACCATTAACAACAAAGTAATTTGAGACATCAGGAAAAATGGAGGGGGAAAAAAAATCTCTTCACTCAGGTCAGAATTGTAAATCCCAGGGGAATTCATTCAACCAACAATGGTCCATTTGTTGAATTATTTAGCAGGTACTATATAAATAGTGCCAAGAGTATGTGTGGAGACAGTCCTATTGCCCACTGGGACTTAGAGACACAAAGTAAGCAAACACTCTTGTGCTTGCAACCTGTGATACAAGCCTCACTTCAAAGACTTACTAAACTTCAATTTTCTACCTATGAATTTGAAATGTGTTCATGACTAAAGATAACTAATGGAATAAAAGAATACTAGCCAACAAGGTCAATTTTTTCATAAAAAGTACTAGAGATTGGCAATGTCATAAAAATAAAGATTCTTAACATAAAAAAGGTTAGTCTAACTACTGTTGCTACTATATATGAAAGGGAGAGGACTGCAACGGTGTATTTGTGAGGAAACCCTGGGTCCTTGTTCCTGACATTTGGAGGAAAATATCATGACATCCATAGATATGAATGTGCCCTTCTTGGAAAAAAACAGAATGAGAAAAAATAATAAACTAAGATATTATGGCAGAAAAATATAAATGGCACATAGGCAGGACAATACCATAAAATAGTTTTTAAATAATGGCTAAATATTCTATAAATTTAAACTAGGTATAACTTAGATCACAGTCACCTTTATTAATATAAAGGAAAGGGTGCTTGCTTGCACATGGCTGATGAGGTTCAATCCCCATATGTCTTCCAAGTCTGCCAGGAAAATCCCCAAGCCTGAGCTAGGAGTAAGCCTAGCTTCCTAGGTGTGAGGAAACACCCCCACCCACTCCAAATAAAGAAAAAGAAAAAGAAAACACACAGGAAAGACAGTGCAGCATGCAGTGTTTGTCTTTGTACACGGCTGACCCAGATTCCCGCCCTAGCTCTGAGTAGGATCCTGTGAACACTGCCAGGACTGAACCATGAGCATCACCAGGTGGTGGCTCAAAACACAATAATATTTTTAAATCCCATTTGAAAACTACACACTGGCAAAAGGGGTGATGGATGTCAGGATCTGCCCAAAGGAGCTCAACCTCTCTACAACTAAGCAGGAAACATAGGAGCTGTTCCTAGATTGTCCACGGTTTTTTGCAAATCCCACACAAGAAAATAAGTTTTAAAGGAGAAAAAAAAAAAAAAAAAAACTAGAAGCCAGTCTAAATTCTAAATTTCCAATATTCTTAATGTCAATTTTTCTTTTTAAGTGAACAATACATGTTTTAAGAAGTAAATTAAGATAAGATCAAAACAAAGTATGATCAAAAACCGTGCAAACATTTTTATAGCACAGAAGAAATATACTATATACTATATAAATATACTATATAAATATACTATATACTATATAAATTCTATTTCTGGTTTTTTGGGTTACACCCGGAGGCATTCAGGGGCTACTCCTGGCTCTACACCCACAAATCGCTCCTGGTAGGCTCAGGTGACCATATGGGATGCCGGGATTTGAACCACTGTCCTTTTGCATGCAAGGCAAATGCCTTACCTCTATGCTATCTCTCCGGCCCCATAAATTCTATTTCTAAGCTACAATGTGAAGTTTTAAAGTTTCAGGAAACTAAACTGGCGGTGCAAAGCAGATGTTGCCGCCTGTGCCATTTAATCAATTCAAGTCACATTCCTAGAAGACAATATAGCCATCTGATGAGTTCAGCGTCGATGGAACGAGCCAGATCCACACAACAGGATTTACAAAAATAATCAGTGGTTTAAAGCAGGGCATGTGCAAAATTCCTGAAATAACACACACATAATTCGCTGCCAAACTCAGATCAATTCAAAATCTGCAGAGGCAAGAAGCATTATTATGGCTCTGAAATCCATATTCAGTCGGGCTGTGTTCAGAAAGTTTCATTTCAATTTCAAGAAAATAAATGACTAGAGCAGCTCAATAATGATTTTGGCAGATAGCAGTACCCTTTTATTCAAAGCAGAATCATTTAACACGGCTTAAGATTTTTTACAGATAAAGAAAAACACCAATTTACAGGACCTAATTCAAGAACTTCAAGATGAAATGTCATCTACTAGAGAAACAGCGCTCTATCTTCTCAGATATTACAGCCTTCCCCACAAGAATTAGCAGCAAAAGAGCAGAGTGGGAAAGGGGAAACCATACTCCTCATTAGAGATCAGGTTGAGATTCTGGTTGTTCTACTAAAAAATTCTTCTGACCTTGAGCAAATCCCTTTGCCAACTGATAGTTGTTTCCTCCATTTCTAAATTCTCTCTGGTCAGGAAACACAGGCACCTCTCCCTCCCCTTTCATCCCCACTCCACCCACCTCCAAGATCTCTTCCCTTCCTTCTTCAGAGCCAGCATCTTTCAAGCCCATCTCATAAGGCTCTTCAATGGTTTGTGAAAATTAAAAATCCCTTCTCACAAAAGGCTTGTGTAAGGACATCTTCGAAGGGAGAAAGAAATAAAAAAAATTACAAAGCACAGTTGTTCCAATGAAAAATATCTAGAAATCAGAAAAATGGATTTTGCTACAACTTTTCCAATGTTGTGATGGTCTTCCACAGAAATCTTATAAAATCTGAATTTCTTCAACTGAAAAATGGGGTTGTGTGAGCTGCTGGATTAAAAAACTTTACTCAAGTCAAGTTTCTTCACATTATCTTTAAACAGGAAGCTAATAAGAGCTCTGAGTTGTTTTATACATGGTTTGGTTTTGCACGTAAAAAAATTATGAAGGCTTTTCGTGGAAGTGCTCGGTTTACAAGTGAATTTTTCAAATGTTTGCTAATGTGTGCAAATTACATAAACAGTCCCTAAAATTTTAACATACTACACATATATAATTAGCACTCTAAGGGGCCAGAGCGACAACACAACAGAAGGGCATTTGCCTTACAAGATGACAGCACAGGACTGATCCCGGTTGGAATCCCGGCATCTCATATGGTCTCCAGAGCCAGCCAGGCCCGATTTCTGAATGCAGATCCAGGAGTAACCCTGAGCAACTGCTGCGTGTGAACGCCCCCCCCCTCCCAAATAGTTGGCATTCTAAAATGAATATTAGTAATAAAAAAATAAGGTTGTGTTACAAAAACACTAATATCCTATACCTTTAATGATGTAAAGGATAATTAGCATTACTTTTTAAGTCATATGGTAGAATGCTACTTGTAAAATATAATGAAAGGCCTCAATACAATCAAAGAGTAAGCAAATACAGATACATTTCTTTTTTTTTTTAAAGGGAAGACTAACTGCTTTTATTTTATTTATTTTTTTTAGTTTTTTGGGGGGTCACACCCGGCGGTGCTCAGGGGTTACTCCTGGCTGTCTGCTCAGAAATAGCTCCTGGCAGGCACGGGGGACCATATGGGACACCGGGATTCGAACCAACCACCTTTGGTCCTGGGTCGGCTGCTTGCAAGGCAAACACCGCTGTGCTATCTCTCTGGGCCCACAGATACATTTCTTGACTGGATGTTGAAGCTTTTTTTTTTTTGTTTTTCGGGCCACACCCGTTTCATGCTCAGGGATTACTCCTGGCTAAGCGCTCAGAAACTGCCCCTGGCTTGGGGGACCGGGAGATCGAACGGTTAGCACTTGCAAAGCAGACACCTTACCGCTAGCACCACCTCGCCTGCCTGGATGTTGAAACTTTTAGTGAAACTTATTACTTCTTTCAATCAGAAATGGAAACAATGAAAGTTACAATGTCGAACTAAAAGGACCCTACACTGCATTATTATAGCAAGAAAATCCCACCAATATATATTGCTATTCTATGATTAAACAGTAACCCCCTGCTGCTACAGTATCAAGACATTTAGCACTGTGGCATATAATGTTTAAAACCCTAATAAGAAACTCTCTAATTAAAAAATTACCAACACTACAACAAAAGTTAAAATGGGGGGGGGGAGGCAGAGAGATAGCATGGAGGTAAAGCGTTTGCCTTGCATGCAGAAAGACAGTGGTTCGAATCCTGGCATCCCATATGATCCCCTGAGCCTGCCAGAAGCAATTTCTGAGTGTAGAGCCAGGAGTAACCCCTGAGCGCTGCCCGGTGTAACCCAAAAACCAAAACAAAACAAAAAAAATAATAATAATAATAATAAAGCAAAACAAAAAAAAGTTAAAATGAGAGAAAGAATATAAAAGTCCTGATAAATCTTAGTATCCGATATAATTTTCACCAAAGATTCCTAAATGAATTTGATTTAATTTATAACACAAATTTCAAATTTAAACATCAAAAATATTTTCATATAACTGAAGAAAATTAAATATACATAGCCACAGCGTTCATATGAAACAATAAAATTGATTTATACACTCTCAAAAGTAATACGAGAGATTTATTGTGGCTTTACAGCTATACAAGAAAATCTAGTAAACATTTAGCCTCCCTTAAGTAAAGGCCCCCATAATTATGTTTATGCTCTTATTTCACTGGCAGAAAAGTAAATTATATTTACTAATAATATGTATAAAAACATACATATTTTTATATTGGGGGCTAGGGAGATCATTCAAAAGGCTGGAACTTGCTGGAGCCCCAAGTCAACAATATCAACACCACAGGTTTCCCTGAGCATAGGCAGTATTCCGAAAAGAACAGATGTAGGCCAACTACTTTTTTAATAAAAGTGTTACATATGGGAGTAAAATCATGGATAAAAGTATATAATTGTGTACATCACAACAATTAAAAGTTATTTACACTGGTGAGAGTTCAAAATAACCAAAGGTACCAAACTTTCCATAAAAGTAGGATATCAGAGTTATACCTCTGCACTTATCCCCTAAATTAAAGGCCCACTTTCCTCTCAAGTGTTACCATCTAAAGTTCTATGGTTAAATTATACCAGAAAATGAACATTAAAGTACAGAAACAGATGCTATTTAATTGTTTCATTCTTGTTTTTTACTTTGTTTTTGCAGTGCCTGCAACTGATCCCATAGCCTTACACATGCAAGGAAAGTATCTCATTACTAATCTATATTCCTGGCCCCCTTTTATGTCTATTTTTATGCCTTCTTTTTAAAATATTATTTTAAATGGTTAGAGTCATAAAATACATGCACCTAGATTACTTCCAAAGTTAATACTGATCCACAAAGAAGTTGCTTTAAAATTTTCAAAGACAGTCCAAATAGAAGTGGAAGAATATGCAGAGTTCTAAAGCAAATACAATTTTTAAGTTTCCAGCTTCAACTATTCAAGATGCTAAGAAAAATAGACGTAGTCACCTGTATGTAATGTTTCAGGAACATGAAGTTGATATGTCAGCCCTGGAAGGCTGGTGAAAAGAAGAGTTAGTTCACTTGCCAAAAAAGGCCTCTGCAACTTTTTGTAGTTGATTTTTCCCTAATTCTTGCCAAAACACAGTAACTTTTGTGTAGCTGTTTGAAACGATTTTTTTGTTTTTGTTTTTGTTTTGGGGTCACACCTGGTGGAGCTCAGGGGTTAGTTACTCCTGGCTCTGCACTCAGAAATTGCTCCTGGTAGGAACGGGGGATCATAAAGGATGCCAGGAATTGAACCACCACCGTCAATACTGGGTCACCACTGTGCTATCTCTCCGCCCTCTTCTTTTTCTAAGATTTTATTCCACCAGCCGCCAAAATACACATTCACCCATCTTTCAGGAGCCCCTGCATCCCAACTAAACGTGCCATGCCTGTGAATGTGGTTCCCAGGAGTGAGTGCTGGAGGCCTGTGAAAGCACTTGTCAGGACCTAGAGAAGCTACTCCAGATCCCATTTGGTGACATCTCCATGGCCAACACTATTTCTGATGCTATTAGAAAAGGCCTTGGGGGCCCGGAGAGATAGCACAGCGGCCTGCCAGGAGCTATTTCTGAGCAGACAGCCAGGAGTAACCCCTGAGCAATGCCGGGTGTGGCCCAAAAACCAAAAAAAAAAAAAAAAAAAAAAAAAGGCCTTGGACCAAAGGAGATAAGGAAAATGGTTCAGGATGGAAAAGGTGATGGGACCGTTACAAATGATGGAGCCAACATTCTGAAACCAACTCATGTTACTGCTTCCAGCAGTTCGGATGCCAGTGCAGCTATATGAGGCTCAAGATATAGAAGCAGGAGATGGCACCACAAAGTCATCATTGCTGGCTCTTCGATGTCTGACAAAGCTTCTTCAGAAACGGATTCATTCGCTCATTTCAAAGTCAGATGGCTGGAAAAGGGGGCTAGAAATATTGAATGATGTGTCTTGAACTACAAATCGAGTTAAGAAAAAACTTTTTTTATGTTTTTGGATACATCAGCAGCACTCAGGGGTTACTCCTGGCTCTACGCTCAGAAATTGGTCCTGGGCCCGGAGAGATAGCACAGCGGCGTTTGCCTTGCAAGCAGCCGATCCAGGACCAAAGGTGGTTGGTTCGAATCCCGGTGTCCCATATGGTCCCCCGTGCCTGCCAGGAGCTATTTCTGATAGGACAGCCAGGAGTTGACCCCTGAGCACCGCCGGGTGTGGCCCAAAAACCAAAAAAAAAAAAAAGAAAAGAAAAGAAATTGGTCCTGGCAGCTCGGGGGACCATATGGGATGCTGGGATTCGAACTACCGTCCTTCTGCATGCAAGGCAAATGCCCTACCCCATGCTATCTCTCCGGCTCAAAAAAAAAAAAAACTTCTTAAATAGTACAACCACTTAACTGAATTCAAAGGTTGTCTCACAGAATTCACGTATTCAAGAATTCAAGTACACTCCAATGAGTGTAAATGCAACAATGAAGTGATTGATCCAGCAGCAAATATTAGTGCAGACCTTAGAGATATTAAGAAACTTGGTAGAATCATTGACAATTTTGAACTGGTAGAAGTGGTTCTCACTAAAAGTTGGCAAATTCTCGTATAACAAGGGTTGAAAAGACTAAAACTGAGCTTCTTCAAGTTTGCTTATCTAGTTCCAAAACAGACTGGGTAGTCAAATAGTGGTTTCTAACTATGTTCAGCGAGATTCCATACTTCAAGGAGAATGCCTATATTTGAAACTCAGTAAAACAAATTTTAAAAACAGGATATAATATTCTTCTCCTACAGAAGCCTATTCTAAGGGATGCTCTCGGTGATCCTGAATTACATTTCCTGATCAAAAGAAGAATTATGGTCATTAAGGTTACCGAGAGAATAATTTCATTTGTAAGACAATTGAAACTGTGTCAGTTGTCCGCATTGACCAGTTCAGTCCAGTTATGCTGGGAATCCGTTGAATATGCTGAGGAAGTGAAGTCGGTTTAAACGGTCTGACAAACTGCTCAAGATTACAAATTGGACAAGCCTTGGGAAAACTGTTACAACTGTTGTTAGAGGTTCTAACAAATTGGTGTCAGAAGAAGCTGAATGCTCCATTATTGATGCCTTGTGCATTATGTGTTATTTGGGAATGAAGAGAGCTCTTGCTGTAGGAGGTAACATTTCTTTTTTTTTGTTTGTTTTGTTTTTTGTTTTTGGTTTTTGGGCCACATCGGGCGGTGCTCAGGGGTTACTCCTGGCTGTCTGCTCAGAAATAGCTCCTGGCAGGCACGGGGGACCATATGGGACACCGGGATTTGAACCAACCCACCTTTGGCCCTGGATCGGCTGCTTGCAAGGCAAACGCCGCTGTGCTATCTCTACGGGCACAGGAGGTAACATTTCAAAAAGAGAAGCCCTAACTCAATATTTGAGAACATGGGATTCTATGGAATTCTAATCCTTCAGACTTTCGTACATGCTTTGGAGTCCATTCCAACTATTCTAGCTGGACATTCTGGCCTGAGTCCCATTTCAACAGCAACAGAAAGAAGTAAGAATTCTGTATTCCCAAGGAGAAAAAACTTTGGGCATTAACCTCTTTGAAAGGGGGCTATTTCCAACATTTAGGAGGAACTGGTGTCCACTCTGTTGACATTTCCCAGTGTTCTCACACTGGCAACGAAGCATTCTGAAAACTGATGAGGTGGGTAACTGGAGGCAGGACAAATGAGCAATCAACAGTGGCCACGGCCACCAACAGTGAAGCTGGAAAGGAATATCATTTGTGGGTTCCTTGTTGGGAGGAGATTTCCCACTGAATTCCTGATGACATTTGCTTAAAATTGTACTGATACAATTTAATGAAAATATTTAAAAAGCTGGTATCAGAGGCAAAAAATATTGTTTTTTATCAGAAGTGAGAGTAAATATAAAAATTAAACAGTCCACAGATTTGGATGGTAAAAAGAAAAAAAACAAGGAGTTACACATTAAGGAATGACTAGTATTCTATAAAAGTACAAGGGAAAAAGTTCTCAGTGATTACTCCAAGTTTATGAACAGTGAGCCATCTGAACATCATGAGAAACAAAAAGGACCATCAGCAAAAATATTTGTGGTAAGGAATTAGGGCAAAATTGTGTTTTATGGAAGAAAATTATGTACCATAACAGTATTTACGATAATATAGCTTTTCGGAGGCTTTAAGGTGCCTCTCTTCCAAATGATGACAGTATACTATATCACAGAGTCCAGCGTGGTGGTCCCCAAAGGTGAAAATGTCACCCCTGGGGATAGCCCCCCTCAGGACTGGCCTGCAATCCAGGAGTCGGTGGAAGCTCTCTATTCCCTTATAGAAGACACATTTCCAAGACTAGCTAAGTGCTAGTTTCTGAAAATGGAAGTAAAACTGGGGTTGTAAGTCAAATCAGTTTAAGAACCCTCTGCCCCAGTGCCCCGCTTTCAAAAGTCAACCTAAATTGTGTTTCAAGAAATGAAGACTTGACAGGCCAACATGTAGGAAAACGTATCTCTTGAGAACTTAATAGAACCCAACTTGCCATAAAGCCCCCGTGATCTGAAGTAGCTGCTCAAAAGTAATGGCCTACCAGCTGTCAAAGGACATGCTGAAATCTGGGTTTACTGTAGCCGGGCCACTGTAGGGGAAGAGCCTGTCAATCTTTCCTGCCCAGGGCAAACTTGAGTCCCTATAGCTGCCTCTCTGGGAGGCAGGAGACCACACAAGTTCTCCACCTGATAGTTTTCTTCAGCACAGAGGAATATCCTTATTCCTAAATCATAAGCACTTAACCAACTTCTTTAGGCATAATGTATAAGTTCAGTAGTCTATGTGCCATGGTATCCAAATGCTCACCAGGCCTTTTTTTTTTTTCCCCACCAAGCCCTGGCTTTTAACATAAAACTTGCATATTACCTCACTATAAGCTTCATTCAATGGCTACCTGATCACACTTCCTTTTTCTCCATTATGTTTTCCCCCTTCAATTTATCCCCACTTGATCTCAACCATGGTAATTCCCTCTAAAAGCTCTTGATCTTAATCCTAAACTTTACCTGGATACAAAACAAACTCCTATTTACTATCTTGCTTTCATCAACTAGCCCAGCTACTTAGGATGTAGAAAACAGCTAAGAATAATACCACTGACAAAACCAGTAGCAGTGTGATTGGTAACGAGCAGGGTTTGTATTCGCTCACAAACACCATCGGCTAGCATATCTGGTATCAGGATGTGGATGGTCCATTCCTCCAACAATTACCCAATTATACACGTAGTTTTGACTTCTGGAGAAAGCAAGTGAATTTTTACAATGCTAATCTGAACTGAGACAGCAGTGATGGAAACAGCAACACTGCCATTAATAAAGGGAAAAACAAGTCCAATTTTTCCTTCTGGGGCCAGAGAGATAGCATAATGCCTTGAATGCGGCTGACCCAAGACGGACCCAGTTTGATTCCCAGTATCTCATATGGTCCCCCAAGTCTGCCAGGAGCTCAGAGCTAGGAGCAGCCCAAGTATCACATGGTGTGGCCCTAAAATCAATCAATCAATTAACAAATAAACTATTTAAAAAATTTTTTTCTTCCTATTTGTTCTAGAGTTCTGATCTCATAATCCCTTCAAAATGTGACTTAAATGTATATTTCAATAATACATTAAAAATGAAATGGCACTTTACAGAGTTTACTGTTGGACTGGAGAGACAAGACAGTACAGGATAAGGCACTTATCTTGCACAAGGCCAAGGCAGGTCAAATCCCCAACACTACATACAGTTAGTTGAGCACTTGAGCACCACCAAGAGTGACCCCTGAACACTGAGACAGGAGTAAGCCCTGAGCACAGCCCTGGGTGGAGCCCTCCACTCCCGCAATAAAAGACATTCTAACAAATTTTTCCTAGCTTCTTTTCACTCTGTGCCAAATAGGAGACCGATTCTCATCGTTTATGATGATAACAAAAACAAGTATTATTACATGCCTTCCTTGCTGTCTATGAATAATAAATGGTTATTCCCAACCCACTTCCCCCATAAGAATTACCTTCTCAAATATCGGTTGGAGTAATGTCCCCTTCAAAATAGGAGCAGTTTTTTAAGTAGAAAACAAATTGTTTTTTCTACTATTTCTCACTCTAAGCTACCCTCCCATCTTTTTTTCACAGGAGGGAAAAAGAAATACTAGGCTAGAAGCATGAGGAAGAAATTGGTCTCAAACGATTACATAAAGAGAGATATTTTACTAAACGTTCCACCAACCAAATCCACTCGAGGCTGACCGCAATTATTTTCAGACCCCACCCTTTTTCACTCAAATCTGTTTTCACTCATTCTTGAAGCCTTGAAAAGACAATAAAATTTGCTGATTGTGGAAATAAAAACTCAACACAGGGACAATACATATTATATTATATCTCCCATTAAAGATATGTAATAAACAGAATTTTTTTCGGATGAATTTAAACTATCTTGCATAAGAAAGTGAGACTTCTCACTCTAGCTGTAAAAAATAAATGTGGAACTTGTAACAGCAATAATTAAACACAATTAAGAAACCTTTTGGGGGGCCGGAGAGATAGCATGGAGGTAAGGCATTTGCCTTTCATGCAGGAGGTCATCAGTTCGAATTGCAGCGTCCCATATGGTCCATGCCTGCCAGGAGCAATTTCTGAGCCTGGAGCCAGGAATAACCTGTGAGCACTGCCGGGTATGACCCAAAAACCACCAAAAAAAAAAAAAGAAAGAAAGAAACCTTTTGGAAAAACACCTTTAACAGACAGAGAAATATTATGTATTAATATACTTTAAAAGTTGTTAAAGCATAAAAAAAAAGTTGTCAAAGCATATGAATTATCTATAGCACTATAACCAACTTACCAAAAAAAGTGTCCCTTGACACATCTATTAGCTTATGTATATTTTACTTGGAAATGGTGTCTAATAAGACAAATTTAAATTTTTAATGATCCCTTAAAATTCCAAATTAAAATATAGTGCTAATACTGTGTAAAGCTATTAGTGTGATGACAAAAATCACAAAGATTTTCTTTGTGAATTTAGAGCCCATTCCTAATGGGATACAAAAAGTAAAAACAAAAAACAAAAACAAAAAAAAACTATAAAAATAGATATATTTGGGGCCAGAGGGATAACATGGAGGTAGGGTATTTGCCTTACATGCAGAAAGACGGTGGTTCGAATCCTGTCATCCCCCCATATGGTCCCCAGAGGCTGCCAGTAGCAATTTCTGAGTGTAGAGCCAGAAGTAACCCCTGAGCACTGCCGGGTGTGACCCAAAAACCAAAAAAAAAAAAAAAAAAAAAAACATATATTCCAGGGTCGGAGAGATAACATGGAGGTAGGGCATTTGCCTTGCAAGCAGAAGGACAGTGATTCAAATCCTGGCATCCCATATGGTCCCCCACACCTGCCAGGAGTGATTTCTGAGCAGAGAGCCAGGAGTAGCCCCTGAGTACTGCCGGGTGTGACCAAAAAGAAAAAAGAAAAAAAAAGAAAAAATATATATTCTAGTAACAGACAATAACAACAAAACTGTTTTCAGTAATGTTGCTATTGGCAATAGTGTTGGCATTTGCAAAACAAGGAAAAGGGAAAAAACTGACTCATATTCTCTGCATAACAAGTAGAATAAATTAGGGTTAGCTAGTATAAAACATAGCATAAAAAATACAAATATTAACTCCCTTCTCACAAAAAAACCAACACTTAAGTCAACAATTAGGTACTCAGTATGAGCGGATTTTAATTTTTCCAATAATGTTGCAAACATATTTACACTTATAGAACAGAAGGTCAGATTGTAAAGTTTCCAATTCGGCAAAAAAATTACAAACCACGAAAATACTTTCACATTCCTGAAATATTCTTTTAGAATATATAAAAGTTACTCATTTTCCCCTACACTCTTCAAATGTTGTAAGCAGTGAAATGTCACAAAATATACTGGGTCTGTCTGAGAGAAAACTATTTCAACTCCCTTATTTCCTGCTGTAATTTATACATTACGCAGAAGATATACCAGAAGGGAAGGCAGGTCTAATCAAATGATGAAGTTTCCGAGCAGAGGCTCCTCAAAATGATTTCCAATCGCCACAGTAGAACACACATATTTACTAGATTTTAGTCAAAATAATTTCAGGGTAGAGCTGGATTACAATCTAGATCTTTGGCTAAATTCAAAACAAAAAAAACTTTGGAAAAATGCCACATTTACATTTCTAAAGGAAATTAGAAAATAGCACAAATAATAGTCATACTTGTACTGAGCCTCTAAGAGCATTTCACGAAACATTTGTTGAACTGCCTGCCCTATTTTATGGACACATATCGTGTGTTTAAATTTTTTAACATCTCCTCCAAAAATGAAGAGCCCAAATCTATCTTGGACAGTATCCAACATGCTATTTCTATAATGGTATCACAGAGCCCTAAAATGTACCCATGTCCTTCAGTTAAATACGTACGTGTCTTGTACAGACCTTAAAGATACCTGTTGTACAAAACACTCGAAAAGCAATGATGAACGAATGCTAAGACCAAAACCAACACAATTAATCTATCACTTTTATTTGAGAACATATCACAACTATACTAAATAAGCCTCTACAAAGCCTTCCTAGGTTTAGGGGGAAAATGTAAAAAATAAACTAGCAAGATCATGAATAAAGAAACTTCTAAATAAAGCTAATGGAAGTCAAGTGGCATTTATAAATGAAAGCTCATCAGGAGAGAAAAACAGATCATGTGAAAAGTAGACATTAAAAAGCACCCTCACTACCACCTCAAGTAGTCAACTTGAAAGCTTACAAAAGACTTCAAGAAAACTAGTCCCCACCATAATAAAAAAAAAAAAAAAAAAAACTGCTTTTTTCAAAATAGAAAGGGGGACAGGAAGTAAAGAGAAGCAGGAAGGAAAGGAGGGAGGAAGGTGGGGGAAAGAAGGAAGGGGAAATTAATCTCCTGCAATTAATATAAACTAAAAAAAGTAGGCACTGGGTTAAGGGAAAGACCTGTAACCTACAGTCTGAGCAAAATACATACCTCGAAAACAAAATCAAATATGTATCCCCATAATAACCAAATTCCATAAACTAACAGGGCTTAAAATAATATCAGAAACATTAAGTAATAATATTATTATTTAACTGGTATAAAATTATTAAAATCTTATAAAATATGTAAATCTTATAGGCAAAATTACAGTAATTCAGAATTAAAACATACATTATCACCTTCCTTCTGAAACTACAAAAATCCCAATGCAATCTCAGGAAGTCAAGAATTATGCTAAAGGCAGCTCCCTGCTATCCAACCATTAGATCAGGCAGATTGTCTTCTGGGATGTTGCTATGGCAATCTGAGATGGCTAACCTAAAAGGAATCCAGCAACTACCACTATCAACTAACTAGAATCTCAATATGAGCATATAAAAGCAAATCCAACGCTGGAAGAAAAGGCATTTTATCATAAAAATAAACAAAAAGGTATAAAACCTAATGCCTCTATAATTTCTAAGGCCTGATTAATTTGCAGATTAGATTTTAGTTCCTACTCTTTCAATAAACCTAGCAAGTTTCTTTCCCATCAATTCCCTTTCAAAGAGTGGAGAAACCAGAGCAGGGAGATGGCTGGGAAAGGGACGGGGAACAAAAGGAGAGGAAAGGAGGAAAGAAGTGAAGAAAGCCAGCAAACCATATTATTTTAAAAAGGAAATTTGCCCTTTGACCTGCTTCTAAATCAAAGGCAAAGATAAAAGTGAAAACAGCTTAGAATTTTTTAAGTAAGGCTAGAATTATTTATTACTATCTTCAGGTATACAAGAATTTGTTTTTAACATTTTACAAGTGTCTAAGATAGTACCAGGGTCATACAAGTTTGTTTTTGATCCCAGCACTGGTCCCCTGAGCACTGCCTGAAATGATCCCGGGGCAGGAACCAGGAATAAATCCTGTGTACCAGTGGATGTGTCCCCAAAACTAAAACAAAAACATTTTGATCTTTCTGCATTTACCTAACATAAACTCATCAATACCAAATAAAAGTTACTTTTATTCAAGGAGCTTTTCTGTTCTTCCCTCCCTTCCTCCTTTACTCACTCCCTTCCTTCCTTTCTTTTTTCTTTAATTTGTGAAGAGTTAACAGTTACAAGTTCAAAAAAGCCAAGAAATGCTTTTTTGTTCATAAGTCCAGAACCCAAAGTTCATATAAAGTAATATAGACCTAGCATTACAATGATCTTACATAGATAACCTTTAAGTATCTCCCCATCCAAATTCACACTAACACCTTGATAAAACTCTAAGATACCCTTAAAAGCACAACTACCTCAGAGTCAACTGCAGAGCTCCTTAGTGATTTGACAATTCCACGGTGTTTCGTTGTGGTTGTTTTTTTAGTCAGCAGGTCAAGTTAAATAACTACAAAATACTATATTCTCCTAGTAATATGGCATTGCCATGGTAACTACACAATAAAAAACTGAACTGTTTCTTGGGCATCTGACTCATCTTGTTATGCAGTAACTCAGTTCTGAGAGTCAAGAGCCACTTCATAAAACTAGAATCACTTACCAAGAATCCATCTATCTTCCCTTCCTGTCAAAGGGGGTAAAAAGAAAATGAAGTTTTACAACAACCTACACCTTCACATCACCTATTTCAGAAATATGTATATGAGATTAGGTCAAATATTTGTAAAAGATAAACTGAAAAATTAATCAACACAAAATGAATTTTTTTCAATACGACATAGGCATCTCCAAATTGGATGAAACAGAAGTAACAATGAAGTTTCTCCCACTAAGGCATCACTGACTATGTAAGGAAAATACAATTTTCACTAACAATTTCACGCTCTTGATTCCTTCAAACTTAGAAAGGCATAAGTAAGATGGAATGGTTTAAAAATAGCAACAGTTTGGGGCCAGAGAGATAGTACAGCAGTAGGGCTTGCCTTGCAGGCAGCCGATCCAAGACCAATAGTGGTTTAAATCCCCGTGCCTGCCAGGAGATTTCTGAGCACAGAGCCAGAAATAACCCTTGAGCACCCCCCCTCTCCAAGTGTGACTGAAAAACAAAGCAAACAAACAAAAGCAACAGTTAGCATGCACTTAGCTTTTTCAAAGAGTAGCCAGAGAGTAGTAATATTGGTAGTACAGTGAGCAAATGCCTTACATACTGAAGAAAAATACTCAGATAAATTTTGCGACCACACACATGCTTTTATTGCACTTAATCTAGGCTACCTGACTTGGAGTCTAAGTTTACCTTCTAGTCTCAGACTAACTAGTATTAAATACTTCAGCCTAGTGAGTTCAGAATAATATTGATTTTAAAAATCATCAAAGCTACATAAAAATCTCAGAGACAATCATCATGTATGTACAAAATAAAAACTGAGGCCAGAAGAGAGCTCAAAAGGCTGAATGCATGTTTTGCATGCTGGAGCCCTGGGTTTGATCTGTAGGCTCACAGTCCCAACAAGGAAAATGCCCAGAGAACTGAGTCAGGAGCCCTTAGCACCACAGGGTGTTCCCCCACCCAACTAAAACAAACTAACAGACAAACAAAAAGTTCAACTGATATAGATTGTTTTTAAAAAAAAGTAATTATTGGGCCAGAGCTATAGCACAGCAGTAGCATGCACGCAACCCATCCAGGACAGACCCTGATTCAATCCCCAGCATCCCATATGGTACCCTCAATAAAAACTGCTTAATCCTGTAACAGCAGGTCATCTCTACTCTTTCAGATTTCCAGAATCCTTTATCTGTACCTACTTTATAGTTCCTATTACATGGAAAAATATTATAGTCATCACTCTTAATAATATTCACATACATTTAAGTATCAATATTTGACTCCAGAAAGAAAGGGAACAGAGATACTTCGACAAAGCAGCCATTTGAAGTCTCAAAAGAAGTTGAGAAAAGAAAAATCATAGCCCAAGTCACACAGAACTGACTGCTAAGTTCAATCATGTACTGACTGTTGATGCAAATGCTGTCTGGGAGATGGAGAGAACAAATTAGAAAGTCAGAAGGCCATAGAACAAGTACAGGAAATCAAGGCACTTGCCTTGCTTGTGGTGTGGCTACTGCACCATGGCCCTGACTGGATCCCCAGCACCACATACGGAACCCCGAACTACACAGATATAGCCCTCCTCTAGCCACCCATCCAAAAAAGGTCACTAAGAGGTCGATTCAGCAAGCATGCAGCCACACCAGATACTAAGTCCATCATCTGTGTTTCACTCACAAACATACTGTTCAACATCATGTAAGAGACATACAGCTGGCTAAAAGAAATTTAGTGATTTCAGATATCAGAGACAAAACATGCTATTATTATACTTGATTTGACACTGAAAGGTATCAACAACTGGGGCTAGAGCAATAGCACAGCAGATAGGACGTTTGCCTTACATGCAGCTGGCCCGGATTCAATCCCTGGTATCCCATATGGTCCCCAGAGCCTGCCAGGAGTAATCTCTGAGCACAAAGCCAGGAGTAACACCTGAGCACCACCAGGTATGACCCAAAAACTAAATAATGTACATAGGTAGATAGATCAATAAATAAAACTGTTATTAATATGTACTAATATGTCAAAAACATTTCAGAGAAATTTAATAGCAAAGTCGATATTAAAGACAGAAAATAGGGGGCCAGAGAGATAGCATGAAAGTAGGGTGTTTGCCTTGCATGCAGATGATGGTGGTTTGAATCCCGGCATCCCATAAGGTCCCCTGAGCCTGCCAGGAGCGTTTTGTGAGCATAGAGCCAGGAGTAACCCCTGAGCACTGCCGGGTATGACCCAAAAACAAACAAACAAACAAAAATAAAGACAGAAAACATTTTTAAAAAATACACTTGGGCCGGAGAGATAGCACAGCGGTAAGGTGTTTGCCTTGCATGCAGAAGGTCACTGGTTCGAATCCCAGCATCCCATAAGGTCCCCCGAGCCTGCCGGGGGCGATTTCTGAGTGTAGAACCAGAAATAACCCCTGAGCATTGCCGGGTGTGACCCAAAAACCAAAAAAAAACAAGCCACACACACTTGGGGAGGATTGGTCACACGGTGGTGCTCAGGGGTCATTCTTGGTTCTGTGCTCAGAAATTACTCCTGGCAAGCTCAGGGGACCATATGGGATGCCGGGATTCGAGCCATCATCGGTCCTGGGTTGGCTGCTTGCAAGGCAAACGCCCTACCGCTGTACTATCTCTCCAGCCCCTAAAAACTACACTTTTACTTGAAAAACACACCTGAATGTTTTTGACAAAACTGACGTTAATTTGGGTGGTCTTTTTCCATTTAGCTGGCCTGTCTCTTTACTGAAGACTCAATGAATTGGGTTAAACTCCTGCTCTTAAAGAAATCAATGCTCAGGAAGGACAACACTCGAGACTGCTAACTCCATGGCTAACTCCATGCCTGGATGGAGATGATATTCTACAGCAAAGAAGCAGGAGCCCAGTGAAATCAGTCCAGCTTTCATAAGCAACTATTTTGTGTTGTTAAGTCCACAAAATGCAAAAGGCTATTTGTGGTGGGAGTGAGTGTGATAGTGATGACTAAGCAAATAACTCCAAAGCTTTATGTCTGAATCTATAAACTGAGCGGTTTTAAGTCATGGTAACATTCTCCTAAAGCTCAAACATAAGATTAGTAAAACTGAGTTAGAGAAAAAGTACTAGGGTTAAGATACCTGCCTTGCGTATTGTCAACTCAAGTTCAATCCATGGCCCTACATGTGGTTCCTGAGCACTGTCAAGAGTGACTCCTGAGTACAAGCTAGTAGCAAACCCTCACTCACACTGCCACTAGGCCCAAAACCACCTAAAGTACCACCCCCTCCAGAAAATAAAAATGTATGTCTCTTTTCTGCTGATTTTTACAAAAGACAAAGGCTTGGTTGGCTGTATTTTGCGGGAGGAGGGGTGGCAGCGTGATCTGCCCAAGCAGTGCTGGGGGAGGGGGGGAGGACCAGGGGCCACTCCCACTAATATTCAGCCAGCAAGACCAGAGGGATCAGTGTGAGGGCTCTGTGTTGTTAGACCACCAGGGCTACCACAGTGATGTTTAAGGGCCTCCACGCCAGATAATACTTAGGAAGGCAGAAGATGCCAAGGTTATGTGCCCTGTCTTCTAACTGGATATCTTCTTTTGCTCTTCCCTCCCCCCGCCCAGGGAAATAGGGACCATTTAGGCCACACCTACCAGTAGTATCAGCCTACTTCTGGCTCTGTACTCAAGGGACCAAGCAACACTGAGAATCAAGACAAGCACTTTTTTCACCTTTGCACTCTCTTCTCCAGCCCTAACTGGGCATCTTTTGTTTGTTTGTTTGTTTTTGGGCCACACCTGGTGATGCTCAGCAATTACTCCTGGCTATACGCTCAGAAATCGCCCCTGGCTTAGGGGACCACATGGGAAGCCAGGGGATCAAACTGAGGTTCATCCTAGGTCAGACACATGCAAGGCAAATGCCTTACCATTGTGCCACTACTCTGGCCCCATCATATATAGTCTTGACCACGGCCAGTCCTAGGCTAGCATGTGCCTTACGGCCTGCTCTGACTTCAGTCCCTGGACTCCATGGGCATCTTAAATCAAATAACAAATCTCTAATGTTTAAAGAGAAACAATTGGAAGAAAAACATGAACAAAAAGCACTGCTTCTTTCAGAGCATTTATCACATTACATAATACCTACCTGGATTTATCTAACTGTCCCACAAATGAGCAAACCGAGAGATGAAGAACCAAGTTATCGGTTCATTGCTGAATGTTGAATGTCTAGCACTTCATTAAGGTCCATGTTCAAAGTTCAATTACTAAATGAAGACTTAATAAACTAAAAGTATTATCAAGAAAATTCACTGAAAGCTTGCATTCTGAGAATTATACTCAAAACAGTACCTAAAATTCAAATTCTTACTAAATTTCTAGGGGAAAATGAACACGTAGCTCCATAATTTGAGCATCTAGAAGGCAGTAACCATATCATTTTCCAGTACAACATACATCTAGCACTCACTTTATTGACTAAGTCTATACTTTCCCCCAAGTAGAAGAAATTAAAGATACTCAAAGAAATTCAATAAACAACTCTATAAATAGTCTAATTAAATCTTAAGATTATTTTTGGAACTACTAAATTTTATTTTAGCCCAAAGGCATTCGATGGTCAAATTGATTTTAATTTTTAAAAGCACAAGCAGAATAAAATTAGATTTTAATTTTTTCTAACTATCCTTAATAGTGTCCTTAATCTAGTTCTAAAAGTAAGAGATTCTTTACTTCTATTACCTATTACTTTGGGCATTAAATTATCCTAACTTTTTGTTTTGTTTTGTTTTGTTTTTGGGTCACACCCAGCAGCGCTCAGTTCCTCCTGGCTCGACGCTCAGAAATCGCTCCTGGCAGGCTCGGGGGACCATATGGGATGCCAGTATTCGAACCATTATCCTTCTGCATGCAAGGCAAATGCCCTACCTCCATGCTATGTCTCCGATCCCCACAAATACCAAATTTCAGATTAACTTTTATACTATTCAAACCAGGCACTAGAAGACAATATATGCTCAAGACTATAGTGACAATTCTACATACATCAAATAGCCAACATACACTATATAAATACTGCTTTCTTTATACTTAGCATATAATTATTATTATTAAAGGTAATCATCTTTAACCTAACTGTAGAATTCACAGTTCAATACCATGCACACTTTTTATCATTTTTCTGAAACTAAGTCTTCAGAAAACATTTTTACTTAACATCAGCATTTTTAAAGATTCAGATCCTACTTTTGAGAAAGTATACTTTTCAACATTCAGATCATACTTTAAAGGAAGTGATAAGAAAATTGTAAAGGGCTCTCAAATTTCAAATATCTTCTCTGTAAAACCTTACACAAAAACTTGAACTTTAAGAATATTTTATATGTCTTATACAAAAACTTTAAGCATCAAAACACCATATATTCCAGCATCTACATTTAAAATTCAATGGATTTCTCATTCACTTTTAGAAGTCTGAAAGGACAATTTTGAAGATTTTTTTTTCAATTATAAAGAGAACTTAAATGAACTAGAATTTTTTTAATTATCTAAACAAATATATATCTTGGTTATATCACAACTCTTTCAAGCAAGAAAAGGTGCCACTGGATAGGTAAAATATAAAAGGCAATTCTGTCCAGAATTCCAATCAGTTCAAAACACTTTAGAAATGAGAGAACTAGTAGAGGCACTGAAGCTTTTCTTTTCCTGTGCATAACAAGGCCGTTGCTCATTGATACTGAAAGTTTTAATATCTAATTAAGGAAAATGAAATAAAGAGGAAGGTGCCTACTAATAATTATGAATAAAAAGAAGTTCTGTATTTGAATCATCTCGCAATGGAGTCACTCCCAGTGGCACTCAAGGAACCTAACTAAAGTTGAACCGTTTACGCTACTATGTCCCACATTTTAAGATAAAATAATCTAACTAGTAAACTGTTATGGACATGATTTTGTTTGGTCTTTAGTTTCTTTTTGGTTTTGGCAGCCAAACTGGCAGAATTCAGGGCTTACTACTGGCTCTGTGCTCAAGAATCACTTCTGGCAGGGCTTGGAGGACCATAACGGTGCCTGGGATAACACACAGGTCAGCCATGTGCAACAAAAGTGCCCTACATGCTTTACTATCACTCCAGTCTCAAATCTATCTTTTGCCAGTATTCCAATATATTATAAACTACTTAGGGGATAAACTTAAGAAAAAGCAGACAACCTGGGTTTGATCCTCAGCAACCAGATGGTCCCCTGAGGTCTCCAGGAGTGATCCCTGAATACAGACAGAGCCAGGAGAAAGTCCCGAGCACAGCTGGGAGTGGCCTAAAAACCAGTAATAAGTAAAAATGAGTTTAACTGGGCCAGAGTGATAGAGTGCTCACCTTGCACACAACCAAGCAAGGGACTGAACCTGGAACACTTAAGATTCCCTGAGCCCTACCAGGAGTGATCCCTGAATACAAAAACCAGGAGTAAGCCTTGAGCATAGGCAGTAGTGGCCCAAAAGCAAATAAAAATTAGTAGGTTTAATAAACTCAAAAAAGTGCTTAAACGAATCCACAAAATCAAATTTTTCTCTGTAAATCAGTTCAGATTTCAGTCAAGTTGTCTGTATATTAGACAACTACATGTAGCTGGCATGGGTTATATTCCCAGCACCCTATCTAGTCACCCAAGCTCGCAAGGAGTTATCCCTGAGCACAGACCAGGAGTAAGCTCTGAACACTGGTAGGTGTGCCACACACACACACACACAAAACATAAACCAAAATAAAACTTAACCACCTTCCACTACAACATTGATCATCAAGCACCTAGTTAATGCCTCGCACAACAAATTGAATGTGTTTGATTATGTTATTAGATTCAACAATATATATAATATATAGATATATATTCAACAATATATAGCAATAGCAAACCATCAGTTATTGTCACTTTAGTAATACTATAAATAAAAAATAAAAATTATTCTGCAAAATTGGAAAGGAAATAGATTTTGGCGTGCAACATAAATTTGTAGCAGTAATCTTTGTTAACATGTTTTCTTACTAATACTGTGTACAATTATCCATAAAGTCCACAACACTCTAATCAATTGACAATTAACATGCACAATTCAATTACAGCAATTTTTTAAAGATTACACCACAATCTGTTTAGACCAATACTGAAGAAAAATTATCAATTATCCGTGCACAACCAAAGCCAAATAATAGTTACCACTGTTTTTTCTAATGATTGCCATTTCAAAAGCCTCAAGTCCTTATATACATAATTTAAAGAATACTGATAACACCATGTGAGAAATAATTCAAGTTTTATCTATAGGAAGAAATAAACAAACCTACAAACTTTTAAAATAAATATCAAGTATCTTCTCTGTAAAATCTAACACAAAACTTGAACTTTAAGAATATTTTATATGTCTTATACAAAAACTTTAAACATCAAAACACCATTTATTCCAGTGTCTACATTTCAAATTCAATGGATTTCTCATTCACTTTTAGAAGTCTGAAAGGACAGGGCCGGAGAGATAACATGGAGGTTAAGGCATTTGCCTTGCGTACAGAAGGTCAGTGGTTCGAATCCCAGGATCCCTGAGCCTGCCAGGAGCAATTTCTGAGCATAGACCCAGGAGGAACCCCTGAGCGTAGCCAGGTGTGACCCAAAAACCAAAAAAGAAGTCTGAAAGGACAATTGCAAAGATTTTTCAATTATAAAGAACTTAATTAAATTAACTAGAATTTTTAATTATCTAAACAAATATAAAAATTAGAGAGATAATAAAAGAATTAAGGAACTTATTCCAAATATCCAACCCCACTTCAATTCCTAATACCATGAGTGGTCCCAAGGTAACCAGTAGTGACTCCCAAGGCCAGCGTCAGGACTGAGCCCTGGACAATGCCAAGTTTGATCCAAAATAAAAAAGTAAAATAATATAAATAAAACTCATATATATAAAGATCAAGTATCTTTAGTGTTCATTAAAAAGTAGAGAGCTTAGAAATCGCTCCTGGCAGGCACGGGGGACCATATGGGATGCCGGGATTCGAACTACTGTTGGTCCTGGGTCGGCTGCTTGCAAGGCAAACACCCTACCTCCATGCTATCTCTCCGGCCCTACTATTTTTTGTTCTTGTTTCCCTACCATAGTCATCTTAGTCTTTACCTCTCCAAAAGTAAAAGATAAATGGATGGTAAATTTCTTCCTAGCCTCTGTTCCCTCTGGAATACATGAGGGCAAACAGGAGGAAAGAATACAAAAATCTTGTATTTTTACTGACTGCCAGGTGAGCACGATTACAAATAAAAAGAGAATGATAAACAATTTTTGGCTAAGATGGTGTGAATTGCTAATGGTAAAAGGACTTGTCAAGCATCAAGAAAGAGATGACTGAATTTCCTTGAGAGACCGATCAACTCTGATGCCTCTTTAAAAAGTGCCACTTTAACATCAGTGAACTTGAACTTAAATATTTAGACAGCAGACAGTGCCAAGATTATCTTAATAACAGAACAAAAGATGAATAGGCACCAAAAATGATTATGAAGGATTTCACTGAAAATGTTAATGAGTCATATAACTATATCACTTTGTCATGTAATATACAGTTATAATATTTAAAAGAAGTTGATAACTCAGGACCTCAGGATCAGAAAGAGGAAAAACACTCAATATAAGCTTTTGGTCAATACCAAGTCAAATATCCAATTCCCAGACATCCAGGCAATTTTAGTTAATCATTTCTAGGAAACAAAATCTGCTCCTACCTGTATCAGACTGGCAATTTATTTAGCTTATTTAACTCATCATGTACTTCTAAGTTAAGATGGCTTCTGGGTCACAGTGGTAGATTATATCGACGGGAGGGCTTGCATGTCGCCTACCCAGGTTTGATCTCCAGCCCCCAACTGATGATGGGTGTGACCCCCCACAAAAAAAAAAGATGACTTCTAAAACAAACACCATTTAGCACTTTTATTTAAAAGTACTCATATACAATTATAAACAAGATTTTCATAGCCCTTATTCTGGGAAGAATTAGAAAATAATTTTCTATTTACTAGTTAAAAACAATGTATTAAAATTTAATTTCATTAAAACTTTTTTTTTGGTCTGTTATGGTTTTGGAGTCTCACCCTACAGTGCTACTTATCAGATCAAAGCCAGTCTCCAGCCCTCTAAGATATCTCCCTAGCCTCAATACGACTTTTTTAACTACTGACTTACAAGAAAAAAGAAACTGCAAAACAGAGAAAATTATAACAGCCGTTTCAATATTAGTAAAAGAACTAATGCCATTAAAATAAAGCTTTCAAACATGGTTGTAACAACATACAGAATACTTGCCTGGTGGCCTCCTGGCTACCCCCAGTGATTCTCAGGAACCATATAGTGCCAATGATTGAACCAGGGTCAGCTCCATGCAAACCAAGTGAGCCCCAACATATATTTTCAATCAACTTTTCTTTGTTATTCCCCAATAGTTATCCCAAACTTCCCTATTCTCTAGCTCTGCAGCACATAAACATCCATAAGCCTGAAAAGGGCTTACTTATGACACGGAAATATCTGAATACCACATATTTTTAAGGCTCAACTAAAAAAAAAAAAAAAAACTCTTCTTTACAGTTGTGCATCTTTCTGAATAATTCTGATAGAGAATGCTGTGTCCTATCTAAGACATCTGTAATCATGTTCTATCTACATAAGTTATCTCCCTCATAGACTATCAGTTTCTGGAAAAGATAATGTGCTTTGAATTAATTTCTGTATAATGTACAGTGCCTAATACAATGCAGGATCAATAAATACCTATTAAATAAGTACACAGTGGCAATCCTGTATATAAAAAGTTGTTAAGCAACTACATTTTATATGTATATAAAACTCAAATAATCCTTTTAAAGGATCCTCTCAGCACTTAACTGTTACCGCACAATATTATTACCCAGAATACAACTCTGGGGACCTTATGGAATACTGGGATTGAACCCTGATCAGCAACATGCAAAGCAAATGCCCCACCCCACTGTGCTATTTGCTCTGGCCCAATTTTTAATAATTTTATATCTTGCTTAAAATTGCAAGATAGGAATAAAAGGAACCTTTCTCAATATAGTCAAAGCCATCTACCAGAAGCCAGTGGCAAATATTATCCTCAATGGAGAAAAACTAAAATCCTTTCCTCTAAATTCTGGTACAAGACAAGGCTGTCCTCTCTCACCACTCCTATTCAACATAGCACTGGAAGTACTTGCTATAGCGATTAGGCAAGAAAAAGATATCAAGGGAATTCAGATAGGAAAGGAAGAAGTCAAGCTCTCACTGTTTGCAGATGACATGATACTCTACTTAGAAAACCCTAAAGACTCTACCAAAAAGCTTCTAGAAATAATAGATTTGTATAGCAAAGTGGCAGGATACAAAATTAACACACAAAAATCAATGGCCTTTTTATACACGAATAATGATAGGGAAGAAATGGACATTAAGAGAACAATCCCATTCACATTAGTTCCACACAAACTCAAATATCTTGGAGTCAACCTGACTAAAGATGTGAAGGATCTATACAAAGAAAACTACAAAACACTGCTCCAAGAAATAAGAGAGGACACGCGGAAATGGAAACACATACCATGCTCATGGATTGGCAGGATCAACATCATTAAAATGGCAATACTTCCAAAAGCATTGTACAGATTTAACGCGATTCCTCTAAAGATACCCATGACATTTTTCAAAGAAGTGGATCAAATACTTCTGAAATTCATCTGGAACAACAAACAACCTCGAATAGCTAAAGCACTCCTTGGGAAAAGGAATATGGGAGGCATTACTTTCCCCAATTTTAAGTTGTATTACAAAGCAACAGTTATAAAAACAGCATGGTATTGGAATAAAAACAGACCCTCAGATCAGTGGAATAGGCTTGAGTACTCAGAGAAGGTTCCTCAGACATATAACCACCTTGTTTTTGATAAAGGAGCAAAAAATCCTAAATGGAGCAGGGAAAGCCTATTCAACAAGTGGTGTTGGCACAACTGGTTAACCACTTGCAAAAAAGCGAACTCAGACCCCCAGCTAACACCATATACAAAGGTAAAATCCAAATGGATTAAAGACCTTGATATCAGAACTGAAACTATAAGGTATATAGAACAACATGTAGGTGAAACACTCCAGGACATTGAGACTAAAGGCATCTTTAAGGAGGAGACAGCACTTTCCAAGCAAGTGGAAGCAGAGATAAACAGATGGGACTATATTAAGCTGAAAAGCTTCTGCATCTCAAAGGAAATAGCGCCCAGAATACAAAGGCCACCCACTGAGTGGGAGAAATTATTCACCCAATACACATCAGATAAAGGGCTAATATCCAAAATTTACAAGGTACTGACAGAACTATACAAGAAAAAAACAACTAACCCCATCAAAAAATGGGGAGAAGAAATGAACAGACACTTTGAAAAAGAAGAAAGGCAAATGGCCAAAAGGCACATGAAAAGATGTTCAACATCACTAATCGTCAGGGAGATGCAAATCAAAACTACTATGAGGTACCACCTCACGCCACTGAGATTGGCACACATCACAAGAAAGGAAAACAAGCAGTGCTGGCGGGGATGTGGAGAGAAAGGAACTCTTTTTCACTGCTGGTGGGAATGCCGTCTAGTACAACCTTTATGGAAAGCGATATGGAGATTCCTTCACAAACTGGAAATTGAGCTTCCATACGATCCAGCTATACCACTCCTAGGAATATACCCAAGAAACACAAAAATACAATACAAAAAACCCTTCCTTACTCCTATATTCATTGCAGCGCTATTTACAATAGCCAGACTCTGGAAACAACCAAGATGCCCTTCAACAGATGAGTGGCTGAAGAAACTGTGGTACATATACACAATGGAATACTATGCAGCCATCAGGAGAGATGAAGTCATGAAATTTTCCAATACATGGATGTACATGGAATCTATTATGCTGAGTGAAGTAAGTCAGAGGGAGAGAGAAAGACGCAGAATGGTTTCACTCATCTATGGGCTTTAAGAAAAATGAAGGACATTTTTAACAATATCTCAGAGACAAGAGAGATGAGGGCTGGTAGGTGCAGCTCAGGACATGCAGCTCATCACATAGAGTGATGAGTGCAGTTGCAGAGATGACTACACTGAAAACTATCATAAAATGTGAATGAATGAGGGAAGTAGAAAGCCTGTCTCGAGTACAGGTGTAGGGGGGTGGGGAGGAGGGAGATCTGGGAAATTGGTGGTGGGAATGTTACACCGGTGAAGGGGGGGTGCTCTTTACATGACTGTAATCATACAACTATAATCATGTTTGTAATCACGGTGTTTAAATAAAGATAAAAAATAAAAAATAAAAAAAAAAAAAAAAAAAATTAAGTTATATCTAAATGTTTCTTTAAAAGTCTAAATACAGCTGAAAGTGAGTGTACTAACTATCTCAAAATACAAAAAGCAAATATCAAAACTGTTTACATTTTAAATAAGTCCAAGATTACCTGTGAAAATATCCTCACAGATATTTTCACCAGTAATCTTGTTTTAAATATATTTATGTATATAATAAAGAGACCTTACCTTGATAAAATTCAATCTTCCCTTTCTCAGGCAGTCATTCCACAAATATTTATATATTTCCTGTGCCATAAGCCTTACCTCCCTTGAAGGCCTTCAAGGCCATAAACAAAAATGAAATATTTTGGGTTTTTTGTTTTTGTTTTGGGGCCATACCAGCTGTGCTCAGGAGTTACTCCTAGCTCTGTGCTCAGAAATTACTCCTGGCAGACTCAAGAAATGGGATGCTGGGAATTGAACCCAGGTTGGCCTCATGTAGGTTGGCCACTGTGCTATTGCTCCAGCCCCACAAAAGTAATTTTTAATGGATGATATTTCACGTGATAGTGAATTAAACTGGAGGGATCAGTTTCTAATTACAAACAGATTTAACCTTCGCTTTGCCATTATATATAATCCTTTTCAACAAAAAACCACTTTGTCTTTATCCAATTTTTATCTTATTCTGAATTTTTTTTTAAATCAAGCCAGTTCTGCTGCATGATTAACTACAAACTTCAGGGTATTATTCTACCACAATACCCTGGCAACTAGCTCATATTCAATTACACTATCACAGCACAAAAAAGAGAAAGGGAAAAAAAAAACCTAATTGTATGATCATGTGGATACTGTAGAAGCCCTTTAGTTCAATCTAGATGGGCCTCAAGAGGATAATGCTTATTCTGTTGAACTCACTGCCAAATCACAATATGAAAGAGTCAGGATCAAAACAAGGCCCAATTATACAAAGAGTGCATTTTATCAATGTCGGGCTTATAAAAAAAGTAGGTATGTGTCCCAGTACCAGTGGAAAATTGCTCAAAAAATATTTACACAGATGGAGCACTAAAGAAAATTATCAAACACTTACTAGTCATAATGATATTCAATAAAGAATCTCTTCAGGGTTAGAGGGAGAGCCCAAAGGGCTGGAGCGCTGGCTTTGCATTCAGGAGGCTCAGGTTTGGTCCCCAAGCCTGAATGGCCCCTCCGCACAGCCCAGAACAACCAAGTGCCTCCAAATAAAACACAAAAATCCAAAATTATGAAAAAAATTAATTATCTTCTGTAAGCTACAGAACAACAACAGCTCAAACATGAAGTATTTAAAGCTGTATTGTTTCTGCTTTTAAAATATTTAAATATTTTTAAGCTTTTATTTATTTTGGGGGACCACACCTGCTGATGATCAGGGATCCATGCAGTGAAAGTGATGGAAGCCAGGCTGGCATGTAAGATATATTCTCACTCGAGACTTTGAGTTATCTGGCTTCTTTTTAAGATTTTTTTTTCCATTTGAAATCTTAATTTCTGGGGCTGAAGAGATAGGACAGTGGTAGGGTGCATGCCTTGCATGCAGCCGACCCAGGATGGACCAGGGTTAGATCCCCAGCATCCCGTATGATCCCCTAAGCCTGCCAGAAGCAATTTCTGAGCGCAAAGCCAGTAATTCCTAAATACCACTGGATATGACCAAAAAAAAAAATCTTAGTTTCTACTGATGCTCAGAACTAAGTATATCAAATGCTAGTTACTATTTACTCTATAACAAATGAACCATATACAAAACAAAATGGAAGCAATTCAAAAATACTTTTTCAAACAAGTACTCATGAAAAGTATGCTATGAATCAGTGTGATTTTAAACAGATCTCGATCCCATATTAACTAAATGATAGGCTCAGCAATCATCTCCTACTCTACCCAGTAGATACCCTGGTCTTTTACTTTATATTTCTAGTCAATGTTAATAGCTCTATTATAAAGAGAAAATGAAGAGACCTCTACTGACAACAGGTAATTCTTAATTTTCAATTACCTCAAGAAAATACTTCAAAAAAATGTATATTCTACCAAGTCTAAACATGCAGATGTGGGGCCAGCAAAGTAGGTCAGACAGGCTGGAGCCTCTGACTTGCACAGAGGAGTCTCAGGTTCAATCCCCAGCACTACAGGGTTTCCTGCAGTTACTCCAAGGAGCAACCCCCAAGCCACATGCCAAGAAAAGCAACATCAGGTGTGACACAGAAACAAAATTTAAAACGTAAAAACTAAACATTCAATTATGATATATTTGAGTCAAACTTTTATGACTACAAAATACTTCTTTCTGAACATAGTGGTGCTCAGAGCTTACTACTGGCTCTGTATTCGGGGATCACTCCAAGTGCTAGTCAAAGGGCCATATGTGGTAGCAAGGAAGTGAACTCAGATCAGCCACATACATGCAAGGCAAACACGCTGCCCACTGTACTATTTCTCTGGAACATATATATATGTACATATATATATATGTACTGAACTGACTGCAAAACAAATTGAAGTATAAAATTATATATATATTTATAATATATAATTTTATACTTCAATTTGTTTTGCAGTCAGTTCAGTAGTTTTAGACTAAAGTATGAATTGAAACTGGTGGAATCAACATTTATCAAGGATCATAGAAAATATTTAAAGTCAGGTTAAGTCCTCTGTCCAGAAAATCTGCAGTTAAGATTTTTTTCTGTTAAGTACACTAAACAAGTTTCACATAAATAGAACTGCAAATGTGGGTTTTATTTAAATGATTTGATGATGTTAATCTATTCATTTTAAATGGTACAATCATATAATTGTAAAACCTGTAGGGTTTCACAGCTAATATTTTTTTTAAGTCACAAATATGGGTTTGAGTTCCACTAGTAGTAAATAAACAAAACAAAGGGATATGCAATTTCTAACCTGTTTCCCTTTAGGTACAAACATTTCAATAGTATGAATAGGAAAAGACCATGAAGGCTCCTCTTGGTGATGACCCACCAGGAGAGACTCTCTCAGTCTTCCTTCCCTTAGGAAATCCAAGTTCTTTTTATCTCCTATTTCCAAACTAATTGAGCCTACCATACCCCTTTTTCAGAGGGAAGCAGGGCACCCAACATTAAGTTCCCCTTGAAACTTTATCTTGCTTAAACACACAAATATCTCCCAACTGCACCTCCACTACTATTGCCACCCCAATTGAGGCCACGCCCAGTGGCGCACAGGATGTAACTCCAGGCTCTGTGCTTGGGGACCACTTCTGTCAAGTCTCAAAAGATCAACACCTGGTACCTCTGATACTACTTCTCTGGCCCCTCATTCAATTTTAATGCTCAGCTACATTTTCCTGAAAAAAATATATATATACTTTGTTTGAGGGGTCATATCTGGCTTTTTAACTTCTATTAATATATTTTCTCTAACTTAGAACCTTCAGACTCTCACATCAATCTCAATGAACAAGTGCTTAAGAAATAGTTTTACTGGGGAGAGAAATATATATGCCATCTTACTGGTTTTGGTGGGGGTTTACCTGGTTATACTTGGGGCTCACTCCTGGCTCTATTCTCAGAAATCACTCCTGAAGAGCCAGGGGACCGTACAGGGTGCCAGGTATGAAACCCAAATCAGTTTCCTGCAAGTTAAGTGCTTTATCCACTGACTATCTCGCCAGTCTCCTTAAATTTTGATTAATAAGCAAATATCTGAAAATAAAATATACTCAGACAGGAGAGAAAATTCAAACAAAATACTCTTAACTTTATAAGACTAGGACTAGAGAAATAATACAGGGGGAAAGGAGTCTGACTTGCACATAGCTGGCCCAGCTTGGATCCCTCACATCAGTATGGTCCAAGAGCATTTCCAGGAGTAACAGCTGAGCATAGATCTGGGACAAAGCCCTGAGAACCTGAGAACCATTTAGTATGGCACAATCTCCTCTTCCCCCCAAAGAAGTTCTAGACTAAATATAACCACTTATATATAAACTAAAATATATATCACTAATATTTCTTACACAGCAAGGAAAAAGAGACTATAAAACCATAAAAACTTTATCCGTTTAAAGTTAATTTTCTCAATATAATATATACAATATACTTATGCCTCAATATAAGGAAGATTTTGTTCAAGTTTATTTTATACAAGTAAGTGAGATTATATCAAAGGAAAAATACCAGACCCTATACTCCTATCCATTCCCAAACATATATCTTACCTTTCAAATATCAATTGATTAAACTTTTCCCCCAAAGTAATAACCTCTAGATAATAATTTTTAACAACTCTTTAATTTTTATATCATAGTCCATAAATTCTTCACATGCTATTTTGCCACAAAGTAGAAATGTCTCAGTTTTCAGAGAAGAAACTAATTACATGGTTCAGTAAGTTGCCTGTGGTAACACATCGATTTTATTTACATTCAGAAGTTAGACTTAGCTTGTTCTCTCAATTTCAAGCACATTTAGCTTAATTCTAATTCATTACATCTTTTCCTATTGCCCATGTGAAAGTATTCTGAAGTTATTACTATTGTATTATTTTACATTATTAATGTATTGCTTACAAAAGTACTAATAAGTTATTTTTAAGGATATAATTTAGAAATACTTATTAAATCTAATGTTTCAATAAACAGGAGCTAGAATCAATAATCCTAATACAATAAAAGCATTTTTTCTACAATAAGCCTTAGCAAACTTAAATTTTAAAGCTTTTAAAACACAAAAGTGTAAAAAAGTTTAAAAACTTTTAAAACAACATAGAAACAGGAAAACAGAACAACAGTATAATCACTTTCTAAAGGCAAGATCAAAGCTGAATAATTAAGTTATTCTTATTAAGCCTTTGTTCTTGGAGAACAGAGTAGGGAAAATGATGAAGTTTAACTCCAAAGAAAACAAGAATTCTTAGGCTCTCAAAGTCAATGACAATAGAATCAAGAGTCCTAAACAATCTAAACTTAACTGGGTCTGATATACTGGCAGGCCAGGAGGCAAAGGGTGGTAGTATAGGATGCACACAGGGAACACTGGTGGAGGGAGATACAGTGGTGGTGGGAAGGGCCCTGACTCACTGTAGATCTGAAATTCAACTATGAAGGACTTTGCAGATCACAATGCTTTCAATAAAATAATTAAAAAAAAAAAAGTATGAGGCTCTTTATTTAGGAGTCATCCATACAACCCAAGTTGGAATACATTATTTAGTTACAGGGTATTGCCCCACCCACCAAAAAAATGGGGTAAGGCACTTGCCTTGGACACGTCTGACCCAGGTCCAATTCCTAACACCACATGCACTCCCCAGGTTATGCTAGGATATTCCTAGCACAGCTGGATATGGCCCAAAAACAAAGTGTGCGAGAGAGAGAGAGAGAGAGAGAGAGAAGTAGGCAAGTTATGGGGCAGGGAGAGAGGGGAGAGGGGAGAGGGGAGAGGGGAGAGGGGAGAGGGGAGAGAGAGAGAGAGAGAGAGAGAGAGAGAGAGAGAGAGAGAGAATCTGGGGAATGTTCTAAATTATAGGAGTCTAAAGAAACAATACATCTTAAAATGCAACATGTGATCCTTAAATAAACCCTAGATTAGGAATGGGGTGATAATTAAAAGGCATTACTAAGAAAATAAAAGAACTCTGGATATACCATTAATTATATCAATGTTATATTTCTTAAGAGTAATGACGGTATTACAGCTATGTAAGAAAATGTCCTCCGGTCCCACAGGACTTATGCTTCTTTCTTCCTCTGACTACAACAAATTCCAACCATGCTAGGTAACTTCTATTTAACCTCTAAGACCCATTTCATGCCTCACCAACTCTAGACTTTCTCCATCATTTTCCTACTCTGTTCTCTTGATAATACAGGCTGGATCTGATGCTTTTGCAAGATCCCACCATCAAATAACTTACAGCATTTACGCCATTGTCTCAAAATAATGGGTTCATTTAACCACCTCCCCAACAAGACTGTAAGGTCCTTAATAAAAAGAACTCTTTTTACATATTGAGGACTGATGACTTTTCTTGCCTAATATTATAGGTTGAAAAATGTATCAAAACCCAAGAAAGACACTGAGGCTTCCAGTGTTACTATTCTAAGTTTATAAGACACTGATGAACACTAATCTTAGAACTCAATGTTTGCCCACTTACAGTCAATCTACATTTCTCTGATAGAATTACAGTTCTCTCTATTACAGATATTTTTATGCTTATTTCAAGTCCTTTTCAAACTATTAAATTTAAAAAAGGCAGAGATTATATTAAATTCTTTCATTGGATCCACTAGTATAGGCACTAGGTGCATTCTAGGAAAAACATACTCGTTCACTGTTCAATCAGTACCTGTTTTAACACCATTACATAGAAATGGCAGTCAAGTTCTAATTCTACTGTACAGGGATCCAATGTAGTCATGGGTTAAAGTTTGACCTCTTTAAAACACTACTCAGAGCTTAGTATAAAGCTTTATTTATAGTCAGTCTAGGAAGATTCTTATCGAAAAGAATATCTCTGATACTTAACATTTTAACTATTCCCAATTATTATTCACCCAGACATTAATACTCAAACTCAAGAGTCACGGAGGTAGTTTAGTAGTTTAAGAATGCTTAGTGCATTCTTTGCACGCAGGAGGCCAACATCACATACTCCACCCCAATGTCTATTACAACAGGTATAAAGTTTTTTTCATTCTTTTTGGCTATTTAAGTGAATATATGTATTTTAGAAGGCATTTTTTTTTCTTTAATTAGGATCAGAGGAATTCAGATGTTTAAAATTAATTTTACCTAAGCGCACTGCTAATTACATGAAACAAACTTGGAGAAGCCATTTTTTTAGATTCTGTAATTAGCCAAGTGATAGTAATCTTAGCCAAAATGGATTCTCTCACATATACCCTAGAAAAGCTAGAAAGGTAATGAATCCAAGGTAAACGATTCACTTAGTCCTCTGTGGTTTACTGCCCTCTGGCTGCTATGGCAAGAGATATCAAGAATTCTTTTTAAATGGCCTCTACGCTGAGAAGATGTTAAAAAGCTGTCCAAGAGTTCTTTAGGCAAATTAAAAAAGATTTTAACAATAATTGGCCCTAAGATATGTATTCGTTTTACTTCTTCCTTAGAAAATATTAAAGTGGGCTGGCATTTGCCTTGCACACAGCTGACCCCAATCTGATCTTCAGCACCATAAATGATCCCCTGAGCATCACCAGTAGTGATACCTGACAACAGAGCCAGGAGTAATCTCTGAGCAGATTATTAAACCCAAAAATAAAAAAACAATATTAAACATAGGATCTAACAAAGCATATCAAACACTATCAGGATCTAACAAAGCATATCAAACACTATCTGAAAATTTTTAGCCACAAATTTTCAAAATATAGAGTAGTTTGGATATAAGAATGCTTGACTCTAAGAAACTGTCAAAAAGAGTTAATGGGCTGCCTTAACTAATGATTAAGAGTTAATTGATTAGATACAGAAAATGCCTTTCACATACTAGATGGATATATTCAGGCAAGAGGTAAGACTTTTTCCCAGAAATTCAAAGAATCCTGACAAACTTGCAGCCATTTATAAGTCTATGGTAAATATATTATGAAGCTTAAAATAATGAAAACTCGTGTAAATTCAAAGCCTCTAGATAACAGATATAATCTGAAGTCAGAAATGGGTAACACTCAAGTAAATATATCCAAGAAAATAAATCACCTAATTACATAAAAATCAGGACTAAATCAAAAATCAAAGAACTGTTCTATCAGTCCTTCTTCAAAATACTCTCCATAATTGTGTCCAGTAAGTTTTTACTAATTTTCAACTAGCACTTTACAATTTTCCACCAGAGCTCATGCAGCAATGAACCACAATAGTCAGTCTAAGAAAAAAAAGCAATTCTTTTCATTTCACTGATTAGCTAATTGCCTCACAATTCACTCTGAGTTTAAAACAGTGGATCTTACCCTCACTTTCACACCAACACACCCAGGGGACATAATACTTTCCTGTAACAGTAGTGGCTTTACACAATGACCATTACTGGAATGACCAGAGATTTTGAAAGAGTTATATGGAAGAGGGAGAATGGTCTTTGAGTAAAAACATCCATTCAGACATTTGATTTTTATTCTCGGCAAGTTTTAGTGCCTTTTTGAATGTTGCACTGTTCAAAATCATATAATGTGTATACCGCGCAATAGTACTTCTAAGAAAGAGCAACAAGAAATCTTACCCTGCAGTTCATGATGTATGACACCCACGAGGTTGGGTTCGTCTCCCCACCAGAATATCCATAACTCTTTGCAATCTGGTTTGACATCACGACGCCATACACAAAGCAAATTGGCTTGCAGACAACGGATGAAACTTAACAGGATTGGATCATCTTGGGCTGGGGCTGAAATTATGGGTCCACAGTCCCCGTGCCCTCCGAAATTGTACCTACGCCATTTGATTCCTGTGAGTTCCGCCTAGGAAAAAACAAGACAAAACAAGAAAATTACAATAGTTTGGGGGTTTCTTTGTTGTTGCTGTTTTACCTACAAAAAACTAAAATCTCCAAATAAGCAAATGTGCTAAAATTTCTCCCACTTGAGGGGAGAGGGTGGGTCTCTCCCACTGAAGAATGATTTTTAGATGTTTTAAAGAGAGAAAAATTTGTTTCATTCTATCAAAATTTCTATAGCTTCTATAAATTATCAAAATACAATTATCATTATTTTAGATATCTTTTTTTATGTCATGTCACTAAAGTTCTATGTATAAACTATTTTCTCTATTATTCCTTATTTGAGTTACAAATTTAATCCTATTTAGTCAGGGAAGGAATCACAGGCAATACCATAGTACTTCATCCAAAATAACAAAATAAGCTGTTACTAAACACTTGTAAACTTGTCAGCAGGTTTTTTTTTTTTCCACACTATTTTGTACAGAACACACAGAAAAGCCCAGTTTCTAGAGAGCAAATCCTTAACATAGCTTGGTTCTTTTGTTTTTCAAATACATTTGAAAACATGGGAACTTTAAACCAGCTGAGAAAATAAACCTGTATCTTTGTTCTACTGTATTTGTGTTTTTAATTTTTAAAAACCTCAGTCAGGAACTAAATTTCGAAAGTTTTTCAACACAAATGAAAGTTGAATATGATCCTTAAGCAGCTATCAACAATGACTATTTATTCAAAATTGACAGTAAAACTGACTCATAAAACATTCTGTACCCAATAGCCCATATACTTGTAATCGTTAACTCATTCATTTTCTCCCTCCTCTTCCACCAAGTCAATAACTTTTGTCAATAAGTTTTTTTTCCAAAAACAAATACCACATAGTTAAAAATAATCATGTTTTCTGCCAATACAGTGAAAACAAATTTAAGGCAGCAAAGCAATTAAGTACTCTTCTGTGTATGTGGAAGAGAACAATTAAATCCCTCCAAAATTTCCAAAATTAATTAACACCAAAACTGAAGTCTAAAATTCAGTAGCATCTTTTCATATTGTGTATGCATCGAAGTATGTCTAGCTAATATTTAATGCCTACTCTTACTAAAAGATCGTATTGGCATCATTTAGGTTTCGCACATGCAAAAATACCAATATAAACACTGCACAAAAATGCAAAAATGTAAATAAATTGCACGCTGTTGAGGAATATGCAGTATACCCTAGTTTGATCCCTGGACCCGCATGGTCGTCAGTTCAAGCAGCACCAAATGTAGCCCTGGAGGTCCCAAGCACACTTCAAGGTGGCCCCAGTAATTCTTGTACTGCAGAGCCCACAAAGAATTAGTCTCTGGCTCTTACACTGAACTGCTGGTGGGGTTCATGGGCCTCCTTGGCAAAAAGGTAAAAAATGGTAAACCAACCACCAAAAATGAGTATTTTTCATTATCACATTAGAAATACTTATTTTACTGCATAGTGTCTCTCTCTCTCCTCTCCTCTCCTCTCTCTCTCTCTCTCTCTTCTCTCTCTCTCTCTCTCCTCTCTCTCTCTCTCTCTCTCCTCTCTCTCTCTCTCTCCTCTCTCTCTCTCTCTCTCTCCTCTCTCTCTCTCTCTCTCTCTCTCTCTCTCTCTCTCTCTCTCTCTCTCTCTCTCTCTCTCTCTCTCTCTCTCTCTCTCTCTCTCTCTCTCTCTCTCACCACTCTCTCTCTCTCTCTCTCTCTCTCTCACTCTCTCTCTCCCTCTCTCTCTCTCTCTCTCTCTCTCTCTCTCCTCTCTCTCTCTCTCTCTCTCTCTCTCTCTCTCTCTCTCTCTCTCCCAACAATTTTTTACACACTGCTATTGTCAAGAAAAATGTTTTGAATGGGGATCGCACCCAGCAGTGCTGGGGTGAGGGAGGGGTGGCATGACCACTCCCAGGGGTATTCAGCCTAAGGATGCACCAGCCAGTCCCATGGTCAGCACCACGGGAGCCAGGCGGTGTGGCAGTGCAAGCTTCGAACCCAGGGCCTTGCACATGCATGTTTTCTTACTTGAGCAGGTATCTCCTGGACCCACAAAAACGTTCTGCTTTTTTTGGTTTTGGGGCCACAACTTATGGTGCTTGGGGGTTTCTCCAGGCTCAGTGCTGGGGGTAACCAAGTGGTATTGAGGTTTTAAGTCCAGGGAGCTTGTATGGGTGCTAGGCCTTTAACTTTCCCAGTTTCTCAAAAACCATGTAAATGCTTGCATAACAGGCCACTCATCATTTAAAGAAACCACAATTTATTCAGTAACAACTGGCAATCTTCACTTTTTTCACTACTATAACTGTAATCGGTGAACACTTTTGAGCATGGTTATTTTCTGATTATTTCCTTAGGAAAAAATCTTTTATTCAGAATTACCAAACAATACGACCATTTTAATATTTTTGAACTATTTTTAAGTCAATAATCCCACAATTACAAATAACCTCCTCCAAGATTGCTGAGCTTGTAAAAATGTATGCCAGTTTCATAGGCTGAACTGTCCTTGCACTAATTTGTAGGCATTGTTCTATTAAAAGAAAATAATCATGTATTTGTTCAGCAGTATAACCTGGGGCCAATAGTTCTCAGTTGGATTTCCAATTCAACTGACTAGCCAAACAGCAAATATTTGGCAAGTTTTATTTCTGCCACCTCACCAGTAAAATAAGAGTAACATTATTTACAAGATTGAGTACATGAATTAGTACAGCTACAGTAATATATATCAATATACACAAATATAAATACACACATACATATAAATTGTTCATAATAATTGGCAAAAATATACAAATTAGTAGTCGTAGCAGCAGCCACATGAGTTATCTGTTCATATTCTTTGTGCAATATTCTATTATACATAAGATCTGTTGCTTTATCAAATAAAAAGCAGTGAGTATATTTTATTCAAAAAACCTAATTTTTTTTAATGTCAAAGGACAAAAATAAAAAGACTAAAAAAGAAACCACTGAAAATCAGAACACTAAGAAAACTCACTTCTTTATCATCAAATCCTGTCCTTATGCCTAAGTATGAGGGGAGAGGGTAAAGAAGGAAATTAAAGACCAACAAGGATAAATCACTATTAATAGCACGAACATATTTAAAGTGATAAATTAAAATTATAATATATTAAGTATTCAAACATCAAGTGAGTCAGTTCCCAAGAAAATCTGTGAAGAGCAATTCACTGTCACCTGTAACATCTGCAGACAAAATATTTGACTTTGATTCAGGAGAATAGTTCCCTAATCCTAGCACTTCCACTACCTTCCTATCAATGCTTCTATAGTTTCAGAGATAATGAAAAGCTTTTGCCACCTGCTCTATAATCTTTATGGAGCTGTTCTAGCAAGTAATAGAATACTAATGCAAGTGACATAACAGAGAGGCTATAAACAATCATTTCATCACTAATTCAGCTGAAAGAACTGAAAAAAAAATTATTTATCTATTTATTGAGGGGAAGGAAGGCTTTCCCTAAGTGGTTAGTGGCCATGGGGCCATCAGGCATATCCTGGAAATGCCAGGCCCACTATGAGAGCCTGGCAGTTGAAAGTCGGGACCTGGCAATTCTGTGCTGTTCAGGCCCAGTGGTGCCTGACAGCCACCTGGGCTACAATTGGTCAGACTTAGCAGGGGGAACTCAATGGATAGAGGTCAATGCAGTGGCAGAGGGGGAAAAATATGAGACAATTTAGTCCTCTAAAATGAAAACCAAATATCATCGTGCAAGTCTTCACTGAATAATATTACAATGAAACACTATCAAGCCTAATAGGTATAACTAAGTATAGAGTGAAAAATCAGTTATAGGGAGTCTAGCAGGAAGAGGTTTGGCAGGCCCACGCCATGCCGGAGGCCTGCTTGGCCAGGCCTAGGGGGGTGCGGGATTTGGGTAACCCCAGCACCCCTCTGCCGCCTTGCTCCAGATCTCCAGGGCTTCCCCGGGCCACACCCCTGGGCAAGCCGGTGAGTTGGGTCCCTTGGTGGAGTTTGAAGGTACCCTAGGCCTTCCCCCACTATCCATGCGGCTCCTTAGGGAGGGTCTGGGTGGGGCTCTGAACTTCTGTTCTCCCAGCTTCTTGAAGGATCTCTCCTTCCTGGGAGCCGGGAGTCTAGCAGGAGGAGGTTTGGCTGGCACTGGTAATCTCTGTCCAGTCTACATTTTCAAAGAAACATTTCACAAGAAACATTAATAGTACTCTCACAAGAAACATTAATAGTACTCACTATCATTGAATTATGTTTTTATGTATGCAGAATGTCCATTTTGTACTCTGCCCTTTTGCATACCCCTTCATAAGTTCATATTTCTCTTTAACTTCTTTAACTCCTATCATCATTACTCCTTTTTTACCCTTTCTAACTTAAGTACTGTTGAGTCCTAATTCACAGACCAAAGTGGTACCCTAGAGTTAACACCCACCCAACTATTTTAAAAGGCATAAAAAGGACACATATCTTTTCAACATTTTATGGGTGTTTTCTTTGACGGCTATAACTTTTGCTAAATACTTTCTTATACAGTGATGATTCCCCCCCCCCCATGTTTTTTATCTTCTCTTTATGAACTGCTCAATATGGAATTTGGTGTGAAAGAATCCCTCAGTTTAATACTTATGTTTGAACCAAGTCATGGGTCTTGTTGGAAATGTTCTTATGCCCCCATATATCTGATAGCACCACGTGGCTTTATATCTTGTTTGCGTAGGCACAATAACATAGGAAAATACTATACATACCAATAAGTTCTTATCTAATAGAAATGGGAACTCACAAATCTTGTAGTGCAATGAGACCTTACACCCTGAACATTGACATAAAGACCTGGCACAGGCCTCAGAAGAATGGGCATTCTCCATTTACCCCTTGATCTACAGAAGACATTTACAAAACATCCAAGGTTGTATATAACATCACCTGGAGGCATTCCTGTACCAGGGACGACCCTACAGCTGCTCAGACATCGATCTACTCAAAAGAGACATCCCTTAACACTGAGAAGACAACAAGAACAATGACCTGTTTACTGGACAGGGCTTGCTGTATTGCCCCTTTATGGTGAGGTTTGTCTATAACATCACCTGGAAGCAATCCTCTACCACGGAAGACCCTACCACTGCTCAGACATCGTCCTGCTCAAAAGAGACTTCCCTTAACACTGAGAAGACTTAACAACAACCTGCTTACAGGACAGGGCTTCCTGCATTCCCCTTTCATGGTGAGGTGAAACGAAAAGGCACTCCACATCATGACTTCAATGTAGGACATGCAGATTCCAGAATCTTTAATACAGAAACATGAGACCAACAACAGAGACTGTGTGATAAGTGTGTTGGCGCTACGGACAATGTCTTGGAGCGAACGATAACTTTCCTGAGGCCTAGAGCTGGTCTTATGCCAGGAAACTTCAGGGGTAGGATCTCTTTGTACTTAGGCCAAGGCTATTCCTTTCCATGCCTCTCATATTTTGGTGGGCCTATGCAAACAACAATTGCCACTCTAACACCGTTTTTACTGTGCTCCTTTGACTCTAATCCTTAAAACACACCCACTTAAAATTTGAGGTTAACTTAAGCTAATATGCATGTACATGGAAATGTAAAAAATACTATGCCTCTAATGTTTAAGGAGTTACGTAAGTTTGATGGCTTTAGATTGCCTTGTGTGCTGTTAAGAAATATTATAATGTGCTACAATCTGGGGACTTGAGGGAAAAAGTAATTGCACATGGATTCTGTTTTATTTATCTTAACTTTCTTTGGTGAAAATTCAAAGTTAAGATATCAGCAAGGGGACTTCTTCTGATAATTATGTTATGGGTGATTGTCCTTCCACTGTAACTTTACCTTATCCTCTTTCTTTGCATCTTTTGTTGTCATAATTCATAATAAAAAATTATAAAAAAAAAAAAAGAAAAATCAGTTATAAATTTCAAAGTAAGGCTTGATTAAACACACTGTTTCCAAAATATTTTGTCCAGGGAAATAAACATGTTCTTATAACCATACAGTAAAAATCTATTACAAAGTACTGTGAATCTAATTTCTAACAAATGTGCGTTTTTGTCAAAACAAGATTCAAAATTCTTGGGGGCCAGAGCACAGTGGGGAACGTATTTGCCTTGCATGCAGCCAACATGGGTTCAATCTCCATCATCCCATATGGTTCCCCAAGCCTGCCAGGAGTAATTTCTATGCACAGAGCCAGGAATAACCAACTCGAGTGCCGCCAGATGTGTCAAAAAATAAAGATTCAAAGAGTTGGATCAAATAAATCAAAAGCTATTAAGCAACCCTTTAAAATAGTTCTAGATGCACAACATTAAGTAAAAGTATACTTTAAAAGTTTTTCATTTTAAAATCAAATATATTCCTAAAGTAAATTAACCCAAACAGCGACAAGTGGCTAGCTCAATGGCATAATGTGTATGTCCTTGCAAGCTTAAGGCTATGACTTTGACCCCAGTGCTGCCACACTGATCAAAGCCCAAATGGCTCTGCTGTATATGCAGTTTGGTTGGCCTGCGATTTTCGTGCTTCAAGAAATCTGCAGGCACGTCACAGTCAAGCATAGACAAGCATCGCAACTAAAGAATGCAACCCCTGGTTTTCACTGCAATGACAAAGATGTGTGAGCATCACTTTCAGAAGTGTGACCTGTAACGAGTATGTGTGAATCCAAATGAGCACTAGAATCAGAACGAACTCAAGTATCACCACTAAAGGTGTACAAATCCTGGCAAGCACTGTGTGAGAGCCAGGCCTGATGAGCAAGCACTGACAAACATGTGAGACTATTGTAATCGCCACTGATCACTCCAACAAAGATGTGCTCGTGTATCACACGTAAAGGTGTCTGAACACTGTGTGAGAATGTACCCCAAAATACAATCCCACACCATAAAAGTATGTACAAGAACCACAGCCAGGTATGTGTGAAAGGAAGGAGCAGTGAGGGCACGGCTATTGATGTTTGGGAATTATTCCTATTTCTGCACTCAGGAATCACTGCTGGCTGGGCTCAAGGAAGCATATGGAGTACTGGGGGTTTAAACCCAGGTTGACTGTGTGCAAGGCAAACTCTCAGCTATCTTATAGCTCCAGCCTCAAAATTTAAAAATTTTAAATGCAGTATTTCTCACTGTTAAAACAATCCATAATTATATTTAAGCATAAATTTGCAGTATCTTAAAAGCATATTTTAAAGGATTTTATTAAAATGTTCAAGGAACAGGGGACTGAGAGAATAGAAGGGCTAAAGCTCTTACCTTGCATGCCACTGATCCAGCATTACTTAGTGCCCTTCCTCCCAAAAACAAAGTCAATGCAGCCCAAAGCACCAACAGGTGTGATGCAAAACCAAAAAAATGTGCATTTTTGTTGTGATCCAAACCCAAAAAGTAATAATAATTTTTAATAAAATATTTAGTAAGAATTTTTAATAAAAAGCAAATCATTATGTGTATCTATCTATAAAAATGATTTAATGCTGAGTTAACATTAGGCACTATACTAATAATATATACTATATATATTTCATATATAATTTCTATCTTCAAAAACATAAAACTAAAAAAATATATAGAAATCAGAAAGATTAAATAACTGTCCATAAGCACACTTGTAGCATCTAGCTACAATCCAATCCAAACTATGGATTCATAGAGCTAACGTAAAAACGCTAAAGGATTGTAAAACAGCACCAGAAAATTGTGATCAATTCCATTTAATAAGAAGAACTCATGGCATACTTCCTAAGAAAATTCACAAATTTTTCTTTAGTTGTCCTGAGATATTAAGAGTACAAGTATTAACTGTGTATACATACCATCCTATGAATGCAAAATACTATTTAACTTTATTCAGAAATTATGCCTTCCTTTATATTACAATATAAGACTATACAAGCTAATTCTAAAAGTGTATGTACAACAGAACAAAAAAAAACAACTTCTAGTAGTAAGAAGCTTGAGGGCTATTTGTTCCTTTATGGCTGATATTTATTTTACAGGTATTCAAAATCTTCAGAAAATGAAACTTAACTGGGAGACTCCCCTAGTATAAACAGAGGCTATTACAAATCAATTCAGAATGACTTGGATTAAACCGATTACAATAGTCAGGATAAATGTATTTTCTATCAACATGAATGTATTTAAAGGAAATTTATATTGATTCTTAAGTTTCTATTATTTACTTACAATAAATAGGAAATGAGCTGACAAATTCTCCCAGTGGAAGGCATTTATTTGCACTGGCCCACTGCAATCAAATCCCTCATAACCCAACAACATGAACTTGCAATGTGACTCCCTCGAGTTAAAACTGTATTTGGTAATCACGGAACAGAGTAAAAGTAATAGGCCTTAGTAAGAATGGGCCAAGAGAATAATATCACGGAAAGAAAACTGGCTAGAAACCAGAATAGCCTGGTTCAAATTATAGTTTTTCAACTACTACTTACCTATATAATAGGAAATCTACTCCCTCTCAGGGTACCTCAGCTTCCTGACCTGTAAAGTGATATGCCTGGCCTAGATACTATAAATGAATTCAAGCCTCCTTGCCCAGGCTAGTTACCTCCCACTCACAAAGACAACTTGTATCTGAGAGTGAACACATATATGATGCCTTAGAATGACCAGCAGGAATAAGTATGCAAGCAAAAAATATTTGCATTGCCAAGAAATAGTTGGCGGGGTGGGGGTGGGGGGCTTCTTAAGCCACAAGAATGACCGGCTTACTGTCTGTCAATCCCGGGCAGGATTCTAGGGCAGGGTAGCTTAGAAAAGCAGCTGTTATTATTTGGGAGAAGGAAATTCCAAGTCTGCTAACGTCACTTATTACTGTGATAGGATTACTACTCTAGTAGACCAGGAGAATACAGTATACATATTAAGTCACCTCTCAACTTGAGTCATAAGGGGGAAAAATGTCAACTATAACAGAAAACTTCTGTTAAAACGTAACTAATCAACTCCAGGTAAAGAAGACATGGCAAACGCACACATCTGCTTTTGCTCTCACGAAAATCCGTCTAAAGCATCAGTAAAGATGTCTCTGTTTTCTTTTGTTTCCTTAAACCATAAAAATCACAAAGTTAAAGTTAAGGACAGATAAGAACATCAAGATTTGGGGATCGGTAGGATAGTACAATGGGCAGGATACTTGACTTGCATACAGCAGCCTGGGGTTCGATCCCTGGCACGTCATTTGGTCATTTGGTCATATGAGCATCGCCAGGAGAGATCCTTAATCAAAGAGCCAGGAGTAAGTCCTGAGCACCACTAGAATTGGCCCCTTTCCCCACCAAAAAAAAAAAAAAAATCAAGATTTTTAAAAGCTGAAGAAATGTCAGAAAATAGAGAAATTTGTGGTAGTTAAGAATGACAGGCAAAGAGAAGATATAATATGGAAAACTGTTTGAATGCCTGCTCAAAAACCAGTTACCTGGCCCCCACTCTCTTCTTTATTCCAGTAAGTAAGTGAAAGGGCATTCTCTGGAGCCAGTAACACAGATTTGGGGAACAGACACACAACTGAAGGCAAGGAACCAGTCTAAAAACAGTTCATTACAGAAGTATGCACATGACGAAAGCCAAAAGCCAGCCTCTCCCACAGTCTTGCTCTTTGCAGCCAGTCTTCGTGCCTGATGAAGTTGGGAAAAGACAGGCCCGGGGAGGGGAGATAACTCAGAGGGCTGCTCTGCATGCTGGAGGCCTGGATCTGATCCAGCATTGGAAATTACTCCAAATGCAGAGCCAGGAGTAGCCTCAAGAACCATAGCGTGTGATGGAAGAGAAGGGACGGGAAAGGAGGAGAAAGGGCGGGGAGGGAAAGGGAATGGAGGAGAGGGAAGGGGAGGCAAAAGGAGAGGAGGGGAGAATGGAAAATGTGACCAGCTCAAGAGAAAAGTCATTGGATATTGACATTAACTATCATTTCCAAGCCCACCCAGATCAATGAAGTACACAGTAAACAAATGTTATTATTCACACACTCAGAACTTTCCATTACCAAGTATAAACAATCAGGAATTACTAAATAACTGAGGGGGTGGAAACAAGGAACCATAAAAATAAAAGCAAATTTTTTTAAATGATTTAAAGGAAACAAAGCACTGAAAGAAGAAAATCTTGGTGAAAACCTATCACTGAAGTTTTCAAAGAAATAAAATAATGAGAACATTAAAAAGAACAGAAAGTGCTCAGAGACAAAAGAGCAAGGAAGGTGCTTGCTGCCTTGCTGATGCCTGGCATCCCTCAGGGTTCCCCAAGCTTCCTGGAGTGCTTCCTTCGTGTCCTTCATACTAGAAGAAATCCCTGAACGTGGCCAGGTGAGGCCCCAAAACAAACAAACAAACAAAAAAAAAAAATAGAAATCAGAGAGATGTAGATCAAGTGGATTCTTAAGCTTCCTTGTAAGTCCAAGAAAAGGTCTGAGTTCAACCCCAAGCATGGCAAGGATCTTCAAAAGCCAGGTAGATATAGCCCTGAGAGTCCACTTAATTACAAGGAATGGTCTCAAATTAAATTTTTTAGATATTAGGAGGACCCAGGAAAGTAATTCAGTGATAGAATACATACCTTGCTTGCATCATGTACGAGAGGGGGGCAAGAGAGGGAGGGGGGGAAGGGGGCTAGAGAAATAGTCCAGGGGTTAGATCTCAGGCACCATATAGACTCCAGAGCATCATCAGGAGTAGCCATGGAGCCCCAAACAATGCAGATGTAATCAAAAAGGCACTCAGATCACGGCCAGGTGCCCTGGTGGTCTCCCGCACACAAGGCCTAGGAAGCTCTGCTTCCTGAAATGCTAGCACTGAACCAATGACTTGCTTGGCCAAGTATAGCTAGACATGGTCCCTAAGACCCCAAAGCACAGCTTGAAAGACCCCAAAAATAAGATAAAACAAAAATAAACTGTTACAGGAGAAAATAGAAAATTATTCCAGAAAATAAAGACTAAAATAAGAGTTTCTGAAGCTGGAGCTGTAAGAACACATGACCAACTGGGGTTTGATTCCTAGCATCCCATATAGTCCCCTGAGAACAGCCAGGACCTCTGAGCATCACTAGGTATGACACAAAAATTAAACAAAATATGTTTTCTAGAAATTTTTATGTAATGATGCCAAAAACAAGGACAAAGTTTACAGGTTTTCCAGGAAAGGGGTGTGGGATTAAAAAAGAAGCATCCTAGGAGCAACCTAGGAAATTCAAAACAATATAAGAGATTTAAAATAAGGGAAAATAATGGCATGATTGGTAACAAATGAGTCATGAAAATTTCCCAGAAAAAATAGCATGTGAGGGCCGGAGCAATAACATAGCGTTAGGGTGTTTGCTTTGCACTTGGCTGATCCAGGACGGACCTGGGTTCGAGCCCCACCGTCCCATATGGTCCCCCAAGCCAGGAGCGATTTCTGAGCACAGAGCCAGCAGTAACCCCTGAGCATCACCGGCTGTGGCCCAAAAACAAAACAAAAAATAAAATAGAATGTGACTTTATACATGGAAAGGGCTGGGCTGGCCTAGAGAAGAAGTAGGTACTTCCTTGCATGCAGCCAACCCCAATTCAATCCCAATCACCACACAAGGCCCCCTTAGCACTACCAGGAATGAGCCAAGCCCTGAGCATACAGACTCAGGAGTAAGTCTAAGCACTGTAGAGTATGACCCAAACAATGAAATAATTCAGTAAATCTATTATTGTAAACATTCAGCACACTCTAGGCTAAGAGATCCTCCCAACTTATATGGTATATTTTACTCTACTTATATATTTTACTGTACAGAGTAAACATAATAAAAGCACCAAGAGTCAGATGGATTTCTTTTTTCTTTTTTACTTTATATATCTTATTGATTGATCAGTTTTGGGGCCATACATGCCGGCAATCAAGGGTTACTCCTGGCTCTGCACTCAGAAATTGCCCCTGGCAGTCTGGGGACCCATATGGGATGCCAGGAATTGAACCAGGTCCCACCTGGATCAGCCACATGCAAGGCAAATGCCCTATTGCTGTGCTATCTCTCCAGTCCCCAGATGGGTTTAAGACCAAATAGAGAACAATGGTTCAAAATTCAAAAAGGAAATTATTTCTAAAGAAAATGTGACTATGTACCCATTCTACATTACCCATTCGGCATAGAAATAGAATATTTTTTCATTTGCATGATACTGAAGAAGCCTGCTTTCTCTCTTCACATTACTCTCTTCCTTTCTTAACCTCTCCCTCCACTTCCTTCCTCAGTACATTCGAATAAAGTCTGTTTTTAATTCACTGGGAGGGAAATGCATGGTATTCTTTTTTTTTCTTAGGCACTTTTTAAAAGCTACTGGACAAGTATTGCACCAAAAGGAGAAAATAAACCAAGTAAAAAGTTATGATGTTGGGCCAGAGTGAGTGATAATACAACAGATAGAGCATTTGACTTAGCTGTAATGTGGCCAACCCAGATTCAATCCCAGTCATCCCATATGATCCACAAACAACAACAGGAGTAATACCTGAGTGCAGAGCTCAGGTAATCACTGAGCATTGGCTGGGTGTAGGCCCAAAACAAAGAAAAACAATCATGATATTTAGGAAATGGGTCTAAGATAAGAAGGAATAAAATGAATCCATAAATTATGGGGGGAGGGGGGGCGTGACTTTAAACAGTTAAATGATTTCAAACTGTCATCTGTGTCCAGTGCTGAGGAGTCAATCCAGATTAGGATGGATTTGTTGGATGGCTCCAACAAAGACTTTTTTAAGAAGAAAAACATTTTTACTGAAACATTTTTCTGAAACTGATAGAACATCTAATATATCTTTCCAGGAAAAAGATAAATAGCCAACTCCAAGTTATACAGAAAAGGAAAAGAAACCATTCAGCCATAAACACAGCGGGTTAATCAAAGAAAGGCTAACACCGAATACTAAGTTAAGCAAAATGAATACATGATCTTTTGGTGAAACTGGAAGAGTAAGTGACAATGGTAGGATTGCTCCATAAGACACTGAATTTTCTCATCACCTTCAATTTAATTTAAAAAGCCTAAATGAAACTTACAAGATTAGTGTGGAGAAGCATTTAAAAAATCTTTAAAAATCAACAAAATGAGTTGAAATGTTTACACCAGGAAAAGAAGAATGCTATTTTTCAAATCCTTATAGAACTATTTAATTCAACTATGTGAGGCTACTACAATCCTGCTTTTATAAAAAGAAAAAGAATATTGAAACAAGAATGACCAAAATGTAGCAACAAAACAAACTCAATGCAAGCAAAGGTTTACTCTTAATATCACTTAATAATAAATTAACGTGATTAATGATTAATTTAAATTAATTAATTGATTAATATAAACCCATAAGGGGATTTTAGATAAACTACCAAGTTTAAGAATTTAGTATTATCCCATACATTGTGTTGCAAAAACCCAAATAGTATCCACCATGTGTCAAAATAGTGGTTTTTTTTTGTTTCTTTATTAAAACTCCAGGTGGACAGGGGCTTCCAGTTACATATCTTCTCCATCAAGCACTGCTCTTCCTATCCAAAGCTAAGTGACATACCAGGGATTCCCTTTGCAGAAGAGCTAATGATAAAGCACTGGGCTTTCATCTATAACACAGTATTTTTATTCTGTTAGAAATGTAAGTTGGGAGCCAAGGAGTATAGGATGTAAGGCACTTGCCTTGCATGAATGCAACCCAAGTTTGCCCACCATCACCCTTATATACAATTCCCAAGAGCCCCAGGAATGATCCCCGAGCTCAGAGCCAGAAGTAAGCCCTGAGCACTGCTAGACTGACAGTATAGTGGAGAGGGTGCTTACTTGTATGTGGTCAGCCTGAACTCAATCCCCTCAATCACCAGGAGTGATTCCTGAGTGCAGAGCCAAAAGTAACCTCCGAGCACTCACTGCCAGGTACCCAGAAACAAAAAAAAGATTCACTGGTAAATTCTGTCAAATATTCAAAAAGAATACCCTAGCAGCACACAATTTTTTTCTGTTTTCAGAAAAGAGAAGCAACTTCCCAATCAAAGCATGAGAATAATATTACTAAAAAGAAGCCGGGCCAGAGAGATAGCATGGAGGTAAAACGTTTGCCTTGCATGCAGAAGGACGGTGGTTCGAATCCTGGCACCCCATATGGTCCCCCAAGCCTGCCAGGAGTGATTAGTGAGCGTAGAGCCAGGAGTAACCCTGAGCGATGCTGGGTGTGACCCAAAAACCAAAAGAAAAAAAGAAATAAAGAAGCCAAAAATTCAAAGAGGCATTTTTGCTCTGAGTGGTAAAAATTAATTTTCATTACAGGTGAGGTCAGAAGAAATGGACACTTATAAATTACCCTTAGTAATGTTTACCCATACATCTGTTTAAGTAATCATAGGTATGACTATCAAAATTTTATGGATAACACTTCACAAAGAAAATATCTTCATTTTGTTATCACTGATATCAAAAGCTATAGTACCCACATCTTAGGATTCAAAATACAGTACACTAAAAAGAGTGATGACAAGTCAAGAATTCAACGAGTCGGGCCCGAAGAGATAGCACAGCGGTGTTTGCCTTGCAAGCAGCCGATCCAGGACCAAAGGTGGTTGGTTCAAATCCCAGTGTTCTATATGGTCCCCCGTGCCTGCCAGGAGCTATTTCTGAGCAGACAGCCAGGAGTAACCCCTGAGCAACGCCGGGTGTGGCCCAAAAACCAAAAAAAAAAAAAAAAAAGAATTCAACGAGTCAATATCCCTCATTAAGGTTAAAAATTAAGACCCAATACTAAGTGAAAACCAAATTCAATAGTACATTACAAAAAATAACACCTTCCACAAACAATTTATCTGGGGAATTCAAGCATAGCTCATTTAGTTCAAAAGCCCATCAATGTAATTTGAATCAAGTTTCCTTGAAAAAAACTCTTCATGTAATTATCCATTTTAGCAGAACAAAACCTATGATCAGCTCAATAGACAGAAAAACATTTAACAAAACTCTGCACCTAGGGTAAAAAATAAAAAAAAACTGAACAAACTAGGAATTCAACTAGGAATTAAAGGAGCTTTTTCAACCTCATTTAGCGGATGCTGGACAACCTACAGCTAAAATGACAACTAATGATGGCAGACTTAACACATTCCACCTAAAATCAAAAAGTAAAAGGGAAGAGTCTTGACTCTCCACTTCCATTCAACTAATCAATAGAATTTAAGAAAGGCTTACATATTAGAAAGATACAAAATCATCTTTATTCAGACATCATTGATTACATTTACAAAAAATTCACTACAACTAATCAAACAGTGTAGGAAAGTTGCAGAATGTAGTAGATTCACAACATTTCATTATTTTTACATTTCACTGTGAATTAGAATGATTACTTAAAAAGCAAGGCAATTTAAAATGGCTCTGAGGGGGAGAGTATGAAAAACGTTGATAAAAGTAATATATTCCAAACCCAAATAAAAGTTTTGTAGGTCCAAGAAAAAGCACAAACCCCAAAAAATATCATATACATACACACATTTAACTGTCTGTAAGATGTCAATATGATTCAAAGGGAAAAGCACAGCCTTTCCAATAAATGATGCTCCAATAAGTAGATTACCGACAACATGCAAAATGAATTACAACCGTTGGCCAAAGCCATAGCACAGCAGCGGGTAAGGTGTCTGCCTAGCGCACAGCTGTTCCTTGGCAGCCCATACAGTTCCCAGCACCACCAAGAGTGATTCCTGAGTGAAGAGCCACAAGTCACCCCTGAGCATCACCAGATGTGGCCCCAAAACTAAAAAACTAAAAATATGTGAACTACAACCCTTGTCACACATCCCTATTTATTCAAATTAAAGAGCCCTAGACATAAACCAAATTAATACTTTAAAACCTCTGAACAAAATTACAAATGTTTAAAATTGCAATTAGGATTCATATATAGAACCACTGGGGATGTAAAACTACTTTGTCTAACTCTTTAAAAAAGCAAAGCACAGTGGGTAGGACATTTGCATTTCATGTGGTCATCAGGTCCAATCCTTGGCATCCCAAATGGTCCCCCCCCCCAAGTTCTACCAAGAGCGATGACTGAGCACAGAGCCAAGAGTTAGGCCTGACTACCGTCAGATAAGGCCCCAGAAAGAAACAAAAATAAATAAAATAAAAGCTGAAATCTGTATTTCCAAGATTCAATTATATTCCTAGTTATTTACAAATAAAAACTTGCTGCCACAAAAGCTAAAGCATGTTAATATGCATCAATAAATGATTAGATTTATATACTATAACTACAAAGGACTACTACTCAGCAAGGGAAAGGAATAACCTACTTAAGCAACAATTTGAAGCTAGACAGAAACTAAATTCTAGGATTCTACATATATATATATATATGTATATATATATATATATATATATATATATATATATATATATATATATATATTTGTTTTTGGGCCACACCCGGCGTTGCTCAGGGGTTACTCCTGGCTGTCTGCTCAGAAATAGCTCCTGGCAGGCACGGGGGACCATATGGGACACCGGGATTCGAACCAACCACCTTGGGTCCTGGATTGGCTGCTTGCAAGGCAAGCGCCGCTGTGCTATCTCTCTGGGCCAGATTCTATATATTTTTAACATTCTATAATAAGCAGAATGATATAATAACAGCAAATCAATAGAGTAGATCAGCTTTTGACTGATGGTAGCGTAGGGGTTGGATTTTTTGCAACACTGATATGGTCTTTACTTTTATTTCAATGATGGTTTCACCGGTTTGTGCACTTGTCAGAATTCATAGAACTTTAGTCGCTTATAGTTTGGGTGAAGGTAACATTAAAATGTGGACAATAATTTAAAATGTATATATATATACATATATATGTATGTTTTTGGGTCATACCCAGCGGTGCTCAGGGGTTACTCCTGGCTGTCTGCTCAGAAATAGCTCCTGGCAGGCACAGAGGACCATATGGGATACCGGGATTCGAACCAACCACCTTTGGTCCTGGACTGGCTGCTTGCAAGGCAAACGCCGCTGTGCTATCTCTCCGGGTCCTAAAATGTCTATATTTTTAAAAAGAACCTATATAAAAGCTTAAATGAAAAAAAAATCTACTTCCAACATAGCTAAAGTACCATATTATGCATTGCCAAAGTGACTGTGAATCTTTCTTAAGCAGTATACAGGATTTCCTGAAATAAAAATATTCATGCCTAACTATATCTGAACACAAGTTAATGACTGATATTTATTAACCTAAACTAAAAAGAGAACTCCAAAAAATATTCTGGAAACAGTTCAGCACAACTTAATGAAGTTCACTAGTGATGTTAGGATATCTTGATAGACTATATAATAACAGATTATCAACAGAATATTTATTATTATTTTCTCTGAATAATGTATACATTGCTGCTGATCCTGACACAAATGAATGGTTCCTTCCTTCCTCCATAGTAACATTAGAACCAACTCGCTGGGAAAAACAACATACCCTACTTTAAGAACTACATTTCACAGCATCCTTAAGATTAAGTATAGTTTAAGGAACTTCCTAGAAGTTTCCTGTAAAAGTAGAGGTGTCTTTCTCATATTTCCTACTCCTTCCTACTTAGAATGCCAGCATTATGACTAAAGTTTAAACCATCATCTTGGACAATATATTACTAGTATACTGTGATAAGCTAAAAATGACATAGTAATTAAAAGTTAGAGTTACCCTGGGTTAATGAGTAACCAAACCAGTTATAAAATGCCTTCTTCCAGTTTTCATATATGTATATGTGTGGTGTACCTGAGACCCACCCATTTCTGGGAGGGGTCTTGGGAACCGGGATAATAGGTGTGACCTTACCTGCAAGACCTCCCATTCCTGGGAGGGGTCTTGGAAAAGGTAGATAAGGCTGGGACCGAGGGAATTCGGCCCTTTTTGGCCGTTTCCTTTGGCCCGGAAGATGGCTGAAGTGAGTTAAGACGCAGGGCTAGCCAAGAATGGCTGAATGCTTAAAAGGTTATGAGTAGGCCACACACATGTGGTGGATAGGGCATGAATAAAGTTAATGCTTCCTGATGCCTGTTTCTGAATGAGTCTGATTTCCGCCTTTCACCTGGGCCTGGAACCCGCCGGCTGCATGGGGGATGAAGCCACGTGGATGGGGCCTAAGCACAAAGGCCTCCATCCATTGCCATCCAGCCCCATCTTTAATTATGTAATACAACATATATGCTTATATATACTATATATACTAATGTATATTAACTTATATCTTGCCTATTTTACTAAGCATATGACCTTGTAACTATCATAGACATTTCGGAAATAGAAATTGATTTGCTGTGTTCAGGGCTTACTCCTGTATCAGTGCTCAGGGATTACTCCTGGCAATGCTCAGGTACCTTACACACTGTACTATCCCTTCATCCCTTGAATGTTTCTTTTAAAAAGCACTTATGGCCCCTGAGCACCGGCAGGTGTGGCCAAACCCTCCCCACACCCTAACTTCCCCACAGGAAAAAAAAAATCACAATTTTGCTAAAGTCATCAGTTTTTTATTTCTTTGATTCTGGTTTGGGGGCCACACCCAACAGTGCTCAAGGATTACTCCTGACAGCACTGAGGAATCACTCTTGACAGGACTTGGAAGACCTTGAGGTACGCTGAGGATAGAACCCAGGTCAGCCATGTGCAAGACAAGCACCTTTTCCATACACTATCTCTCCAGTCACCAAATTTTTGTTTTGTTTTATGCCTTTCTTTGAATATGGGTGTGGGGTGGGGGTAAAGCTGGCATTGAGGCCACACCTGGCAGTAGTTTAGGGAACTATGCCAAGCCAGGAATGTAAGCCAAGTTTTCCTGCATGCACAGTCTATTCTCAAATTAACTATCTTTCTGGTCAGAGTTACCTTGATTTTTACCTTACACCAGCCAACAATAATTTAAAAAAAAAAAAAAGCCTAAAATCATTTCCAAATTATTCCTCAACTTAAGAAAAACTCTCTCCATGTGAAGAAATTTTAAATTGCATTATTACTCCAATCATCTCTAATGAAATCTCAAAAATAAAAACTGTAGTATCATTTCATTAATCAGGTAAATTTATATGCATCAATGATTTCTTATTTCATGTTTGCATAGTCTACACTATTAATCTTAAATGACTCAGAAAAGAGACAATGATGTCTGGAATAATTAGAAGACTCCGGGAAGCTCTGTAATAAGCCAAAGATACATTTTACAGGCTGGGGCAACAATACAGCAAAGGGATGCTTGACTTGCAGGTGGTCAACCCAGGTTGGATCCCCAGCATCCCATAGAGTACCCTGAGCAGGCAGGAATAATTCCTGAGTGCAGAGAGGAATAACTGCTGAGAATGGGGGAGAGGGGTACTGCCACAAAACAACAAAAATTCAAAAGAAAGAAGATAGGTTTTGAAAAGAAGGGTAAAGTGACATACATGATATCCTGTCAGTAACGTAACAAAACTGTAAACCATAGTACCTAAAAGGGTGGGGATAAGGGAAAACGTTTGAAGATAGAATTAAAAAAAATAAGAGTATACAATACAAAACACAACTCAAAGAGTTCAGAAGTTCACTGAAGTGACAATTCTATCACCTGACCTAAGGCAAGCAAGGTATTGAAAAACATATTTTATTTTCTTCTAAAAAACATATAATAAGAAAAAATTAAAAACATATAGTAAGTACATGAAAATAAGTTATTTTAGAGATTATGTTTTTGAAAAATATAAAATATAGAATATGTGCACCTGTATATAAAAAGATAAGCATGCTTTCATTAGAAATAAAGAAGCCGGGCCAGAGAGATAGCATGGAGGTAAAACGTTTGCCTTGCATGCAGAAGGACGGTGGTTCGAATCCTGGCACCCCATATGGTCCCCCAAGCCTGCCAGGAGTGATTAGTGAGCGTAAAGCCAGGAGTAACCCTGAGCGTTGCTGGGTGTGACCCAAAAACCAAAAGAAAAAAAGAAATAAAGAAGCCAAAAATTCAAAGAGGCATTTTTGCTCTGAGTGGTAAAAATTAATTTTCATTATAGGTGAGGTCAGAAGAAATGGACACTTATAAATTACCCTTAGTAATGTTTACCCATACATCTGTTTAAGTAATCATAGGTATGACTATCAAAATTTTATGGATAACACTTCACAAAGAAAATATCTTCATTTTTTTATCACTGATATCAAAAGCTATAGTACCACATCTTAGGATTCAAAATACAGTACACTTTTCAAAAAAATTATGAAAGTGGGTTGGACAGAGCACAGCAAGTAGAACTATCAAGTTCAATCCTTGGCATCCCATATGATCCCCTGGAGGAGTAATTTCTGAGTGCAGAGCCAGGAAGAATCCAACCCCTGAGCTTCACACTGGGTGTGGCCCAAAAGAACAAAGAAAAAAAGAAAAGATGAAAGAATAAGGTGTGTCTACACTCCTGGGTGTGCACCAAAAACCAAAGGGAAAAAAGGATGAAAGAATAAGATGTGCCTCAGGCCGGCGAGGTGGCACTAGAGGTAAGGTGTCTCTGCCTTGCAAGCACTAGCCAAGGAAAGACCGACGTTCGATCCCCCCCCCCCCGTCCCATATGGTCCCCCCCAAGCCAGGGGCAATTTCTGAGCACTTAGCCAGGAGTAACCCCTGAGCATCAAATGGGTGTGGCCTGAAAAAAGAAAAAGAATAAGATGTGTCTAAATTAATATGAAAATACAATGAATCAATGTATCAATGTTAAAGCAAAAGAAGGCACATTACAGAAAAATGTGGAAAAATGTTCACCTACTCAGGGGTCACTCCTGACAATACTCAGGGGACCAGATATGGCCAGAATTAACCACATGCAAGGCACACACCTTAATCTGCACTCTCTCTCAAGTCCAAGGTCTGTTTTTATGTATTTTTTTCAGAGCTCATATACACCCTGAAATGCTCAAGGGCTACTCGTGGTTCAGTACTTAGGAGTTGTTCCTATTGTTTTTTGGGGGACCATGCCACATATAAAGTCTGAACTCCAACTCTCTGAGCTATCTCTGTGATGGTTTTTTCCAGTTCATGCCAGCAGTATTCAGTTTACTCGTCAATGCACTCAGAGATCACTCCCTGTTGGCTCAGGAAACCATATGGAATGACAGGGATCAACCCAGTTTGGCTGTGTACAAGGTAAGCACCCTATCTGCTAAGATATTGCTCCAATCTCCTGCCCCAATATTTTCAACTATGAAGATGTCCATCATCAAGAATACACAAGTAAACTGTGCTAAAAAAGTAAATGTACACCATTAGAACGTAATTCTAAAAAGAAAAAAGAAACACAGTATTCTCAAAAAATATATAGTATATTCAAATTATGAAAGTTCGAAAACATATTTTTTTGCTTGTTTTCTTGTCTATAAACTAACCCTGGCTCTACACTCAGGAATCACTCCTGGCAGTGCTTGGGGGACCCTATGAGATGCAACAGATAGAACCCAGTCAATGACCTGCAAGTCAAGTGCCCTACCCTCGTAAATATTTTTGAAAATAACATATAAACCAGATATACAAAATAAAAACTTTATTGGAAACAAAAAATGATAAGCATAAAAAACTCAGGATAAAAGAGGCCAGGAAGATCAACAGGTCTGATCCCTAAAGCACTGTACTGGGAGTAGAACAACAGTATTCCTAAGTACCACAAACCCCCCAACTTCACCAGAAAAACATAACTACAGAAAGAAGCAAATAAGGAACTGGCGCAATAGCACAGCAGAAGTAACAGAAGAAAACAATATTAAAACTATGTATGTATACAAGCACACAGCCACATGCAAAAGCAGAGAGGGAAAAAAACTGAAATGATTAAAAGTTAAAAAAGAAGTTACCTCCTAATGGGGTGGGGGGGGGGGGACGTCCATATGTTCTAGCAGACCCTTCAATTCTGTTTGAATTTAAAACTAATTATAAGGTTTTATTAGATTTATAGAGCAGACCTTTCTATTAAAATTATGATTAAACATTAAAACCACATGGAAAATATTAGTACATGAGTACAGATGAACAGAGAATTTTATTTATACCATAGTTATATCTATATACAAAAAAATAAGCATTAATGAAAAGAGTTGAGGTAAAAAAAAACAATCTCATGGAGTTTCTGGACTGTAATTTTTTATAGTTTTAATTTCTTGGAAATATGTTGAATTTCACTGGAACTGTCTGGGAGAGAAATTAAAGAGAAATGACAACTGCAAGAAAGCCAAGTCTCCACCTTCAGGGTAGCCAAGTGAAAACTCTACCCACATGGGAAGACTGAATGAACCGGAGCCAACTGACAATGGATGGCTCACGCTGTGGCAGTAAGTGCACTCCAAACAACTGGAGAGAATTCCCCACCACACCACGGAGATTACATGAAAAGGCTTTGAAGTGCGTATGCACATTCAGGGCTTAAGTGAGAACTAGAGCTGCCAAGCAAAAGTGCACCAGGGCAGGGAAGCTCCAGTGCTCCAGGAGCCCAAAAATGAACCGAAGAAAGAAAGGGGCATGGACAGAGGGGCAGGGAGAAAAGAGAAGAAAAAAGAAGTTTCTCCATTAGGGGAGGCCAAGCCATAACATTGCAAAATGACATTCTCGATAAACTATTAAAATAAAAAAAGTGTGACCCAACTGTTAAGGAAACAAAACCTAGAATGAGAGGCATGAAAAGATAAAAGCAGGGCCCGGAGAGATAGCACAGCGGCGTTTGCCTTGCAAGCAGCAGATCCAGGACCAAAGGTGGTTGGTTCGAATCCCGGTGTCCCATATGGTCCCCCATGCCTGCCAGGAGCTATTTCTGAGCAGACAGCCAGGAGTAACCCCTGAGCAATGCCAGGTGTGGCCCAAAAACAAAAACAAAAACAAAAACAAAAGAAAGAAAAAGAAAAGATAAAAGCAGTAAGAACAGACCAAAGATAGCTTTATAGTCCTGACAAATGCCCTCTCTAGTCCAGTAACTAATTGAATTGGCAATTTTCACAGAGGCATAAAGAAAAGCAGGATTTAGAAAAGTCTAGTCCGTCCTCCTACCAAAAATATCACCAATCTAAAATTAATGAGCAAAGTCCTTATCGTAAAAACAAAAAAATGAAAATATCCCAAAGCAGACTGGAGGAGAGGGGGAAATGGCGACTAATTACTTTTAAAGCAGGGCTATGCTACGAAGGTTGGCAGAGAAACCAAGGCTGAGAGGATACCCTCCTCTACTTTCTTCTGTCACTTGGTTGCCTGGGATGCAGGTGATGCCAAGCATTGCCCCAGGGCTCCTTGCTAGCAGTGATGAGAGGTCACAGTTATTAAGGTTCAGGTCCTTGTGGACTGTGACAGGCAAAGGATCCAACCTAGGCCTCCTAAATGCAAAGGATGCACCCCAGCCCTTTGAGCAATCTGCCCAGTACCCCCATTCCTATTTTCTTCCTTCCCATCATTGCTTCTTCATGCCCACTCAGATGATAAAAACTAGAATATGTGCCCTTCTAAAATATTGACTCCTTTACCACAGGCTGTGTTCTTTACACTGACTGTATAGAAAGAGGAGGTACAGTAAATGCACTCCATATACACCTCAACCCAGGCCCTTTGCCTGGTCTGTATTGTGAATTGGGGGGGGGGGGGGACAGAAAAATAAAAATAGGGGCCGGGAAGGTGGCGCTAGTGGTAAGGTGTCTGCCTTGCAAGCACTAGCGTAGGACGGACCGTGGTTCGATTTCCCCCCCCCCCATGTCCCATATGGTCCCCCCAAGCCAGGGGTGATTCCTGAGCGCATAGCCAGGAGTAACCCTTGAGCGTCAAACGGGTGTGGCCCAAAAACCAAAAATAAATTAAATAAATAAATAAATAAATAAATAAATAAATAAATAAATAAATAAATAAATAAATAAAAATATATCGACTCCTGTCTCCAATCATCTCTTCAATTCCTATATCTCCAACATTCTCCCATCTTATTCTTTACCCACCTTTTTCTATTAAGTCTTGTTATCATCTTCCCACTGCCTCAAGTCTTTCTGGAAAACATGCTTCAACTTTCTTGTCACCATACTCTGCCTCTTTGCTCTCTGTTCTTGCCCATAATTTTTTAACTTTTAAAGTTCCATAGGACTTAATCCAACAAAACTTTAGGTCCAGTCAATTTACATATAATCTCTGATCAAAGCAAATGTGTCCACTAACAACTAGTGCTCCTGGATATTGCCAACTGCTCTTCTTTGTTTTGAATACGCAGAATACAAATGCCATAAAACAAAAAAACATCTGTTTGCCATTTGATTCCTCTTATGACATACATAAGTCACCAGTTCCTGTGAATTCTACCTCCAAGATGATATTTGAATATTTATTGGATAATTAGAGTTTAAGTGAGAATTAGAGCTGCCAAGTAAAAGTGCAACGAGGCAGAAAATTTTTATGATTTTTATTTTATGAATATTATTTTATATTGCTATTCATATTTTATTATTCAGATTATTTATTGAATCAAATAAAATCTAAATCATTTCTTTTTTAATTAATTGCTTTATTTAAGCACCGCGGTTACAAGTGTTCAATGTTGGGTTTCAGTCATACAATGTACACCACCCTTCATCTGTGTCCCTTCCCACCATCCATGTCCCCATTTCCCTCCCCTCTCTACCCTTGCCTGTCTCTAGACAATTTGCTTCTCTGTGTCTCTGTCTCTCTGTGTCTGTCTCTGTCTCCCACCCTCTTTTGACACTGTTCTGCACTACTGTCAACGGAGGGATGCCTTGCGTGTCACTTTCTCAGGCCCTTTCAGTTCTTGTCTAGAGCAATCAGTTCCAGCTATCGTACTAGCAGAGCCTCCACCCTGGGATGGACCTCCTGACTCTTGACTCTACTGTCTCTGGATATCATTACCTTGTTTTTCTCATATCCCAAATGAGTGAGCTTACTCTATGTCCCTTTCCCTCTGGATAATTTCATTCAGCATAAAAATCTCCATGTCAGGAGGCTGGAGCAATAACAGGTAGAAAGGGCTTTTTCCTTGCATGAGGCCAACCCAGGAGCAACCTGGGTTCTATCCCCAGCATCCCATATGGTCCCCCACCCCCATCCCAAGCCTGCCAGGAGTAATTTCTGAGTGCAGAGCCAGGAGTAAGCTGAGTGCCACCAGGTGTGCCTCCCCAAAAAAATACATGGTCATCCATATATAAGCAAATTTCATGACTTCAATTATCATAATGCTGCATAGTTTTCCATTGTCTTTCTATCCAGAATGACTCAGTCTAGACTTCTCTAAATGCCTTCTTAGAAACCTTGAGTTTCTCTTTCATACAATTCTCATTCTGCTGAGTCCACATGGGTTTCTCCCTGAAACAGAAATCTGACCGTGTCTATATCCTAGAATAAAGATCCTTCCCATACTCCCCTCCACAGAGAATAAATTTCCTGCTCCCACATGTCACCAGCCTGGCATCAAACATTACCTTTCAATGATCTCCTATTTATGAGACTATACATTCCAAAAAGAGATAAACCAATTTAATAAAGAGAAATGATTTAAAGATATCAAAATGTTTATGATGTATTAACGTGTTATGCATGTAACTGCTTATTGTAATTGACAAACTTACTCATTTCAATCATACCCTATTCCCACCAAAATCCCACTTCCACAAAACTTTACTGGATTTATTAAAACACAATATATTACAACTGGACTTGGGATATCTGAAATTTTTCCATTTTCAATGTGAAAATTAAATTATAAAATATTACAAGAAATCTAAATCAAAAGGTACTTTTTAAAATAAGCATTATTGGGGCCAGAGCAATGACGCAGCGGTAGGGCATTTGCCTTGCACAAGGCTGATCCAGGACGAAATAGGTTGGATCCTCGGCAACCCTCAGCAAGCAAAGAGAGATTTCTGAGCGCATGGTCAGAAGTAACCCCTGAGTGTCACTGGATGTGGCACAAAAACAAAAACAAAAGAAAGGGTATTAGAGCCACTGAAATGGAAGAAGAGGAGGAGGCAGGGGTGGAGGAGGGGGCATTTTTCCACGTTCTAAACGCCTATAGACAGGAGTAATCCCAGAGCATCAGCGAGTGTGGCACAAAAACCAAAAAAAATTAAAAAATAAAATAATAAAATAAGTGTTAGTCTCTGTTTTCAGAAAACTTTCAAGTCAATGACTTGGATTCTTTACAGCCTAGCTCATATTTGTCACAGGAGAAAGCTTGGCAACAGACAAAGGCACTTCAAAATGCCTACCTTAATCCCACTCATTTTGCAGGTAGAATACTCTGAGTTTACCAAATAAACTACTAGAACAAGCCATTTATTCACTCGAGCAGAAACATACGTTTCCTAAAGCAAGTAAATACTTGTTTCAAATCAAATTTATAAAATGCACTGAAGAAACCAGTTTATTAGCTTACATATATCAAATATATAAATTCTCAGGAGAAGCATTCTACTTCTTAATTAAATGTTATAGGATCTTGCAGACTCAAGAATAGCACCATCTGTCGGGGTTGCAAAGCTCAGTTTCACCAAGGTATCACCAAATAACAGCAAAATATTTGTATTTCTATATATGTGAAACTTAAAGAAAACTCATTAGCTTAGTCTACTTGGGATCTTGACATGATTATATTTCAAAATGCATAAACAAATACACTTTGAAAAATATACTTAGCAACTTAAATTTTAGCTGAGAATTTGTATTTCATAAAGGTAAATATTTATGCTCTTTTGGAGCTAAGAAGTAGATGTATAGTCTGGTGTGTGTGTGTATGTGTGTGTGTATGCATACAATGTAGATTTATATTTATATCATGTTAAACTGCTCAGATGTTATATAAAACTGAGCTCAAAATTTTAAATGACTGGGACTGGAGAAATAACATGGAGGTAAGGTGTTTGCCTTTCTTGTGGAAGGACGGTGATTCGAATCCCAGCGTCCATATGGTCCCCTGAGCCTGCCAGGAGTTATTTTTGAGCATAGAGCCAAGAGTAACCCCTGAGCGCTGCCAGGTGTGACCCCCCAAAAAAAATATTTTTAAATGACTGCTGTTTGCTTAGAATAAAAATAATGTAACTAAGTTGCCCTATAATATCTACATCTCTAATATTCTATCACTATACTTTTTGATAACATTTCAATTCCTTTTCTTACTGTGAAAAGTAGTTCTAAGAAACGAAATATAGGGATCCGAGTGAGTCAAATGTTTGCCTTGCACACAGCTGGTCCAGGTTCAATCCCCAGATGGACCCTGAGCTCTGCCAGGAGTGATCCCTGAGCACAGAACCAGAAGTTATTCCCAAGGACAGCCACATATGGCCCCAAAAACAAAATAAATACATAAAGCTATAAATAAAGTTATCTAAAATTCTGAAGAAAACAAAAGCAAATTTGAGCAATATCTCATCATATTCTTTTAGGCACGTATTTCTAGATTGGTATGAAAGATCCTCTACACTTCCCCTAACACAGAATACTAAAGCAAACTGCATTGAAGTAAAATCCTAAAATAATAGTAGAGCTACTGTCCTATTCTTCAACTGTTAAAGAGAGTTCTTTATTTATACATTATTACTTTATTCTGATTCGCAAATTCTTTTTAATGATTTCTTTACTTAAGCACTATGGTTATAAATATGTTCGTAGTTGGGTTTCATTCATAAAATGTATACCCTCCCATCACCAGTGCAACTTTCTCACCACCAAGGTCATGTATGGGATATTAAAAGGCATAATAAGCAGTCTCAAATAAAGCAGCACTAGTAGGGCCAAGGAAACCTTGAGAGACTGGAGTCAAAGATTAAGGTGCTTGCTTTACACATGGTTGTGACCATAAAGCTGGTTTTAATGGCCAACACTAGATATGGTCACCTGAAGAAAGCCAAACATGTCCCTGAGTATAAGTGGGTGTAGCCCACCCAACAGTTACCTCCACAGATACTTTTATCGACACTAATGCTTTTCTTTAAAATGCTTTTCTTTAAAATTCACTAGGTTGAAGTGATAGCAAAACGGGTAGGATACCTGCCTTGACCACAACCAACCTGTTTAAGCGCCATCACCACATATGATGACAAGTCCTCCAGGAATAAGTCCTGAGCATCAATGAATGAGTACAGCCCCAAACAAGACAGATTGATAAAGAGAGAGACAGACAGACAGACAGACAGACAGACAGACAGACAGACAGACAGACAGATTCACAGGCTGGTGTGCAATACTACTTAAATCTGAGCAATACAGCTCCATAGTTTATATGTAATAGGCCTCCCTCTACTCACCATCAACCCTATTTATCAGATTGACCCTTTCTACCAATTTATTCCCCTTCTCCTTCCCTCCTGGTAACTACATTTTTTTTATAGAGTCATGATAACACACTGTCACGTCCTGTTCTGTTCATGTTACAACATTGCAGCATTTCATCCTTCTGGTGGCTGAGTAGTATTCCGTTTGGTTTATATACCACAACTTCTTTACGCAATCTTCCAAGGATGGGCATTTACGTCATCTCCATGAGGGCTAGTGTTGCAAAAAAAAACACACATTTCTTCTGGATATTTTCATATATAAATACCAGGAGAGGGGCTCTAGTGACACAGTTAGCAAGTGTTGTTACATAGCAGATAAATATTAGGAAAGTATTATGGCTTATAGGCTTGATATTTAATCTTCTTGGGAATCCCCATAGTTTTCGTTCAATTTCCATTCCCTCTAGCAATACACAAAGGCGGCACTTCCACACCCTTACCAAAACATGCTATTTCTAATCTTTTTATATTTGCTTTTTAATTTTATCAAGTTGTGAGTTACTTGTAGTTTTTGTTTTGGGTTTTATTTTTCTTTTACTTTTTCTTTTTTTTTTTTTTTTTGGTTTTTGGGTCACACCCGGCAGCGCTCAGGGGTTACTCCTGGCTCTATGCTCAGAAATCGCCCCTGGCAGGCAAAGGGGACCATATGGAATGCTGGGATTCGAACCGCTGTCCTTCTGCATGAAAGGCAAACGCCTTACCTCTATGCTATCTCTCCGGCCCCACTTGTAGTTTTTTATATTCAAACCTTTGTGTAATTATAACATGAAAATACCTTCTTAGTAAGTATTCATTTTGTGGTGGTTTCTTTCACTGCATGAAAGTCCCATTTATTTACTTTACTTTTCTTTCCTTAACCATTGTGTAGAATCCCAAAGACATCACTGTCATTGATGTCCACGACTGTATATCCCATGTTTTTATCTACCTGTTTTATGGTGTTAGGCTTAACAGTCGTGTCTTTTATATGTTGAGATACATTTTCTGCTGTTAAATTTATTATCTATTTTCACTTTTTTGCATGAGATCATCCAGCTTCTCAGCACCACTGCTGAAGAGGTTTTCCTTTCTCCAAAATATGGCTCTGGTTGCAAAACCACAAATTAATTATACATATCTATTCTGATTTCTGAGCTTTCCAGTCTCATTCCATTGGTCTGTCTAATTTTGTTCAAATACCAGGCTGTTTTAACTATTTTCACTAGATAATATAGTATGAAGTCAGGGAGGAGAGATCTCTATTTTCCTTCTCTCCCACCCCCACACACACACATACACACAAATGCATTAGCTATTTGAGGTGTTCTGTTGCTTCATACACATTTAGAAGTTTTAGTTTTTATTTCCTTAAAAAATATGATTTGGGATTGCGATGAATCTGTAAACTACTCTAAGTAATATGAACATCTCCATGGTGTTTATTCTTCCAATCCAACAAACACAGGATATCTTTTCATTTCTTTGCCTTCTTATATTAACAATGTCTTATTTCCAATGTAGTGGAATTTTTGCCTCCTTGTGGAAGCTTACCCTCATTGATCCTTTTTAATGAGATTATAAATGGAATCATTTTATTTCCTGTTTCTCTAATTCACTGTCTGCTTACAGAAGTGCAACAGATTTTTGTGTATTGATTTTTTATCTTGCCATTTTACTGTCTATTATGTCTAATAATTTGGTACAGTCCTGGAAGCTTTCCATGTTTTACCATGTCACCTCCAAACAGCAGTAGCTCTGGTACTTCTCCAATATGAATTTCTTTATATCTTTTCCTTAACTAAGCCACTGGTTGTGTTTTCCAAACAAGGTTGAATAGTTGTGGTAAGAGTAAGCATCCCTACGACTGAAGAGGTAGTCCAGCGGGAAAGGCACTGGTCTTGCATGAGGCCAACCGAGATTCAATACCTGGCAGGCTGAGCACTGAATACTAAACACTGAGGCTGAGCACTCAAGCTAAGCCCTGAGCACTGTTAGGTGTGGCCCAAAAACAAAGCAACATATAAAAAATAAGCAGCCTCATCCTGTTCTTGATCTTAAGAGAAAAGCTTTCAGCTTTTTCACCATTAAGTATGAGGTTAGCTGTGATGTTGGTCTTATTATGTTGATATGCTTCTACTAGTCCCAATTTATAGTTTTTAATCATAAATAGATCAAATTTGGCAAATGAATGTTCAACTTTTTCAACAAAGCTAAGATTTTATCTTTCCTTCTGTTGATATATTACACTAATTGATTTGTATATGCTGAACTTTCCTGGTATCCCGGAATCTTACTAGATCTTGGCAAATGATTTGCTTAACATACTGTTGTTGAATTTTATTTGTCCACCAGTGCTGTTGGGGGGAATGGGAAGCATACACTCAGTGGGCCTCATGAGTTAACTCCTGGCTGTGTGCTCAGGAGTAACTCCTGGGACCTTATGCAGTGCTAGAGCTCAAACCTGGGTCAGTCACATGCAAAACAATCACCCTACCTTCTCTTCTATGGCTCCATCCCCAAAATTTTTCTTAATGATTACTTCATTCTGACCAAAAATAGGCTTAAAAATAATTATTCAATTTTGGCTAGACAGATGGAGACAGGTCACAATTTACATAATTCTACTCTCCCCATGTTAATTTGCTTTGATCCCCATAAAATACAACTGCCTTTCCAATTTAAGTTGCCCCATGGGGCCAGAGCAATAGCACAGAGGTAAGGCATTTGCCTTGCACACAGCCGACTCGGGACAGACCCGGGTTCAATTCCCATCATCCCATATGATCCCCTGAGCCTGCCAGGAGTGCTTTCTGAGCACGAAGCCAGGAGTAAATCCTGAGCACCACCGGATGTAGCCCAAAAACAAAACAAGACAAAACAAAAAGAAAAATTTAAGTAGCCCCAATATCTAGTCTTGCCAATCAATGTTCCCCTCCACAGAAACTATTGAAAATACTGAAGTTCTATATTCAAAACATGAGAAGGAAGCAAGTTCTTAGCTAACAATATAGGGCTATTTTCCAATAAATCACAAATTAAGAGTTTTCCCTGGCATTTTCATTCATCAGAAAGATTCCTATATCAAAAGGCAATAAAGTATTGATCTAGTTTTACTTTTTGATCTAAATTACTACCAAAGGAAGATGACACTAACCAAAAGAGCATCCTTTATGATAAGATTTTCAGGGAGCCAGAGAAACAGTACAGGGAGTAAGGCACTTGCTTGACTTTACAATGCAGCTAACACTGGTTAGATCGCGAGGAATGCAATAGTCCTGAGCACCATCAGGCTTCATTCAAGTACAGACCCAGAAACAACACTCTGGGCACTGACATATGAGGCCCAAATATCTCCTCCAAAGAATTAATAATTGAAAGATTTTTCAGGCCAAGGCAATTGATGGCTCAAAGGGCTGGAGTTCATGCTTAGCATGTAGAACACCAGGTTTGATCCCCAGCACTGCATGGTGCTATGAGCACTGCCTGGAGAAATGACTCAGTACTGAGTACTGACTAGTACCTGAGCACCACTGAGTGTGTCCCAACTATTTTAATTAAAATTATAAAAATTAAGATGGGGTAAAAGACTAAACTGCTTCTAAGCAATTTAGAAGGTAAAAACCAAAAAATATTATGGGCCATGTCATCAGTATTTGATTCCTATCAGATATTTTGAAGAATACTCTCATTTGGGCAGAGATGTATAAGTGGCATAACTACTTCAAAATCAAGTTTTATAACTCTGAAGTGTACAACAAATGGAGGTGACAGATGACCTACTTAAAAAAAATTAAAAAAAAACATTAGGAGGCTGGAGTGATAGTAAAGCAGGTAGGGCATTTGTCCTGCACACAGCCAACCCAGATTCAATCCCTTGTACCCCATATGGTCACTTCAATACTGTTCTGAGTATAAAACCAACAATGCTGGGTGTGCCCCCCTCCCAAAAAAAAAATTAAAACAAATTAAAGATGACTTATTGCAGCAAGTATATTAAGTAAAATGCAAGCATTCCCAGTATCTTAAAAATTATGCTTAATTTAGATTCAAGCTCAATAAATATTTTGAATTAAAAAAAAAACACTCAGGGGAACCAGAGAGATAGCATAGAGATAGAGCGTTTGCCTTGCATGCAGAAGGACGGTGGTTCGAATCCCAGCATCCATATGGCTCCCCGATTCGAACCACTGTCCTTCTGCATGCAAGGCAAACACCCTACCTTGATGCTATCTCTCCGGCCCCTTGTTCCTAGAATTTACTGGAATTATCTGGAATCAACTCTGGGTTGTCAAATGTCTTGATTTTAATAACAAGCTGGGGGCTGGAAACAGTACATATAACCCCTAGCACTGCACAGAGCTTCCCAAGTCCCATCAGGAGTGATCCCAGACGATGGCGCCAGGAATAAGCCATGAGCACCACTAGAATTAGGGCAGGGGGAGGGAGGAACCTAAATAAATATAAGTTGGCCAAAGAGTGAATTTATCTCTCACTTCCTATCTCTACCCTGCAGAGACCACACTGTTTGAAAAACATGATTATTCCTAATTTAAATCAAAGAAAGCAAATGACACTGTCTATTTAGAGATCTTATAGCATACATCCATGAGTTAAATATCTATGAGAAATCATGCTGAACTACATCTAATTTGTCTTAAAGGCACAAGATTTAAAGAATAATGGGTTACACCAATGGATCCAGCAATTCTAAAGTATCTATGTAAGAGACCAATCCTAGAAAGGCTTTTTTTAAAACACATTATTAAATGTAATACCATTTAACACATTTGTTTTTCCTCAATTCATTTCTCATAATAGTTTCTATATCATCTTGGATTACCTCCCACTTTCAGTTTCATATCCCATCTGCTCATTTAAGATTCACGTCTGTCCAGTTTCTGAAATATTTGTCACTTTAGTCATTAGCATTTTGCGTAATATAGCACTTTGCTTAAAGTTCAGAACTCAATTATTTTAGAAAAATCATTTTAACATCACCATTTCTAAATCTAAATAGGCATGACAACATTTCAAATTTTTCACCTAATAAAAATCGGATTTCAGTAAATTCTTGTATTGTTTCTTAAAAGGAAGTCAGGAACAAGACCATAAATTAAAAATACTGATAGGTAAATATTCTCAAGGACACACAGACTTGCAAATTGAATCCCCAATGATTGTCCTTTCTATTCCTCTCAAACAAGCCATACCCACTGAATACTTCAATATTCAATTGAAAGTCCTTCTGAATCTTTCTGGCTTTAAAGTTCTAAGGCCATCCTTCATATTGCTCTCTCTCCACTCACCATATAGTATCTTAGACATTATATACATAATGCATGTATCTGTATCAGATTCTTCTAAGACAAAGTCAGATTTTTAATCATGTCTGGTCTATGTACACTTTCCAAAAATGAGTTCATGTCCTAAATTTCCCCCAATGTAACAAAAACATTAGTATTCCCATAATACGGGTTTATTGGCTGTCCTGCCCAATCTCTCCCCTAATTTCTTTTTCCGTTTCACCCCAGAAGTCCTCATTTACCATACAGAATAGCAAATAGAAAGCATCTCTCTAGGGCTGTGTGAAAGAATAAAGTTAAGGTAATAGCTCAAGGTCAAAGGAATACAAAATCTTTTCTGAGGACATCAGATGATGCCTGGTGTTTGATTCTGATGACATTTACTCTCAATGTTTTCATAAAGTGTATCAGCAAAGAGGGAGCATTAGTGGGTCCCTGAAGGAGGGAAAGGAAAAACTGTAGGTAGTCCTCACTACAAAATTACAGTTCATACTTTCTGGAAGAGTGGGAAGAGGAGAAAAAGGACTTCCGTCTCTACACTCAACAAGCCCTTCTTTCAGACAGCAATTCTCTCGATGGCCTAGACTAGAGAAAGCTGAGTGCCTAGGCTATCCTCCGGCCACTGCCAGTAGTGGAATGGTGTAAGGGAGTAGCTGTTCTGTTAGAGTTAGATAGAGGAAAGATGCTCCTGACCTTCTGAACAAAAAAATCTAAGTTCACCCCCATAAAATGCTGCCATAAATAACATTTGAGTTAATAACACAAGCAATTAAGTACAAAATCAGGCTAAGCACCATTTGCAGCAAGAGAGCTCCGGGTAGGGTTTTATGTGAAAACAATTTACAAAATAACTGTTCCGGTGTAGACCAACTACAAGCATAATTCTAAATCCTGGCAAAGTCTTAAGACCCTTTTCCTAGTCAACATGAGTTGTTTTTTTTTTTTTAACTACATAGTTGTAGATGGGGGAATTCCTTCAATAAAGACAATATATTATTTTTCAAATGTTCTCCATGATTAAATGCAATATAGAAATCAACCAGCATTGAGGATATGTGCAAACTCTTTAAAACATAGGACTGTGAAATTTATGAAAGACTAAAATCTGATGTTAGGCTTTAAAAAAGGGGGGGGGGGGCAGACGGTGGTGCTAGAGGTAAGATGCCTACCTTGCCTGCGCTAGCCTTGGACGGACCGCGGTTCAATCCCCCGGCGTCCCACATGGTTCCCGGAGCCAGGAGCAACTTCTGAGCGCATAGCCAGGAGTAACCCCTGAGCGTCACCGGGTGTGGCCCAAAAACAAAAACAAACAAAAAAAATGGGGGGGGAGTATTTATTTAGTGCTATTTCTGACATTCCCTGAGATAAATCTCAAAATGTTACTAGAACTGCTATTTAAAGTTCAAAAGAGCACTCCAGAGCTGCCAAGGAATTAATAGCTTAAACTACCAAATAAGAACCATATTTCAGTTTCCACTCGGAGCCAGTCTTAGCTCAGGACCTGCACAGCCAAAACAACTAGAGTATTAAAGAGACACCATGCAGTTGTGAATCATGTACGCAAATGAAAAATTACATCATATAAAGCTTACGAGTTTGTCTTCCCAATCATGACTTATTTGTGAGGAAAGATGCAAGACCAATTTAATCCTCTATTCCTCTCCCTTCAAAAGTACAAATCTAACTGCCATTTTGTCATTCCAACTTCCTGGTTGGAATGGCAGTGAACATAGTCTGTAACCTCAGCTCTAATCTGCCAGAAGTCTTCCTTCCTATTACAAAAAAACCACGGTATGATTATCTAAGTGCTTTCCTTAGAAGTCACTCAAAATTTTCCATCAAGTTTACAGAAAAACTGAAATACAGATCCATTATGGTACCAATTTGATCTGACTAGTCACAAATTTTTTTTTTTTGGGGGGGGGGGGGCGTCACACCCAGCAGCGCTCAGGGGTTACTCCTGGCTCTAGGCTCAGAAATTGCTCCTGGCAGAATGCTGGGATTCGAACCACTGTCCTTCTGCATGCAAGGCAAACGCCTTACCTCCATGTTATTTCTCCAACCCCATTAGTCATGATTTTTAAAATGGGCTACAACTCCTCTCGCCCTATTACCCATTCCCCACCCAAGTGACTTGATCTGTGGGAAGCAATCCTGTAATTTATAAATCTTATCCATTGGTTAAGATTATATTTATTCATGTTACATAAGATTCAGTCATGTAAAGCTGAAAAGCTTAAAGAATAAAAAAATGACTTACAGATCAAACTCCAAATAAATTTCCCAAAAATTATAAAATAATGCCTAATACATTAGAATCTACTAGTTGCCTACTACACTATAAAAATAACCTTAAAACTAAATTTCTTTGAGGTTAAATAAGCATCCATCTCCTGATCAGATTTCTGAATTCATATTACCAAAGGAAAATAAATAACATCTAGATAACATACTCAGGAAATGTCTAAACATCTAAACTTCACAGGAAAAAAAAAAATTGTGGTAAGAACCTAACTAAGAACTCACTTATGGATTAAGATAAGAAACAAGTGTCAAGTAAAGTTGATTAGTTTAACAAATAGTTAATGAGTGCCTAACTATGAGGAGAATGTAAGATAGTTCAGACAGGGTCACTGCCACCCCTCCCCCCAGAAGCTAACTTACTTATCAGAGATACAGAAGAAGCCTGTGGCAGTCAGGGAAAGCTACAAAAGAGAAGGTGACATGTGGCCTACTTAAAAATCAGGAGGATGGGGCTAGAGAGAGAGCACAGCATGAGGCCAACCCAGGTTCCATCCCAGGCATCCCATATGGTCCCCAGGCATTGCCAGGAGTAATCCCTGAGCATCACTGGATATGGTCCAAAAAAACGAAAACAAAAATCAAGGGGGGAACCTGTATCGGTGGCACAAGTGGTAGGGCATTTGCCTTATACCCACTAACCCAGGTTAGATCCCCCAGCGTCCCATATGGTCCCCTTAAGCCAGGAGTGATTTCTGAGCGCATAGCCAGGAGTAACCCAGAGCATCACAGGATGTGCCCCCCCCCACCAAAAAAAGCGAGGAGGGTATCAGGCATATACATTCAAGAATAATAATAATAAGAGCTAGGTACTGGGTTAGAAATATGTATATTTTTCCTTCTCTTTTAAACATTAAAATCCAATCATGAGAATTACCGACACACAATGTTTCTACCCCAATTATCTTCTTTAGAATATCTTACTTATCAACTCTCAAATTATGCTCAGATGGCTTTAATCATCTTTGCCATTTAATGAAATATTGTAAAACTATTATAAAGAAACTTCTTTACCTTAAATAAAAGTATCAGACCCCCTTGGAGTTATCGATTTGGGGGAGAGAGAGAGGAAATAACTAAGTTTTCAGTTTTCACAAGTATATAATCTTACTTGTGATCAATGTTAGAAATCACTATTCAGTTACAGAAATTTTAGTAATTGTTTTTTAATTTGACATACCCTGTTTGCTTTTGTCGTGGGGCCTGTCCTGTCTAGACTCGGGACTTATTCCTGCCTCTCAGGAATCACTCCTGGCAGGCTCGGGAAATTTACTGTATTACCTCTCCAGTCCCACAATATTTTTTTATTTGAGATGAATCATTTCCACAAATTTAATTTTAACATGAACTGCAAGTGCAGCCAATTAATATAGCGATTTAACATAAATTTAGACTTGGTTACAGTAAAGAATGAAAGAAGACTAAGAGAAGAAATATTTACCTACACATTTCTCTAATTCTTTTTATCCTTCCTCTGCCACCTTTTGTTTTGTTTTGTTTTCATTTCATGTTTGTTTATTTGGGGCCAACTTGGGAGCTGTTCCCTGACAAGGTGCTCAAGAGACCATGAAAGGGCATGGGGTTGGCTCCAGCACTTTAAGCCATGTTTTAAGCTAAAGTAACAAACGTAATCTATGCAAAATAAAGGTTGCTTTAACAGTAATGGAATTTCACTGTGCTGGAAACACATGAAAAAAAACATGAAAAGCTGCCAATCAGGATTCTGTATTATTTCAGAGAACTAGAAATATAGTTTTCATAAGATTCTACCACAACTCATCTCAAATGGCAAAATATACACCTGGACATATACATCATACATCAATGCATAGAAATGCCAATAATGTTTTCTTATGGACACAACTGATTCTTCTAATACTCATCTATAAAGAAAGGGTCAAAGGTCAGCAGTCCCTTTCTTTTTTCAGACTAAAATCTAAGTATACTCCAAAAGATATTTTATTAAAGGTTTAAAAAAGAACTTGACTCCAAACGAATCATATTAATATAAATGCACATTACAGAGGAGTCCCTAAAAGACTTATCACAGCCAACTTATGAAGATAGAACATTGCAGTATACTAACAATGCTTCTTTAATTAAATAATAAACACATTGCAGAGTAGGGGAACTGTCTCTGAAATAAACACCAACCACAACACTTTAACAGAATTTAAAATAATTTTCTATCACATAGCAAAGACAGAAGACTAGGTAGACATATACTAGTGGCTTTATAATAAACAAATGTGGACAAGCATGGGTATTTTTTATTCATGTATATTGGCCTGAATTTGTAATTCTGTTTTTATGTTACTATATCAAGATTAATGGAAAAGCATATTCACTATGTAATGAAGGGAATTTCCCCTATAGAACAAAGCCGACACCTTCAAACAATGAAATCATATACTATAAAAGAAAATTATACACACCAGATAACTTCAAAAAGAAGTTAAACGACTCATCAGAGGGAGAAAGTCTTAAATTCTATGAACATATTACAAATATTGATTAACTCCAAAACTCTAGGAATCCTATGGAACGCGTGTGTGTTAAGTACACCGTGTGTGTTTTAAGTACACTGCACAAACTCCAAGTGTGCGCGTGTGTATACTAACTATACTCCACACATTCTGTGTGTTTTATGTTTGTATGTTTTACTATAATTCACATACGCCATAGCAGAGTTTTAGGCTTCCTAATTACCTCACTTTGCAATTTCATTAATTGCCATTTCTCAGATCGTACATAAAGCAACAAAACCAAAAATTCGAGTGACAAACTCCTACACAAGTATGTTTTAATCAAATGATATTCATTGCAACGGCGCAGAACTCCTTTCTCTATTTCTAATAAATGGTTGTGATGCACAGTTCAGTGCACCCAATATCCAACCTTGTTACTAATTCTCATGAACTTTATCTAATCTCCCACACTAGCCAGCTTCTATAAAATAAGTGCCATCCTTCACTTCCACAAAAACTAATCAGTGCCTTCTGCTACTAATTTAAAAGAGAGAAAATGCTGCTGCTGGTGGTAGGGTGGTAACAATGGTATTGTTGTTACTCTTACTTTGTGTGCTGCTGGGATTGAACCCAGGATCTCATACAAGTGAGGCAGGTACTTTGTAACTTCATGAAGTTACACCACATTCTACTGTTTGATTCTATCAAAAATAAATCATTTCAGAAAAAGATCTCAGGGCTTTTGGGGGGGGGGGTGCCTGTTTTTGGGTGTGGTGGGGTTTGTTTTTGGTTGGGTTTTTTTTTCTGTTTTTTGTTTTTTTTTGTTTTGTTTTTGTCTTTTTTCAGATTTTGGGTCACACCCTCTGATGCTCAGGGGTCAGGAATTACTCTGGTGGTGCGGTGCGGGGGAGGGGGGGGTGGGGGGGGGCCATATGGGATGCCAGTGATCAAACCTGGGTTGGCTTTGTGCAAGGCAAGCACCCTACAGGCTGTGCTATCTCTCTAGCTATGATCTTCTGATCTCGTCTATCTTTATTTTTTTTTTAGCCTTGCTAGTGCAAGGCCTCAAAAAAATTGGTTCAAAACTCAGAATTGTTCCTCTCCACAGAAATCTTTAGTAAAAGGCCAAAGATTTATGCGATCTGAAGAGAAACCAGAGTATGATCTCATCTATCTTTTAAGGAATCCAGAATTAAGCTGTTTATATAAAAAATATCAGATAAACAATCTTACTATTATCTACCCTGAATGATTTCATCTCAACTTTAATTAATTTGACCAATATCACTCACTATACAATGTACTGATATTTTACACGTATAGTATATGATACAAACAGGTTACAGGGAATTTATTAATCTCAAGAGAAGAAGAGGGGCTGGAGACATAGCACAGCGGTAGGGCTGTGATTTGAATCCCGGCATCTCCTATGGTCCCCCGAGCCTGCCAGGAGCAATTTCTAAGCACAGAGCCAGGAGTAACCTCTGAGTGGTGCGAGGTGTGACCCAAAAACCAAAAATAAATAAATAAATAAATAAATAAATAAATAAGAGAAGAAGAGCTATTTTGAAGTATGTGATGGACGTGATTTAATTCACAATCAACCAAGGCCAAATTAGGCCAGTGAACGAAAAAGGTAAATCAGGTTTTCCAAACTTAATTGATGTAATCCACAACTATGTTACTCAAAGGCATGCTTAAGAGATGTGTTTCCCCAAAATAACTACCAGGCCTGAAACAATGACCAAAATATTTCAAAGAAAAGTGTTAAGCTATATAAAAACTTGGCATAAACTAAATTCTTATTGTCCTCAGAAACTCCCCCTGCTTTCATTCTCACAAAGAAACACCCCAACCTAACTTCCTCTAATGAGCACTTCAAGGAATAACACAGCAACAGATTTTGTAGCATGCAAGTCTTAGGTACATTATTTTCTCTTTAAAATTACGAACTCATCACACTTACAAATGGCTCTTTTAAACGGTCCAGTAAACTGCTACACTATGTCTTAAATTGCTGTCTATTATGTACTTAAAAATATTTACTAGCAATTGGAGGTTAATATGGCAACTATTACAGGGTGGCAATTATTGCTATTAAAAATATATAAATACTTTTACACCATGTGCGAGGAACAACAAAATACCGAGCAGAAAATACACATTAGCAAATTATAAATATTTTTGTTAAAGAAAATGAAACCATCATGAAAAAGATCTCAACGTAAATAGTAAAGCTGGAAATTGGAATGAAAAAGTACCCTGTATATTTTGGCACTCGAGATGATTAAAGAAATCATTCCCATTTCCTCATTTTCAACAGATAGTCCGCTCTACTTCATACTAACTCAAAGAATAAATCTAGAAGTGTCTGCATTTACAATTATCTCTCTGCAAAAGAATAAATAATGATCATTTAACCTCTATAGGGAAAATAGGGTCATCAACAGATTACCTGAAAATTATATAACCAAGTTTTGTTTTCAATACAGAATGAATGGACCCAAATAAGACTTAAGCACTAATGTGTGCTACTGAAATCAGGGAGGAGGTTGTTTTTTTTTTTTTATCATGACACAATTACACCATAGTTAGACTGTAAGCAAACAGAACATGAATGTGGAACAAGAATTAGATCACCTTCTGTCCAAAAGTACATGCTTAAATCTAGTTAAGGGACAAAACTCATTCGATCCTTATCTCAACAGAGAAACAAAAATAGTGCTATACTTACATCTGGAAATTCTGTTTTCTGACAAAAGTCAGTTGACATACTAGAGGGTGCACTGTTACACTCTGCCTAAAAGGCAAACTTAACACACTTAACTAAACTCTAATTGACTGAACACATAATAAGAGTGTCCTAGAAATGTGATGGACAGCCTGAGAAAATAGTTTTGAGTCACAAAGGCACAGTCAGGCATGCACTTAGGCAGTAGCTACAAAAAACTCACGACAGTCAAGAATAAGAAACACATACAATGACCAAGACCATATAAACACAAAGGCATTTTTCATGTGTTAGGACAGAAGGGCAGTGACAGAGTTTAGGAAATTTGATACCGTGCAGGAGAAAACCAGGAAGCAAAAGAAGCAAAAGACTAACAAAAAGCTTCAGGCAACCGACTGCACAATAAACTTTTGCTAAACCATAATGAACACCTCACGGTAATAAAAAGTGGGTGGGTCATTAGTGTAGTACAGAACTTTAATCTCTAGTTTAGACTTCAATCCGTAGTAATATGAGTATCTAAGCAAATTCTCATTAGCAGTACTTTGCTAGGCTCAAAATAACTGAGGGCCAAAAAAACACACAAACACATAAATATATATATATATATATATATATATATAATAGCATCATCCTTACTACTGTTGTTATTATCATTATTAAATGCAAAGCTCTTATAAGCTTTATCACAAAGAGATTATTTTATCTGCTTTACAATTAAGTATTCTGTAAACAATCTACTTTAGGTAATGTATTTTTTTTATATTCTGGGACAGCTAACTAAAGAAAATCTCAACCTAAATGATATTTAAAAAAAATAATCAGCACATTTTTAATTCATAAGTAGTTTTTAAAATATTAGCACCTGAATAGTTAATGTATTTTTCACATATTATAAATTATGCATTTATCAAACCTATGCATTCGCTACGTAATTTTTTTAATACAGTTTAGGAACAAAGGTAATTCTGGTGTTTTTAAAAAAAAAATCAATCACTGGTTTAAAGGGATTTAGGGGATACTTAAAGAGCAAACCTTTTTAAGCACAGAACTCTCTCCTAAAAAAAAAAAAATAACTCTTCTTCCAAAAGAATCTCAAGCACCCCTGTAACATTCTCATCATGACGTTTAAGCCTAAAATAAGTGAACAAATTATATACTCCAAAGACGGATAAGCCATTTTCGGTTGCCTACAGAAGCTACTGTATATAAATTAGCCACATACACACACACAAGCCATTACCAGTCAGCATGATGTATGGTAATTTGGGGGAATCTCTCCTCACTAATATTGGTCGGCTTGGTTATTTTAATTACCTATTAAAGTGTCAATGTGGTCACCAGCCGCCAAACAAAAAACATTTTAAATATCCCTTAATCGATATGTTTGCTAATCTATGAAAGTCCCTGAACCTGACTGATAGTAAATGACAGACTGAGAGGAGAAAAGAGAAGACAGAATGACTCTCTCTCTCTCTCTCTCTCTCTCTCCCCACGTATCAGAAGATCAAGGGGAAATTTTCACAGTGCTTAGAGAAAGAATGGCAACTTGTAATTAAAGTTTAGGATTAAACATCTGAATTAAAATGTTGGAAGGAGAAACTATCTGACTTAATCTTGCCATAGTGAAAGCAAAGATACTATGTAATTCAGCCATTGTAGGTAAAAATCACATGTTTTGATTTTCATCCCTATAAATAATTAAACATATTTAATAAAATAACACTTGCATTGGAAAAGTTGGCAAGAATTTGTACTCCGCTAGTCTCAAAGAAAGCAAGCATCTATGCTACCCATAATTAAATGTAACTAATTACAATTTGAACACTAAATTATTTATCCAGCGTAAACAAGGATTAAGAGGAAATAATGCCTCTATCTTCAGCAGAGGTTGCAGAAAATAATTTCCAAAAGGCATGCTTCTGAAAAAAAGCCATCCCCCTCCGAAAAAAAAAAAAAAGAAAAAGAAAGAAAAGAAAAGAAAAGGAAAAAAAAAGAAGCACAAGTTAAAATAAGTTGGGCTTTTGAAAAGACGAAAATGAAACAAACCGTTCAGCCAATTTTCCAATTATATTCTACGCTTGAAACCTAATTGCCTTACATCTGTTTACAAATCTTTGCTCCATATTTAAACAAATTCGTAGTCTCCCGGGCACATAGCTACACATCCAGTAACTCAAGCACAAAGCACACGTTAAAGACCACGCACTGCAATGATTAGCCTCCATGCCAGGTTTTTAACAACGAGCATGTTTTCAGAGCGAGGTAATAGGACCCAATAAAAATAAAAAATAAAAATAAAAATTTAAAAAGGGGGGGGGGAGTGGAGGCAAAGATGGAGCATTTACTACCAAATGTCACCGCCCCAGCCAGGGAAGTGGAAATAAAAAAGAAAATGAATAGAAAAGAAAAAAAAGAAAGAAAGAAAGAAAGAAACACAGACACACACAAGAGTTGCTGCAGCCTCTGGACCTCTCGCATTTCTGCTCATCCATCCCTTGGCCCCGCGAGAGAACAATTGACAATCTCACCTCACCGGTGGTGGCTCAGGCCTGGCTCAGGATGGGGAGTTCGGGGCTCTGGGCTGGGGGGTGTGGGGTTCGGGGCCGGTGATGGGCCTGGGCAGGTAAAGTTGTCAAGCTCGGGGGAAGCGCCCGGGCACATCAAAGCGAGATGCCAGTGAGCGGGCGAGCGATCCGGCGACCCGCCGGGGCGACTCGTGGCTTTTGTGTGTGGTGGTGCGAGTGTGGATCGGCCTTGCAAGCGCGCGAGGGAGCGAGGGAGCAAGAGAGCGAGGAGGGAAAAAGAAAAAAAAAAAAAAAGAAAATCGAAAATTGAAAAAAAAAAATCCAACAGTTTCGAAAAAGCCACGGGACAGCGGGGAGCAGGAGGCAGCGGCTTTCTCCACCCTCCGTCTGTCTGTCTGTCCGTGCATCTGTCCATCTGTCCGTCCGGCTGTCTCTCTCGGGCACCCAGAGCCCCGTGGGTCCCCGGGGCAGGCCCGAGGGAGGCCGGGGTCGGCTGGGAGGCGAAGCTGGCCGTGCTGACAACCCCGAGGCCAGCCGCCTCCTTCAGGGAGCCAGCCCCGGGGAGGAGAAGCTGGAGGCGGGCGACACGACACCGTCGCCTGGGTGCGGGTGACATGGCAGGTGTTGGGAGGATGGGATTTTGAGGAAGAGGAGAAAAAAGGAAGAGAGAGAAATAGATATACTAAAAACAATAAAAAAAAAAAAACCAACAGCCCCCAAAAGGCAGGGCGCGGGGAGGAGAGCAGGGCCCGGCTGGCGGCTGCTGTGGCCGTGGCTGTTGCAGCTGCCGTGGCTGTTGCTGCCGCTGCTGCTGCTGCTGCTGCTAATGCGGCCACTGCAGCCGATCCGTGCAGAAGGCAGGCAGCGCCTGCCCACGTTTAGGGGGGCCGGGCCGGCTTCGGAGGGGAAGGAAGGGGAGGGCAGAGGAGGGCAGAAGCGGGGTGTGAAGGCCATCAAGGGGTGGGCGTCAGGAGTGCGACCCCGAACCGCCAAGGCCTGGCCCTGGGGGGCCCTAGTAGTAAGCCCGAGCCCCGGCCAGGCCGTGGCCCGCACATGCAGATTCCCAGGCGCGCTGGCTCCCAACTGATGTTCTCCAGCGCCTGGCGAGGTAGGGGCTGGCAGGGGCGAAGGAGGGAGGAGAAGACCCCCCCCCAAAAAAAAATTTTTTTTTAAATCACCAATGCGTGTTGTTGAAGAGCAAGCGGGGTGAGGGAGCAGAGAAGAGAGAAGAGAGAAGAAGAGAAGCTGGGCGGGAGGAGAAAGTTGATGGTCGGCGCTGGAGGTCGGGGCGGGGAGCGGGGGGTGAGCCCCGTCACCCCCAGATGTACCCACAGACACACACACACACACACGCACGCACACGCACACGCACCCCGCGCGCACTCACCAGCGAGAAGAGGTTGGAGTGACAATCCTCCAGGCTCGCCCCGTTCGCCACCCAGTTGGCCGCCGCCGTCATGGTCCTCCGCGAGCCCGGCCGCCGCCAGAGCGGGGCATGTCGGAGCGGGGCGCGGCGAGAGGCGGCGGCGGCGGCGACGGGGCGATCGGCGCGGCGGGCGAGACGGGGGCGCCGAGGACGAGGCCGAGGCCGGGGCCGGGCGGCGGGGCGGCGGCAGGGGGGCGGCGGCGGGGCCTGCGGGCCTCGTCCTCACAGGAAAGACGGAGACAGAGAGCGGGCGGGCGGGCGGGCGGGCGGCCAGGCCGGGCCGGGCCCGGGCCGCCTCCGCCACCGCCGCCGCCGCCGCCGGTGGAGGAGGAGAAGGAGGCGGCGGAGGAGGGAGGGAGGCGCCGAGACGACGACGACGACGACGACGGGGACGCGATCCAGACGCCGCGGCGAGGCCGGGGAGGCGGCGTCCGAGGGTCTGTCTGTCTGTCCGTCCGTCGGTCCGGCGCCGCCTTCACGACGGGCCGCCGAGTGCAGCCGCCCCGCGAGGCTCCGCTGCCCTCCCGCCGCGCGCGCGGGTCCGCGTCGAGGGAGGAGCCGCTTTCTCTCTCTCTCTCTCGCGCCCGCCCGCCCGCCCTGCCGAGCTCCGGACCCACGAGTCCCTCCGCTCCGCTCCGCTCCGCTCGATCCCACTCCACTCGATTCCACTCGCCGCCTCCCAGGAGCCGCGGCGGCGGCGGCGGCGGCGGCGGAGCGCTCGCAGTCCGTCCCAGGCGCCGCGCACGGCGGAGGGGGCGGGGGTGGGGCGCGCGCGCGCGGACGAAGCACGCACGCTCCGCCAAAGCCAGCCAGCCAGCCCCACGGCGGCGGACGAGCGGGCGGGCGGGCGGGCGGGCGACCCCGGCTGGGCGGCAGCAGCAGCCGCCGCCGCCGCTGCTGCTGCTGCTACGCGCGCGACGTCGCCTCCTTGCCCCACCCCCTCCTCCTCCTCCTCCTCCTCTTCGGCTCTCGCTCTGACAGCAATGGCGGCCGCCGACCGCGGCTCGCCTCGCTATTGGCTGGGGCGCGTCACGTGGCGGCGCGAGGGGCGGGGCCCGCGCGGCCCACGCACGGCGTGACGGCGACGGCGAGAAGGGAAGGAAAGGGAAGGGCTCGCGGGCGGCGCTGCTGAGCTGAGCTGAGCTGAGCTGGTTCGGCCCGACCCGGGAAGGGAGGGAAAGGAGGGAAGGGAAGGGGAGACACTTTTCCTCGCCCGGGAAAAGCGGCAGCGAAGGCGACGGCCCGGTGGGGAACTGCTCCGAGAGACTCCACCCCGCATGGACCCCCCCCCCATATTCTACCACCACCACCGCCGCCCTCCCTGGCGGCCGTCGCTCAAGCCCCCGAGGCCCCCTCGCGGCTGGCCAACGGGCGCCCAGGGAACGGGATGGGGCCCCTCGCGGGGGGTCCCCGGAGGACGAGTCCCGATGCTCCGGGAAGCGACCGTCCGCCCGCCCGCTCGTGCACGACTCCCTCGGGGTCTCTCGCGCCGCCTTCCGAGGAGGAGGATGACACGACCCGGCGGCACAAAGAGATGACTTGCTGGCTCACTCGCTGTCTCGCCCGAGGCTGGGTGGTATAGATACATACCCCTGCTGGCACCCCTGGCTCTGGCAAGCTGGGGCTGCTGGCCCTGCTGGGGGTTCCTTTGGGGTTTGGGTTGGGCTGTCTGGAAAGCCTTGCGGGGAGATCCCTAAGGCTGCCACTTAGCGACTGTCTGTCTAGCAGGCGCTGTGCATTGAATGCTGAAGTGCTCTTGGAGTGACCGCTACACTTGCAGCCACCCACCCGCCAACCTTTCATCGGTCCACCAGTCTGTCCATCCATCCTTCCATTGGTCCATCTTTTCATCGATCTATCAGTCTATTCATCCATCGAACATCTTTCTATCAGTCCACTCATCCATCCATCCATCTTTCCATCAGTCCACTTATCCATCCTTCCATTGCTCCATCAATCCATCTATCCACCCATCCATTCATTCTCCCATCAGTCCATCCACCCATCTTTCCATCCGTTCATCCATCCACCAAACATCAGTCCACCCATCCATTCTTCCATTGGTCCATCAATCCATCCATCCATCCATTCTCCCATCCATCCATCCATTCTCCCATCAGTCCATTCATCCGTCTTCCCATTGGTCCACCCATCCATCCTTCCATTGGTGTACCCACCCTCCCATCAATCCATCCATCCTTCCATCCACCTGCCAACTAGCCATCCTTCTGTTGGTCCACCCATCCTCCATCCATCCTTCCATCCTTTCATCCATCCATGTGTCACTCATCGACCCATCCATTGAGTAAGTATTTCCCAAACTCTTGCCCTATGACCAGCCTAGGCACCAGGCACTGTGCTACACACACACACACACACACACACACACACACACACACACACACTTTTTTGAAAGGGTCCCAAAGCAAGACCTAATAGAAAACTGACATATAACTTACAGAATAGGAAAGACATACACTTTTTAAAATATATTAAAAGATGCTGGAATAGAAATGAATAAATAAATGATGTAGGTAGGATAGCACAGCCAGTAGGATGCCTGCTTTGCACACGGCCAGCCCAGATTGAGCCTCCTGACCCCAAACACACCCTTTCTCCGTTCTGTTCATTCAATATCCAACATTTCCTGAGAACGTTTGGCCTGCGGGTGTCCTGGGGAGCCCCAGTCCAGCCTGGAAAAGTGCTCTCGGCAAAGAAAGTAACTCTTTCAAGCTTCCACACTTTTGAAGAGTCAGCAGCAGCTGGGGGCCTGGGCTTAAAGAGTGGAAAAAGGAAAGAGGGAGAGGTTCAAAGGCATCATCTTAGACCTGCGTGTGACAAAAGGCCACTCAAGCTGAAGCCCCGAGCACTGTGTGACAGTGTGTGTTAGGATCGTTGAGAACTGAGTCTGTGTTATAACCCACTGGCGCTTTATCAGAAAGAGCACATCTATGTTGGATCACATAGTCCTTAGAACAGCCATGTCATTGATGCTGTTCCATGCTTAAACTGAGTGTCAGAGGTGCAATGACATCAGCTGAGCCAGGCGATGTGTGACTCTAGTCTGGCTCTGGCTCCAGAGTCCAAGCCTAGATCCAGGGCATTCCATGAGTGGTGAGGTTTGCTAGCCAACCCTGGTCATGTTTCTTTTCCCTCAACCTGCCTGCTGCTTGCTGTGGGTTAAATCGTTCATGATGTCACTCGCTAGCCTCAGGCCACTGTGCTATGCTTCTGTTAAGATTCTTTGGATGAAAGGTATTTAGGGGAGAAAAAAGTCAAACTCCAGGTGCTAGTCAAGTTTGAGCAATCTGACGATGTGACAGTTTGTCATATCCAGGTGTCTTTACATCCCAAAGAGCCTCCAACCCTGGCCACCAAATTCTCATTCTAAAAATCTTTAAGGTTTGGGGGCCCAAGAAGCAATACAGAGGGGAGGGAGCTTTCCTTGCACAAACCCGACCTAGATTTAAACCCTGGCTCCCTATATGGTCCCCCAAGCCCACGAAGTGGTTCCTGAGCATAGAGCCAGGCAGGAGTAAGTCCAAAACACCTCCAGGTATGGCCCAAATAATAAATAATAATAATTTGATTTTATTTTTTTAAAGGATCCCAAAGCAACACCGAATAGGAAACTGGCATTTAATTTAAAGACTAGGAAAGACATTTGCCGTTTTAAATATATTAAAAGATGTTAGGGTCTATTAGGAAAGATAACACAGCAGGTAGGAGGCTTGCCTTGCACCCATCCAACCCAAGTTTGAACCTCAGCACCCCAAAGACCATCAGGAACAATCCCTAATCTCAGAAACAGAAGTAAGACCTGAGCATCACCAGATGTAGCCCCCAAACAAAACAAAAAATAAGAGATGTTTAATGTCACAGCATTGTAGGCTAAATGTGCCCCCTAAAGTTCCTGCAGGAAAACCATACTCCCCATTTTTGGTATTGAAAATCAGTTCCCTAACGCCCTTTTTTTTTCGTGTGTGTGTGTGTGTGTGTGTGTGTGTGTGTGTGTGTGTGTGTGTGTGTGTGTGTGTTTTATGTGTTTGGGCCACGCCAGGCGATACTCAGAAGTCATTCCTGTCTCTGCACTCAGGAATTACTCCTGGCAGTGCTCAGGCGACCATATGGCATATCAGGGATCAAATCTGGTCTCCTGCTTGCTACACAGTCTCTCCAGCTCCTTTTTATTTTTTTTTTTTTTTTTTTTTTTTTTGGTTTTTGGGTCACACCTGGCAGTGCTCAGGGGTTATTCCTGGCTCCAGGCTCAGAAATTGCTCCTGGCAGGCACAGGGGACCATATGGGGCGCCGGGATTCGAACCGATGACCTCCTGCATGAAAGGCAAACGCCTTACCTCCATGCTATCTCTCCGGCCCCTCCAGCTCCTTTTTAAAAGCACAGGTAAAGGGCCAGAGAGATAATATGAGGGGTAAGACATGTGCCTTCCATACCACTGACCCAGGTATTCAGCATCTTGTCTGGCTCCTGTCAAGAGTGCCAGGAGTGACCCCTGAGCATTGGTGGATGGGCCCAATCAGCCACACAAATAAAAAATAAAAAATAAAAAATAAAAAAACCACTTGTGTGATAGTTCTCTCTGTATGTCTCTCTCTCTGTCTCTCTGTCTTTCTCTGTCTCTCTATCTCTGTCTCTCTCTGTCTCTGTCTCTCTCTGTCTCTCTGTCTCTCTGTCTCTCTCTGTGTCTCTGTCTCTCTCTCTCTCTCTCTCTCTCTCTCTCTCTCTCTCTCTCTCTCCAAAACTGTAAGAATTTAGGATTTGGGAATAAGGTTAAATGTTTGTTAGTTGTGGGGTCACACCTGATGGTGTTCCAGGGATCATGCAGTGCCCTGAAGCAAGCCCAACAGCCCACACTTGCTGAACATGTGCCCTACCCTCTTCGAACAATGATCCAGGTCCAAATTTCTATTCTTAAACCACCCATTCTATGGTATACAGGAGTCCAGGTATTCTATTTTCACAACCCAGATTGAATAAAACAGACAAATTGAGATCTGCAGAGATAGCTCAAAGGGCTGGAGCACATGCTTTGCATGTAGGAGGTCTGGGTTTGAGCCCTAGCACTAGATGGTCTTCAAGCACCACTAGGAACACCACAGAACACCAAGTCAGAATAGACCCTGGTCCCTACCAGATGTGCCCCCCAAGAAAGAAATCAAAGTCATAATAATATTGATATTTTAAAAGTTAAAACAAAATGGGGAAGTCAACATAAATTAGCACTGTAGCCTGGGCTATAGATATGGAAAATGCCAAAATGCACAATGGGCCTTAGTTCCCTCCTGTGCAAAAGATCTGCCTGGGCGATCCTTCTGATCCTTTTTGATACTGAGATTCTTTGATCCCCTGCACAGTTGACAAGTGGATACCCTCTGCTTCAACCATTCTAGTTCTGGGAGTTTGTACCCCAGGATTTCTGCACCCTGGTATAAAGACCTGTAGTCTTCACAGTATAAGTATCCTTCTGTAGTAGAAAGATAAACTATTGGACTGTTTGTAGCATCTGATAGATTGGAAACAATCCATACGTCCATCATTTGGGGATTCGTTAATGTAATTGAATCTTTGCAGCCATTAAAAATAATGAGTTAGGACTATGTGTCTCCTAATAGAGAATCATTTCAAAAATAGATTATTAATTGAGATAACCTTGGGAGGGTACACGAGACACTAGTAATATCCTGGGCCTCTTGGGACAAGTTGTCAGGGTGGGGAGAAGAATGACTTTCTTTCCCTATGCTATGTATGCTTTTCTCCCTTTTGTGTGTTAGTGTATGTTACTAATTGCATGTGATGAGTTGGAAACACTACAAGTTAATAAAGTGAAAACCAAAGAGTCCACGAAACAGCACTGTACAAGTAAATTAAAAGGCCAACAAACAAAGCAAGAGCAAAGGAAAAGAGGTCTCATCATGGGAGATTTCCTCAGATGGCAGAGTCAAGGCCCCAGAGTGGGAGGGGAAGGGGCAGAGGGTGATTGCCCCAGCAATGTCAGCACAATTAGAACCCAAGAGAGCCCAGCTCAGTCTCAGTGGACACCCAGGCCTCAGTTCCCTCCTGTGCAAAAGATCTGCCTGGGCGATCCTTCTGATCCTTTTAAACACTGAGATTCTTGGATCCCCTGCACAGCTTACAAATGAATAAAGATCCAGCGAGTTCTTCTGGAAAAATCACTGGGAGCTAGTGGAAAGATTCGAAGATATATCTAAAAATCGGACTAGAGTGATATAGTTGGGAGGGCATTTGCCTTGCATGCAGCCAACCCAAGTTTGATTACCTGGCATCCCCTGAGCCTGCCAGGAGTAATTTCTAAGTGCAGAGCCTAGAGTAACCACTGAGCACTACCAGGCAGGCCCTTCCTCAAAAAAAAAAAAAAAAAAATTCCAAAAATAAACAAAAGCCATCGCTGACTTGTAAGAAAGCAGAATCAGTCAGGTTCTTAGTCTCCTCCTGAGTCAGATTCCCCTCTACTGGGGGTGTGTGGGGGGAGATTTGGCAGAAACTAACTCCTGACTCAGTTTCCCCATCTGTAAAAATGCCTGAAGCCCAAGCAGGAAATAATTGGTACACTCCACTCAATTGTCAGATTTTGTTCTGAAAATGACAGGTGACTTCCCTTTCACAGTTACCCAGTGTAATGGCACAGAGAAACTGGAAGCAACAAAACAATATATGAGCAGAGGAGGAACCATCTATTAGAAAGACCACAGGAAGCTGCCACAGCTGCAGAGCAAGGAACATTCTGTAAAAGTTCAGAATGTCACTTCAGAGGATGACCCACGTGGGTTCCAGTCCTTGGAACCTGTGCGGCCTTAAGCAGGTCGTTTAACCCCCGAGACCCACCGTTTCTTCCTGTGCACTGAGGAAATGGATGAATAATACAGGGAAATGCTTAGCACAGGGCAAGGCCTCAGAGGCAGTGATCAATCACTTATCCATAGGCAGTGATCAGTCACTTATGGGACTGAAAGTCTTGTCAATACTTCAACAACAGGAAGTGACAGCCAGCCCTACCTTTGGGGAGGGTGTTTCCCTTTAATCTGCATTTCATGGGATTAATTTCATTGTAAATAATACAAAAAATAAGATGCTGGTAAAGCAAGCAGGAATAAAATGCAGGAATAAACCAGAAAGAAAATCCAGCTGGCCCTTTGACAATATAGCCTAGAATTGTGCAGAATCACTTTTTTTTTTTTATCTTTATTGATTGATTAGTTGGTTGGTTTTTGAGCCACACCCAGTGATGCTCAGAGGTTACTCCTAGCTCTGAACTCAGAAATCCCTCCTGGCTAGCTTGGGGGACCATATGGGATGCTGAGATTCCAACCACCTTTCGTCCTAGATCAGCTGAGTGCAAGGCAAATGCCCTACCGCTGTGCTATCTCTTCAGTCCCCTCATCTTATCCTTTTAATAACATTTTCCCTTCTCTGGCTTATGTGTTAATCAACTGTTACCAGTAATGATACCAGTCAAGCTAATTCAATTTGCGGGCAGTTAAAAGGTAGACTGGAGGGCCAGAAACATGAGCTACCAACCTAAATTAACAAGTTGTTAGTCTTCCGGCTCCTTCCTCCATGCCCAATAATCCCATTTAAAAACACATCTCAAAGGGAACTTTCCAACTTTTTATGAAAATGGAATCATGCAACACCTATTCCCTTGCAATCGGCTTTTTTTATTTTTACTTACCAATTTTTTTCACAAATATATCTGTAGGCCTATATATCGAGCTCGAATTCATGGTTTATTGGCTGTATAATGTTTCATAGAACACCTGTGCCATGATTTATCCAATTATACCCTGATTGCCCATCATTCAGATACTTCCCAATAGTTCCCCTATTCTAAATAAAGGTGCTGTAAAATATCTTCATCCATATATCCTATGTACTGACACTTTTATTTCTGCCACATAAACCTCCCCCCCCAACAGGATTGTTTTTTTTATTGTTAATAAATGTGGTTTTATTGTTTATAAATACAGCCAGAAGACTTTCGCCACACTTTGTAGCAATCTACACTCCCTCGAGCCACATGCAAGGACTTTCTCCTGTTTCCCTATTTTGTCCCAGTATTTATACATTTTGCCAATCTTTTCTAAAATGTTGCCAGCCTGGAAGTTGCCAAGTGAGTTGAGTATTTGAGTTTGAACTCAGGCGAGGTAGGTCTTTTAGGGAGCTTGACTATTGCTTTTCCTCTCTAGTTGTTTGCAACTCAAGTCAGCAACAAGGACCAGAGAACTAAAATGTTTACGACTTTGGGACACAATTACAAGCCAATCTGATCTCTCTCACCTAGGACAGACCAGTTGATTCATTCCATTAAGTTCATATAGCATTTTCATGCATCCAGGAGGCTGGCCTGCACCCCCCCTTTTTTAATTTCTTTTCTCATAACTTTAAAATTAATTTCTTTATTTTTTACTTTTTTTGCGGGGGTTGGGTTACTCTGACTCTGGGGTCAGAAATCGCTCCTGGCTTGGGGGACCATATGGGACACCTGGAGATTGAAGCACAGTCCGTCCTAGGTTAGTGCAGACAAGGCAAACGCACTGCTGCTTGTGCCACCACTCCGGCTCCTTTTTTTTTTTGGGGGGGGGGCGGCTTTGGGCCACACCTGGTGATGCTCAGGGATTACGACTAGCTATGCACCCAGGAATTACTCCTGACAGACTAGAGGGAACATATGGGATTCCAGTGTCAGTTGTATTTAAGACAAGAGCCTTACCCACTATCTTATCTCTCCAAGTCTCTCATAATTACATTTTTATTTTTTTAAACATTTATTTATTATTTCATTTGGTTTTGGGGCCACAGCCAGCAATGATCAGGGGTTACTCCTGGCTTTGCACTCAGAAATCACTCCTGGCAGGCTTGGGGGACCATGTGGGATGCTGGGAATTAAACACGGGTTCGTCCTGGGTCAGCCACGTGCAAGGCAAATGCCCTCCCGCTCTGCTATTGCTCTGGCCCCATAATTACATTTTTTTTTTTTTGGTTTTTTTGGGCCACACTCGTTTGATGCTCAGGGGTTACTCCTGGCTAAGCACTCAGAAATTGCCCCTGGCTTGGGGGGACCATATGGGACGCCGGGGGACCGAACCGCGGTCCTGTGGTCCTTCCTTGACTAGCACTTGCAAGGCAGACACCTTACCTCTAGCGCCACCTCATCAGCCCCCATAATTACATTTTTAAGTTAATTTTTAAAGTCTCTTTGAGAAAATGATCTTTTGCCCTTTATACCTTGGCCAATGGCAGCTTTGCTCCTAACCACTGAGGATTTCCTCATTGTCCCAAGCTCTCCTTTAAGACAATTCAGAGGATGAAGTAAAGACAATAGCAGCTTAGAGTCTAAAGCAATAACACAGAGGATAGGGCTCTTGTCTTTCACGGACAGACCTGAGTTCCATCCCCACCACCTCAAATGATTTTCTGAGCCCACCAGAAGTGATGCCTGAGCAGTCAGGAGTAAACCTTGAGCACCCCCAAGTATGGCCCCAAGAGAAAAGAACAACAAATCAAAAAAGACACAGTTGACACCAGCTGGGAATACAACTTGAGGTCTGGGTAATGACAAGGACTTGGTAGACTTGAACAAACCTGCTCCAGACTACAGCTCTGCCATACTCTGGCTCTCTTGGAGTCAGATGTCTTACTCTGTGCCTCAGTTTCCACATCCCTAAAGTAGGCTCATTCTTGGGCGAGTCCTTAGGAGCAGTTGTGAGCATGCAAGGAGCACACAGTGTTTGCCCAACACAAAATAGGTGCTCCATAAACATCAGCTACTACTATTGGGATCCGGAGCTCTTTTGTTTTTGTTTTTGGGTTACACCCAGCAGCAATCAGGGGTTACTCCTGGCTCTCCTCTCAGAAATCACTCCTGGCAGGCTTGAGGGACCATATGGGATGCTGAAATCCAAATGACCAGCTGTCCTGGATTGGCTGAGTGCAAGGCAAACAAACTACTGCTGTGCTATTGCTCCAGCTCCTGGAGCTGCTTTTTCTAAGAAGGAGAGGACTTTGTGAATTCCCACCAAAGAGATAATGTAAAGCAATGACTGGAGTTGCTATAAAATTTCTAAGAGCTTCAATTAAACCTTTTTATTGCATTTGGGGTGAGGGGGGGCTCCCTACCAATTCAATCCAAATAACACAAATTAGCAATACCACTCCTAGGGCTATACCCTAGGAATACAAAAACACAACACGAAAATACCTTCTACATGCCTGTATTCATTGCAGCACTATTTAGAATAGCCAGAAACTAAAAACAAACCAGGTGTCGGACAACAGATGAGTGGCTACAGAAACTGTGGAACATATACACATTGGAATATTATGCAGCCATCAGGAGAGATGAAGTCATGAAATTTTTCTATACATGGATGGATATACAAACTATTAAATTGAGTCAGATAAGTCAGAGGGAGAGAGATAGACACACAATAGTCTCTCTTATCTATGGGTTTTAAAATAAGTAAAAACATAAATAAAAAATAAAACAACCTCAAATCCACCAGAGATGTGCTGGTTCAGCAGTGGTCAGGGGTTCACACCTCTTCTTAACTTCCTATGCTCTTGCCAGCAATGCTTTTCAGAATGAATTTAGCAACTCACAATAAGCTGCTCTCCAAGAGCCAATGACCAGAAAGCAGGTGATGATATCCTCTGATTTATTCCTCTGCCTTCACTGCTGCTTGCCCAGAGATGGGAATTGATCTCTCTAACTCTTCTACCTCCACTAAGTTGCCCCCCCCCCCCAAATTGCAGGCTATGGCCTTGGCAGCTGGTGACTAGCTACTGTCGCCAAACTAAATTCTATCTCCCTGGATGAATCTACTCATGTCTTCCCTCCACTCACTGGAAGGTAGCAGCCAACTTGGATTGGGAGAGCATATATAAGATCATTCTGAGGGCAAGCAGATAGCTCAGGGGCCATGCGTCCATGCATGTAGAGCCTGGTTAGCTGGGAACTCCTGGAGGTGACCTGGGACCAGCCACATGCCAGGCAAGCACCTTTCCCACTGTACTGTCCTCCTCCCAGATATCTTTGTTCTTTCTTTCTTTCTTCCTTCCTTTCTTTCTTTCTTTCTTTCTTTCTTTCTTTCTTTCTTTCTTTCTTTCTTTCTTTCTTTCTTTCTTTCTTTCTTTCTTTCTTTCTTTCTTTCTTTCTTTCTTTCTTTCTTTCTTTCTTTCTCTTTTCCTTCTTTCTTGCTTTTTTTCTTTTTCTCTTTTCTTCCTTCCTTCCTTCCTTCCTTCCTTCCTTCCTTCCTTCCTTCCTTCCTTCCTTCCTTCCTTCCTTCCTTCCTTTCTTTCTTTCTTTCAATTGATTGGTTGTTGGGTCACACCCATTGGTGCTGAGGGGTCACTCCTGGCTCTGCACTCAGAAATCGCCCCTGGCAGACTGGAGGACCGTATGGGATGCCAGGAATTGAACTGGGTCCCTACTGGGTTGGCTGCATGCAAGGCAAACACCCTACCTCTGTGCTATCTCCTGGCCCTAAGATATCTTTGGAGACAGGAGTGTTCACATGTGGACTTGGTAACTCTTCCTCTCCAGCAGGATGCCAGTGTGTATTTGATACTCATGAAGAAATTGGCCTGCTGAGGTGGCTCAGAGCCAGAGTACGCTGTGCCCTGGGCAGCTTCTCTGTGGTCCTGCCAGTACGGCTTCTCCTAACTCTTCCTCTGCTTCAGGCCAGTACAAGTTGCAAGAGATTTTTGTCTAAAAAAAAAAAACAACAAAACAAATAAAAGATGTCTCTTGTTGTGTTTGTTTATGGGAAATGTCTGGTGATGCTCAGGTTTTATTCCTGGCTCTCACTCAGGAATTGATCCTGGTGGAGCTTGGAAGACCATATGGGATGTTGGGGATTGAACCCAGGTCAGCCACATGCAAGGCAAGCCCTCTCCCCAATGTACTATCTCTCTGATTCCAAACAATGTCTTTATACTGGTGTTTTAAATCAGGGACTTGTGCTGATTTTTGAGTAGATAAGAAGGCCACCGACTCCACTTGAGGAAGAGTTCTTTAAGAACTGACAGCCTGGGTGAGAGTAATAGCATAGCAGGGAGAGTGTTTGCTTCGATCTCTGGCATCCCATATGATCCTCAGAGCCTGCTGGAGTGATTTCTGAGAGCAGAACTAGGAGTAAACCTGAGCATCACAGGTGGCCCCAAAACCAAACAAATAACTGACATCCAGGTCCTGGCATTGGAAACATAAGTCCCCATCCCCAAGGATGCTCTGTGGTTCTCTCCAACCATCTCTATTTCCCACATTTTAGAGGCCACTTACCTGTTCCCAAATACCTGTGTGCACCCTTGTTGCAGGCCAGGCCCCTCCCTCTGGGCCCGATCTTGTTCAGTATAGAATCATCTCACTGGAGAGCAAACCTGAAAAGAGCACAGTGAGTGTGTTGAGCAAGAACTGGGATGCCATGAAAAATGTATCTTGTAAGGGCTGGAGCCTTAGTACAATCATACAGTCAACCCAGGTTCATTTGCGAACAGCCCATATGGTTCCCTGAGCTCTGCCAGGAGTAATCCCTGAGTGCAAGCACAAAAGTAGGGGGTGTGGCAAAAAAAAAAAACTAAAAAGAAGAAAGAGAGAAAGAAGTAAAGAAAGTAAAGAAAGGAAGGATAGAAGGAAGGAAAGAAGAAAGAAAGAAAGAAAGAAAGAAAGAAAGAAAGAAAGAAAGAAAGAAAGAAAGAAAGAAAGAAAGAAAGAAAGAAAGAAAGAAAGAAAGAAAGAGAGAGAGAGAGAGAGAGAAAGAAAGAAAGAAAGAAAGAAAGAAAGAAAGAAAGAAAGAAAGAAAGAAAGAAAGAAAGAAAGAAAGAAAGAAAGAAAGAAAGAAAGAAAGAAAGAAAGAGAAAAAGAAAGAGAAAAAGAAAGAAAGAAGAAAGAAAGAAAGAGAAAAAGAAAGAAAGAAGAAAGAAAGAAAGAGAAAAAGAAAGAAAGAAAGAAAAAGAAAGAAAGAAAGAAAGAAAGAAAGAAAGAAAGAAAGAAAGAAAGAAAGAAAGAAAGAAGGAAGGAAGGAAGGAGAAAGGACAGAAGGAAGGAAACAAAGAAAAAAAGAAAAAAGAAAGAAGGAAGAGAAAGAAAGAAGAAAAAGGCCAGAAAGATAGCATAGCAGTAGGGCATTTGCTTTCATGCAGCCAACACAGGACAGACCCCAATTCGATTCTTGGCATCCCATATGGTCCCCTGAGTCTGCCAGGGGCAATTTCTGAGCACAGAACCAGGAGTAACCCCTGAGCACCACCGCTGGGTGTGCCCCAAAACCAAAAAGAAAAGGAAGGAAGGAAGGAAGGAAGGAAGGAAGGAAGGAAGGAAGGAAGGAAGGAAGGAAGGAAGGAAGGAAGGAAGGAAGGAAGGAAGGAGGGAGGGAGGGAGGGAGGGAGGGAGGGAGGGAGGGAGGGAGAAAAGGAAGAAGGAAAGAAGAAAAATGGTCTTGTGAAAGTTGAACCCTCCCTTTGAATACCCCCTGACCCAGTCCACCTCCAACCCAGGACCATGCTGCCCACCCACTAGTTCACTGGCCTTCTTGAGTCACCCCAGTGGGGTCTCAGCAAGCACCTCACCCTGCCTGCTTGCATCTCAGTTTTTCCCTCGGAAAATGGGCTGCTCGTCCCCCAAACCATGGAGGAGCCATCATCAATCGTTTGGCTGTGGATTTTTTTTTAAACTGCAGACCCCGTTTCTCAATTTTCAAATATGCTGACTGCAAGTCTTCCACGGCTGGAAATGGGGGGTTCATCACAGAGTGAGGCTGGAGCTGCCGATGGTACAGATCGCTTCCCCAAGGAAATAAATTACATTTCATTCTCTCTCTATTGTTTACTTTATAGTCTCTTGATCTTACTTTGCTGACTTCTGGTTGTAGATTTTTCGGTAGCTTGGTTCCCACTTAATCACAACCGCTTCTGTAAATGTTAGCGAGTTGTGTTATGGGGATTTGCTGGCGGCATTTTACAACGGTGATTGCACTGAGAAGCCCCTTCCTGCCTCCCCCAAAAAGACTTCCGTAAATATTCCTCTCTTCAAAAAAAAATAGATCTTTAACATGATTTTATATATATATATATATATATATATATTTTTTTTTTTTCCCAATGAGCCAACTTGATTCCAGGCGAACCCAGCAATAACTCAAAGCACATTTTGCATTGTTCTCGGTTGAGGTTTAGCCAAGGAGGTCACTGTTTAGACAGCGGCTGGACCCCGAAGAGCCTGTTCATTATCATCTCATCAGTCACTTCTCCAGATCCCTGAGAAGGGCTGCTTCTCTCCTGACTTTGCAGAGCCTGGCGGTACAGCTTGAAGGAGGCCAGCCAGGACACCTCCCCCAGGCCCCCCTTGCCAGCCATCCCATTCCACTTCTGCCTTTTGTTAGTCTTGGGGAAAGGGTGGGGGCTCTTTTCTGAGTGTGTCTGCTGAGTTTGTTGCATGCCGGGCATTTCTCGTCCTTGTAGTGAGTGAAGAAGGAGACTGAGCTCGAGTCTCTGCCCATTTTACAGCCCAGACAAATGAGACCCAGAAAGGTCACTTGCTGGAGGTCACACAGGGTGTAACACCTTAGGTGGCTTGAGCTCTGCTGCCCTCCACACACCCTGGAGCCTAAGACACCCCTCCTTCTTGTTTTGACTTCCCCTGACTTTTTTTCATGCAAAGATTTTTTTTTGGTTTTTGGGTCACATCCAGTGGTGGAACTCAGGGGTTACTCTGGCTCTGTGCTCATAAGTCTTTCCTGGCACTCTCAGGGGACCATATGGAATACTGGGAATCGAAAGGGGTCTGTCCTGTGTTGGCTGCGTGCAAGGCAAATGCCCTACCACTGTGCTAGCTCTCCACCCCCTCATGCAAAGTATTTTTTTTTTTGCCTCCCCACTTTATCCCCTTTCCAGCACCTGAAGCAATTTAGCTGTGCCATGAGCCAGCTGTGCCAACTCAGAACCTCCGAGCCTCAGTATCCTCCTCCATCAGGTGGGCATAAGTATGGGTAGGAGAGGTAGAGACAAGCTTAAAAACTCCTTTTTTTTTCTTTCTTTCGAAAGGGGGCTTTAAATTTTTTTAAATTACTTTATTTAAGCACCATGGTTACAGGGTGTTTTGTTGTTTTTATTTTATTTTTTTTACAATCACAAAGTTGTTCGTGATTGAGTTTCAGTCATATATATCCAACAACACCCTTCACCAGGGCACATTTCCCACCACCAATGTCCCCAGTTTACTTCCTGCCCTCCCACCTGCCCTCTCTCCAGCTTGCCTCTGGGGCAGACATTTCAGACATATCTCTCTCTCTCTCTCTCTCTCTCTCTCTCTCTCTCTCTCTCTCTCTCTCTCTCTCTCTCTCTCCCTCTCTCTCTCTCTCTCTCTCTCTCTCTCTCTCTCTCTCAACTTTATTTATTCATTGATTGGTTGGTTTTTGGGCCACACCCAGTGACGCTCAGGGTTTTCTCCTGGCTCTGCACTCAGAAATTACCCCTGGCAGGTTCAGGGAACCATCTCAGGTTGGCTGCATGCTAGGCAAACACCCCACCACTGTGCCATTTCTCCGCCCCCCCCCCTTCTTATTCAGCCAGTCTTTCCAGGAGTCCCTCCGCACCCTCAATTTCATCCCTGCTCCCTTGTGAGAGAGATCCTGGGATTGTTCTAATTTGAAGATGAGGAAAATAAAGGCCAAAATGGAAATAGAAGAAATGTCTCACAATGGAAGCCTCACCCGAGCCGCTGTGGTCTCTGCCCTGTGCGCACCACCATCCCCCCAGTTCTGTTCTTCCACTCCAAACTCTGTCCCCAGCTAACTCTTGTCCAAGTCAGAAGCTCAAACTTCGGGGCTAGAGAGATAGCACAGAGGTAGGGTATTTGCCTTGCACGCAGCCGACCCAGTGCAGATGGTGGTTCAAATCCCATATGGTCCCCCAAGCCAGGCAGGAGCAATTTCTGAGAGCAGAGCCAGGAGTAACCCCTGAGCACCACTGGGTGTGACTCAAAAACAAAACAAAATAAAAAAAAGAAAGCTTATACTTTTTGGTGCACTTGGAACCCAGGCCTCTGCTCTCCCACCAGGGACCCAGGGGACCCTCCATGCTGCTTCTCTCACGATCCTTGTCCCTTCCCTCAATGTCCACATAGGGCAAAGACCTTCTCAAACTCTGCATTAAGTCCTCACACCCCTGTTTCTGCTGTGCCCTTTCCTCTTGGCATCTCCCTATTTCTTTCATGGAAAGAAGAGGCTCACCTGGCTCTGTTCTGTGCTCCTTTTCAAGCATGTGCTCCAGTCCATGAGCTGTGCTTCTAGACGACTTTTTACTGAGTGTTTTTATCCTTCTGGTGAGAATGGACATGAAATTTCAGACCTTACTCATGCATGCCAAGTGTCTACTGCTGACTGACCTCTCTGGGCCTCTTTTGGCAGCCGAAGAAGTCATGGGACATCGTTTGTAGTTGTTCAGTTGTGTTTTTTTTTTTTTTTAATATGCGTTGGCATCTCCTTCTCATTTATACAGTTAGGCTATAAATTCTATGCTCACAAGGTGGTTGAGTTTGTCTAGAATCCAGACTCTGCATTCCCAGTGCCTGCCACAGTGTGGGTGGGAACTAATGTATATCAATGGTCACCAGTTCTAGCTGTTACTATCAGAAACAGAATTGGGGCCCAGAAACAGAATTGGGGCCACCGTGGCACCTCCCGTTAGCAAGGGGAGACACTTTGTGGGGAGATAGAGAGAAGTGGGTTCCCCCAACATTACTCCTCATCCTGGAAGGCAGAGGGAGACCCAAGTTAGTGAGAAGGGAGTTTCCCAGGCTTTGGGGAGCTGGATGGAGCTGGGGCTCATTTTGCAAGGAGGAACTTTGCATTTAAAACCAGAGCTAGGGTCAAATCATTTTAGTGATATGACCCTCCTGTGACCTCCCTGCTGTCTTCTGGCAGGCCTGGGAGAATCTCTTTGGAATCCTAATCGAATTTCCCCTTTAATTCTGAAAGTCATAGTAGTCCTATATAATAGCCAAGTATTGGGACTGGAGAGATAGCACAGCGGTAGGGTGTTTGCCTTGCACACAGATGACCTGGATAGACCCAGGTTCGGTTCCTGGCATCCCGTATGGTTCCCCAAGCCTGCCAGAAGTGATTTCTGAACGCAGAGCCAAGAATAACCCCTGAGTGCCACCGGGTGTGCCCCCACCCCCCCAAATCGCCAAGTGTTGAGGAAAAGTTTACTCTAGAAAATGAAGCCCTGATCCTCTCTCCTGATCCAGGAGATGTTGTCTTAACAATGTGGTACACAGGACACATATCTAGAAAACCTTTTCCCGACATCTTTTCCTTTTTGGTATTGCCATTACTTAAAAAACAGGACCATTTCCTGTGTTATTCTTCTACCTGATTCACATTCCTTCTCGCCCCTCCCCCGCAAACACCCTGTTGAAATCTATTAACCTGTAGAGTCAAATCCATTGGGCTTAGTGTATTCTGGAAGTACATTAATAGCCATGTGTCATCCCAATAAGCATTACCCCCAATAAAGTGTAGTCCATAGTCCATACATCTGCACACCCTGCTAAACCTTTGGCAATTAGACTCTTCCATCACTCCTCACTCCTGGCACTCCTGCTCTGTCCTGTCTCTAATCTTGGCCTTTTCCAAAATGTCTAACAAGGGAATGATTCCAGCATGCTTCGTTTCTTTCACTCAGCCTAATGCACTAGGGCAAGAGAGGTGTTCTCAGGCAATCACATCAGTTTGGGGTTCATAACTTTCCCCCTTTTTATAGGTGCAGTGGGAACCAAGCATGCAAAGACATAAGCTCTGCCACAAAGCCACCTTGCCCACCACATTTTTCATTGCTGTGTAATATTCTACTCTAGGCTTCTATTGCCATCGTTCATCCATTCAGCAGCTGGAGGCCGTGTGAGTTCTTTACAGTTTGAGGTCACTTACAAAGAAAGTAAAAATTTACCAGAATATTGGTATGAAAAGACATTTTCTTTTTCTCTTTTGAGAAAGAGAGAGAGACTATCCAGGAGATGTTTTGCTGGGCCATATGGCAAATATATATTTCACTTTGTTAAAAAAAAAAACTGCAGATGATCTTGGATGCATTGATGGGGAAATAAATAAGGACTGAACTAAATATCTAAGCCAAAGTCAACAATAATAGGATCAAGGGGCCTAAACTTTAATAATCTAAATTCAAAGGGGCCTGTTACACTGCAGGCCAGGGGGCAAAGTGTTGTGGGATAGGAAGCACTCTGGGTTCATTGGTGGGGGGAGATGGACACTGGTGGTGGGAAGGGCCCTGATTCAATGTAGGTCTGAAATTCAACTATGAAAGATTCTGTTGATTATAATTGTTTCAATAAAATCAAATTAAAAAACCCCTGAAGGCTGCTTTTTAAAGTGACTTTTTCACATACTCTATTTTTTAAAAAATCTGGGGCCAGAGCAATAGTGCAAAGGGTAGGGTGCTTGCCTTGCGTATGGCCAATCAGGGTTCCATTCCCAGCATCCATATATTCCCCAGCCCACCAGGAATGATTCCTGAACATAGAGCCAGGAATAAACCTGAGCATTGCTGTGTGTCTCTCCCACAATTCCCAAGTAGACAAATAAATAAAGTCAAGAGATTAGAGTGATAACACAGCAAATATGGCAATTGCTTTGATTACAGTTGACCTGGGTTCAATGCTTGGTACCTCCTATGGACCCCCAAGCCTGCCAGGAATGATCTTTGAGTGCAGGGCCAGGAGTAAGCCCTGAGTATTGCCAGGTATGGCCCCAAAAGGAATAAATAAAATAAACTTGAAAATATGCTGTCAGGGCTAGGAGATGGTTCAAAAAGATGGTGCATAAGTTTTACATGTAGAAGATCTGCATTTGAACCCTGGCACTAGGGTCCTCCCAGACATCACTAAAAATGACCCTCTCAAGCACCAAGCTTAACCAGGGTAGTTATTAGCAGTACTGGGTGTGGTCCTTTCATCAGAAATAAAAGAAAGAAAAATAAAATAAAAAGACATTCTCACTTTATAACTAGCATTGGTTTGGGAATTCAGTTCAGAGCCACTGTGTCCTCTGCCAGACATATAATAGGAAGACACAAAATGACCGCTGGCTGAAGGGGGGGTCCCTCAGATCCCTCTCTGTGTGCAGATCCATATGGACTCAGGAAAAGACAGGCCTGAGCCACAAATCCACAAAGACCAGCACCATATAGCTTGCTGTTTTCTTTTTTGTTTGTTTGTTTTGTTTTGTTTTTATAGAGTCACACCCAGCAGCACTCAGGGGTTCTTCCTAGCTCTCCGCTGAGAAATCGCTCCTGGCAGGCTCTGGGGGACCACATGGGATGTCGGGATTCGAACCACTGACTTTCAGCATGCGAGGCAAACACTCTACCTCCATGCTATCTCTCTGGCCCCTAGCTCACTGTTTTCAAGTGCCTAATTTTCATTGGTGATCTCAGGTTTTATTGTTTATTTTATTTTTTTGGGAGGGGGGGTTACACCGGTGGCAGCACTCAGAGCTTACTTCTAGCTCTGCACTCAGAAATCACTTCTGGCAGTCTCGAGTGACCCTATGGGATGTCAGGATCGAAGCTGGGTCAGTCGCATGCAAGGCAAACTTCCTTCCACTGTGCTATCTTAGGTTTTATCAGACAAGGATACCCTGGTAGCGTTGGTTATTAGTTTGCACATCCAATTGAGCTTCTCTTAACACAAATTCCAGAAGTAGAATTGGTAGGTCAAAGGAGATAAAAGAACCCAACTTAATGCGAATTCAGGTTCTGTCAAGTCACAATGTCATGGCAGTGCTCAGGGAGGACTCCCAACTCTATGCTCAGGGATTGCTTATATTGGTGGATTTCTTTAAATCCTTATTGATTGATTGGTTGATTGATTGATTGGTTTTTAGGCCACACCTAGTGGCGCTCAGGGATTACTCCTAGTTCTGTACTCAGAAATCTCCCCTGGCAGGCTGGGGGACCTTATGGGATGCCAGGAATCGAACCAGGTCCCTCCTGGGTCGACCAGATGCAAGGCAAACACCCTACTACTATGCTATCTCTCCGGCCCCATGGTGGTAGATTTCTAGGGATCAAACCCAGGCTGGCTGCAGGCAAGGCAAGCACTTAACCACTGTGCTATCTGTTCAGTCCCTGCCAGTATTGTCTTTTGTCAATGGGGATAAAGGCAGAATCCGCATGACTGGAGGTTTCTGGGTCAGCAAGAGCAGAACATCTCCATCTGGGAGATTTTATTCCTGCTGCACCAGAAAGAGCGGTGGAATCTGTCTACTACTGCTTTAACCGAGACCCCAAAGCATCAGATTCAAACAAACCTCTGATCTAGGAAACCTTGCATCTCTTATCATTTGATAAAATTAAAAAAAAAATGTGTCAGTTCATTGCAAGATGGGAAGGAACACTGAGACAATAAGAAATGGAATTGTAACATGCGTAAACTTGGTTTTCTATTTCCCTGCCACTGGGGCAAAAGAATGTTGCCTGATCTTGGGCAGGGGATGGAGCCTGGCTTCTGCCAGCAGGCCTAAGGAGATGACCCTGGACAAGTTGTAAAAGGAGAACAACAAAAGGTAGTTGAAAAAAAAAAAAAAAGAAACTGTACAGGGGGCAGAATTGAAAGTGTGACAATTAGCTAATTGGGCCCAGGTCTTCTGCATTGAGTTTTATCTCCCCTACTGTGCATGAAGCTCTTCCCTACATCAAAGACAGCTGCATGCCTGGAGAATTGGAACCAATGTTTATAGAGAGCTTTGAAGATGTAAAGTACTGTTTAAATGCTAAGTAGTAGTATTACTTTCCATTTTAAATACCTTTGCTTTTCTGGGGGGGTGGTGGTAGTGGTAGTGGTGGGAATATTTAATATGTTTGTGATTGTTATTTAATGCTGCAAATGAGTCTGTCTGCTCCAACCCAAAGCCGGGGGTTTTGGAATAGCAGAAAACTGAAATTCTCTGGAATGCTGCACCAAATTCACCCCTCTATCCTGGCAAATTGTGTTTTCTGGGAAGATGAACATTGTCAATTTGAGGCTGTCAGTTTATGGAAGAACATGTCTCAAGATCTAATTGAAATACAGTATCTTTCCAGGCAAGAGTAGATAGAGTTATCACGTTACAGATTTTATTTGGTTCTGCATCTCAATTCATTCCTTTGTATAGTTTCCAGATTTCTTCATAAAATAGAAATTAGACACAGTCTTGACATTAGAATTTCACAAAGAAGCAATCAAATCCAAATTACTTCAAAGGAGGCAAGGACTATAAAAGTGACTGAACAAAATGAAAGGAAACAAGCATTCTGGAGGTCCCTAGTTCATGAACTGATTTTCTTATTCGGTCCTTGGGCTAGATCCAACATAATTGAGGACGGTGGCAAGCTGTAAACCTCCAGTAACCACTTTTGCCTCCGTGGCTACTAAGAACTTCAAGGTAAATATTGTAAAGTTTAGAAGTTCTGTTTACTTTTCATTTCCCCCTTTTTTTCTTTCTTTCTTTCATTTTCTTTCTTTTTTCTTCCTTTTTTCATTTCCTTTCTTGTCTTTTTCTTTTTCTTTTCTTTCTTTCTTTCTTTCTTCCTCTCTTTTTTCTCCTTCCTTCCTTCCTTCCTTCCTTTTTTTCTTTCTTTTTTTTTCTTGCTCTTTCTTTCTTTTCTTTTTTCTTTCTTTTCTTTTCATCAGAACTCAGACAATAAACTCCCATGGTCAGCATCCTTTCATGTGCTTACCGTGTGCTAATGGATTTTGGGAGGGGAATCATTGGTGGGAGACTTTTTTAAATTAAAAAAATCATCAAAGCTAAAATGAATCACCCCAACATAAAACTTGGATCCAAAATGGAACGCAGTCACTGGCCTTTGCAATTTCCTATGGTAACCAAAGACCAAACTGTTTTTAAAAACTTTTCTAGTAATGAGATTCACAAGAGGTCTCAGATTACTAAGTGGCTTTGAGCCTCCTTTGAAACCAAAGTAAAGGAAAATCTCATTAATTTGAACTGTTCTAATAGTAGAATTTGTTATAATTCAACCTGGCCTAAACTGCCATTTACCTTTTGCTCTATCTGTGGGGGAAAGAAAAGGACCAAAATCAAATTTGGTAAAGAAATCCAGGCAATTCAGGCTTTATATCTTAAAAAAAAAAAATAAACTGCTTTTTCGGCTTTGGGCACCTTAGCCAAAGAAATGCCTGCCAAATCCAGATGAGTTTTAAATGTTGAATTAGCACAGACAGGAAGCAATACAACTTGGAAACTCTTGCTTGGACAAATTCTCCTCTGTACGCAAAAGAAATAAGGGTTCATTTTGCTTAAGGATTCTAAACATTTTAATGCAGAGGGATCTCTTAACCTGTCCTTCTTCATGAATGGGTGAGGTTTTATTGAAGCAGAAGCAAAGGTCTGTAATTACAACCACTAACAAAGGAAAGAACTCAAAATAATATGTGTGTGTGTGTTTTTTTATGACACTTGCATACAACAAGTTGCCTGCTGCTCAACGTTTATTTCCTTACATTTTGTTTTCTGGTGTACATGTAACCCACTTTTGGGGTAGATGTTTACTATTAAAATAATCTGCACCTTCTCCCATCTGTAGAAAGACCTTAATATCTGTTGATCTCATTGGTTTGAATTTTGTTGTTGTTTTGTTTGGGATTGGTTCCTTTGTGACCACACCCAACAATGCTCCTGGTGGTTAACCTGTTTTGGGGGCGGCTCCTGACAGTCTTTAGGAGACCCTGCAATGCCACATACCACATACTAAATGCCCACATACCAAGCATATGTGTAATCTATTGAACTACTTCTTTGGCTTCATCTCATCAATATTTGAGGTTGATTGGAGGTAAAGAAGGAAAACAAATATAAATTAAAAGGTAGATCTAAGGCTGGTGCTGAATAGTAGAGTGTTTTCCTAGCTTATGTGAGACCTGGCAGAAGAAGAGAACAAAGATGGAAATAGGTGAAAGATAGGAAGCTAAAGAGATATTGATAGACATGAGTAAGTCAATGGATATATTGGTATGTTGGTAGATGGATTAGGCAGGTGATTAGATGAATAGATGGACAGACAGAGAGGTGGCTAAATGAAAGTAAACCAAGAGAAGAACCAGAGAAAAAAGTGTCCCCTCAGACAGGCTAACTAGATGTGAGCAAAAGGTTTTTCTTTCAATCCAATCAAGAATGTGGTGGTGGACTGGAGAGATGGTAGGTACAGTGGGTAGGGCAATTGCCTTGCACATGGCTGGCCTGGGATTGATCCCTGGCATCTCATTTGGTCCCCAGAGAACCACCAGGAGAGATTTCTAAATGCAGAGCTAGGAGTAAGCCCTGAGCATCACTGGTGTGGCCTAAAACAAAAACAAAACAAAAGAATATGGCAGCACATTAGATAGTTAGCATCACTACGAATAACATGGCTCTCCAGGTGATCGCTGCAGACCAGTTGAAGATTTAGAACTTTGTGCTTAGATCTGTTCTGACCAAAGCCTTGAATTGTGAGGACCAATAGGAAGAGCCCAGGCCAATTCAATCTTACTGTATTAGGAAGGCTGGAGAGGCGCCAAATGGATCCAGCTGTGTGCAAAGTATGTATCCAGGTTGAATTAACTTGAATAATTGGTTTGGCGTGTAGTGATTGAGTTTAGGCAATTACCAATTTAGTGAGTACTGAAAAAGACCTCTTTATTAGAAGCAAATGTCTTTAATTCTTGGTTCACCTTCCAAAAAAAAAAATGGGGAGGATCTTTGGCCACAACTGGTGATGCTCAGGGGTTACTTCTAGCTCCGCACTCAGAAATCTCTCCTGGCAGGCTTAGGGGACCATCTGAGATGCCAGGGATCAAACCCAGGTTGGCTGTGTGCAAGGCAAATGCCCTACCTGCTGTGCTATTGTTCCGGCCCATAAAGAAAATTTTTAAACAGGGCTGGAGCACAGTGAGTAGGGCACAGTGAGTTGCAGGCATCCAACCAGGTTCGTCATCCCATACAGTCTTCCACGTACTGCTAGGAATAATTCCTGAGTACAGAACCAGGTGTGGGACCACTGAGTCTGGCCCCCAAAACCAAAAAATAAATTTAAAAACATTTTGTTTGATCAAATACCAAAGTAGCAAATAAGTGAAATAAACTAAGATAGTCAGAAAATGAGGTGGAATACCGGCTCTTTATAAAAACTGCAAACAATACAGAAGACTATTGCCGAGTAAGCAAAAATAACGCCTGATTACATCAATCAGTGATGTCACTGCTAACATATTGACAGACATTCAGCTAAGTAATAAAAGCAGGCTGAGAAGATAGTACAAAATGCTAGGCATGGGAAGCTCCACTTTTAGTGATTGGCCCCAAATGGTTCCTTAAACAGCACTGAGAGGGCCCCCCACAAACATCAATCCAGGAGTAGGCCTCAAGAACAGCCCAGGTGTGTCCCTAAACCAGTCTATCCCCAAAAGAGATAAAAAGTGGGCTAGAGAGATAGCATGGAGGTAGGGCATTTGCCTTGCATGCAGAAGGACAGTGGTTCGAATACCAGCATCCCATATGGTCCCCTGAGCCTGTCAGGAGTGATTTCTGAATGTAGAACCAGGAGTAACCCCTGAGTGCTGTTAGGTGTGGCCCAAAAACCAAAAATAAATCAATAAATAAATAAGAAGAGAGAGAAAGAAAGAGATTGACATGGTCTGGGCACAATGATGCAGTGAAGGAAGAAATGGCAACACTGAAATAAGGGGTTTCATGAACTAGAGAAAACAAATGAAAAATTAAAGGAGTTTTTATAAGAGTGAAAAATGATTTTCACGTAGCTCAGCAAAGAGTTCAGACCTCAACAAGTGTAAAAAAATAATAATAAAAGAGGGTAAGAGGCAAGAGCAGAAAATGCAGCAGGAAAAGTGCTTGCTTTGAATGCAATTGTTTTTATGTTTTTGTTTTTGGGCCACACCCGGCTGTGCTCAGAGGTGACTCCTGGCTCTGCCCTCAGAAATTGCTCCTAGCAGGCCCCTGGGCCATATGAGATGCCAGGGATCAAACCTGGGTCCGTTCTGGATCAGCAGCATGCAAGGCAAATGCCCTACCATTGTGCTATCACTCTGGTCTCTGAATGCAATTGATCCTGGTTCTAGCTTTGGCACCTTATATGGTGCCCTGAGCCTGCCAGAAGTGAATCCTGAATTGGCAAAGCCAGAAGTAAGTCGTCCTGAGCATCGCAGGGTGTAGCCCCAAAACAAAAAAAAAGAGGGATGAATCTTTGTAACTTTTTTCTAACACAGCAATGTATTATAGACACCATCTCAGACAATCCTATCTCTCTCCAAAAATGCATAAAATCCTACTAAGGGACCATCATCCTTTAACTTTGCTTTTTCTTCCTAAGATGTTTGAACCTATGCCTGCCTCGCCCACATGCTTTGTTGGTGCTCAGCAAAAACTAGAGAAAGCTCAGGATATAGGAAGTGAGTCATTAGGTAGATGAATGAGACCGAATGGAGAGTTGATGGATAGATGAAAGGATTAATAGATGGGAAGAAAGGAAAGAGGAAAAGATTTTGGTTTATCCAGACCACTAGAATACTAGTTGGCAGTGAAGAAGGCTCACAACCCACACATTTGCGACAATCTGGATAAATAGCGAAGGAATTGTGTCAAATAAAGGAAGTCAGACATCCACATGTTTCTTTTGGTAGGAAAAAATGGGGAGGGGTCACACCCAGAGGTGCTCAGATGTTACTCCTGGCTCTGCACTCAGAAATCGCTCCTGGCTAGATCAGGGGACCATATGGGATGCCGGGATTCGAACCACCGTCCTGGGTCGACGGCCTGCAAGGCGAATGCCTTACCCCTGTGATATTGCTCTGACACTTTGGGCCAAAAATTTGAGACAGGGGCTAGGAAATGGGTTTATTCCACTCCCACCGACCCCATAGGGGTCACCATGTCTCTGGAGGGAAGATGGAGAATCTGCAACACGGCCATTATTCACTATGAGGGCCATTAATAATTTGCTTCCTTTGTCTTCCTTCCTCTGCCGGGGATCAATTTGACAGAAGCCAGCGCCCTTGGAAACTCACCCGGGGGGTGCTCTCTACATCAGCCTCTCTACTGGGTTCAGAACACTAGGAGGAAGAGGTGAAAGGATCTGCAGACAAACATCCAACGGGAGGATCAGCGGGGCGGAGGAGATCTGGGCAAGAAAACACTGTGTGTGGACTAAATCTTTGTTGAGCTGCTGCCATAGTTGCTTGGGAACTGAGCCTGGCCTTGGGGGTCTTAGGGTTGGGACCGGACTACTCAAGCTGCAGTGTGGGGAATGCGCTTCTGCTCCATGTTGTTGCTTTAGAGGAAACTTGGCAAGTGGGAGCCAGAAGGGTTTGCTGGAATGGCTGAGGGTGGTGGGGGGAAGCTGAGCGAGAGGACCTGGAACCCATTAGCCCCTCCTCCCCCCAAGAGCCCAGAAATCTAAGAAGAATCCAGCAATTGCCCAGGGACAGAGGAGTTTAGAGGCCGATCCTGGGCTCTCAACTCCCAGAGGCAAGACCTGGAGGTGGCATGGAGGGTGAGGGGCAATGCCCAGGCCCTGACAAATGGCTTGTGCCCAGCTTGGAAACCAAGCCTTCTTGCTCCTGCAAAGCTGGCTTGGACATCTCTGAAGAGTTTTTCAGGTTTAGGCATTTTTATTTTATCTGGATTAAAGACATGTTCTGCTCTGGCATCAGAAGGCGTTTATGACCGCTACAACAAGAAATGAAAAATATAGGCCTGGAATGAGCCAGCTGCCTCCTTCCCGCCGGATTCCTGGGACTGGTGGGGGAGGGCAGGCAGAAAGAAGCTTGGGGGCCCTGCTCAGGGCCTCTGCAGGTACTAGGAGCAAGAAGGAGCTGCCTAGAGGTGGAGGCCGACTTGGAAGTCGGAAGTCACTCTTCCTTCCTCTTTGCTTAGCTGCCCTTTCACTTCTTCCCTCCCTCTCCTTGCTTCCCCCTTGTGCGCTGTTGAGGGACCTTCACTGTCCCTGGGTCTAAGAGAAGGAAGATGGCTTAAGCCTTGGCATTTTGGGGATGACTTTGAACACACCCAGTTGCAACAAGGACCAGGATAGAAAGAGTTGAGATTCCAGCTTTATTGACCTATTTTGCCTTCTTGCCACCCCTCTAGCTTTCCATGCTGGTTGCCTGTGTGTCAGCATGTATACACCGAGTGTACACGCCTCCTCCCTGATGGACGACATTACTCATGCCTGATTCAAAACACTTGGGAAGCAAAGGGGAGCATCGGGGACTGGGGATGGGGCAGTGACTACCGCCACCAAATTGCAGGGCGAGTTTTGGCAAAGATTGTTCCTACACTTTCCTCTCCTCCTGCCCTACTATTATTTCTCCACACTTTAGAAATAGTTGATCAGTCTGTCTGTGAACACATCCGTGGCCTCTGTTTCCACTCAGAGCTTCTGAGCAGCTTTTCATTCCTGTGTTTGATGACAGTCATAATAAATAAGGCATTTACTTACTAAGCCCCAAGGTAAAAACAAAACAAAACAAACAAAAAACAAAACTCAGGCTTTGGTGTCAAGAAAACTTGAGTGCAAATTTCACTTAGGATTTTTTGGGCAATTTTGAGCTGCATCTTTTTTTAGAAAGGGTTGGTCATACCCAGCAATGCTTAGGGATTCTGTGCTCAGAAATCACTCCTGGCAGGCTCTAGGGAACCATATGGGATATCGGAGGTTAAATCTGGATGGGCTGCATACAAGGCAAAATCCTATCCACTGTGCTATTGCTCCACCCCTAAGCTGCAACTTTGAGCAAGTTCCTAAACGTGGGTTGACCCAAATTTCCTCGTCTGTGAAATGGGCCTGTGTGTGGCTTTTAGTTCAGAGGACTGGAAAGGACACTCTGGTGGAGTCACTGCTTTGCATATGAGAAGCTCTCCTGCAGCACTTCCTTATATGCTAAGCGTGGTCCTGGACTAAGTGTATTGGTTGTCCCCAACCCTACAATAATGGAAGAAAAAATGTTTTATTTGTTTGTTTGGTGGATTAATTTTTGGGTCACATCCTGTGATGCTCAGGACTTACTTTTGGCTCTGCACTCAGGGAAATTGCTCCTGGCAGACTCGAGGGACCATATGGGATGCTGGGGAACAAAACTGGGTCAACTATAGGCAAGGCAAATGCCCTCCCCACTGTACTCTCTCTCTAGCCCCAGAAGAAAAAAAAATGTTTGTTTTTTTTTTTTATCTATTTCAGTGGGGTGGTTGCTATGAAGATCAAACCTCTCTCTGCCAGGTAGATTTAAGGCTTTGACCCGTCGAAGATCACTCACAGGGCCCCTGGCTTCTGGGTTCAGCGATGGCTGGGGTTAACCCGCAGCCTGACCTGGGTACCCCCTCTGTAGGTCAAAACTCGGGTTCCCCAGTCTTTATTTCACAATAGGCAGGCAGTTAGCGATTCGAAACTTCTGTCTTCCCCCAAGAACATGACAAAATTGGCAGCCTGCAATATGTAAAACTTCACCAAAAAATGGAAGAGGGGACAGTAGCGCGAGCTGGGTTCTGTCTACAGAATTAGAAGGCACAGTTGGGGCTAATTTTAGTGCTGAAAAAATCGGAAATGTTGGACCAGCTCCACGGGAAAGGCAAGAGCTGGAAAGGAGCGGAAGAGCGTGTGTGGGATTGGGAGAACAGGGAAAACAGCCCCAGAAGATGAGGGAGCCCTGCCTCCCCCCACTCAGGCCTGGCGCCCCTTAGCTGAGAGTGCCTGGAAGATAGAGGACACCAAGATGGGAAGTTTAGCACGTCCTGAGAATCCTCAGGTTGGAAGTGACCTGCTCGCTTTGCCTTTTCATTGTGTGGCTTTTTCCCCTGGCCATCTGTTTCACTTTGTCTTGCCAGGGATCATTTTGATGGAGTGGGGGGCCCTGCCCTGGGCAGTGTGGGGGTGCTCTAATACATTGTCCTTTGGGATTTCTGAGCGGCTCCGGACCCTGGGATGGGCCTCACGTGGGCAAACGACACACAACTCACTTTGTATGGGCCGAGCTGGCGGGGGCAGCGTTTATGAGATGGAGGGAGGCACTTTGAAGAAAGGCCGCCTTGTCTGCGCCCTCACCACTGCTCTGGGGGTGCCGCATGGGGCACAGGGAGGGGGGCATTCCGAGGGCCTGTGCCCCGGGGATGGATGGGGAAAGAAAAGGAACCGAGACCCCAGGGTCAAAAGTCTGTGAACAGGAAAGAAAGTTGAGCTGCTTTCAGCTGGACAGGTGGTGGAGCACTGGGGGATCCATGGTCCTCCCAGGGGGATCTGGGGGGGGGGGTGGCTGGCATCACAGCCCCTGCCAGATGCCACCCCTCTGGGACTGCAGAAGTGGGACTGCAGAAGCGGTGCCCCATCTACAAAGGATCAGAGCGACCTCTACTCCAGGAGCACTTAGGCTGGAGGCTTTCTGTCCTCTGGAACTTTTGGGTCGGGGTCTGTCTGAAGTCTCAGCTCCATCGCCAAACAGAGGTGACTCAGAGCAGGTCCCTCTTTGCCAGGGTAGTGGGGGGCAGGCACCAGGCCTGGGGTGTCATCAGTGTGGGATAAGTCAAAGCTATCAGTAGTAGTAGTTGTTTAGTTGGTTTTAAAAGAGCTATAGCACATGGTAAGGTATTTGCCTCGCACACTGTCAACTCGGGACAGACCCAGGTTCGATTCCCAGCATCCCATATGGTCCTCCAAGCCTGCCAGGAATGATTTCTGAGTGCAGAACCAGAAGTAACCCTTGAGCGCCGTTGGGTGTGGCCCAAAAATCAAAAAAAGAAAAGAAAAGAGGTGCTTTGTTTCCTGGCATTCGGTATGATCCACAGAGCACCAACAGGAGTGCTCCCTGAATGCAGAGCCAGGAGTGAGTCCTCGAGCACTGCTGGATGTGGTCCCCAAACAAAAACCAACTAAGCTACAAAACCAAAGATTTTTTAAATTTTATTTATATTTATATATTTTTTAACTTTTTTTAAATTTTGGGTCACATCTGGCAGCGCTCAGGAATTACTCCTCCTCCGTACTCACAAATCACTCCTGGCAAGCTTGGGGGACCATATGAGATGCTGGAGATCGAACCCGGGTCCATCCTGGTTCAGCCACATGCAAGGATAACTCCCTACTACTGTGCTATCACTCCAGCATGGGGCCCCAAAGATTCTTTCTTGATAGAAACAAGTGGTACCTGCCATAACCAGCAACCCACCCGCCAGCAGTTGGCCCCACATCTGAAAACTGATCATACAATTGAGAATATGGAGGATTTTTGTTTGTTTCATTTCATGTGCATTAATTCCCAGGACTGTGCCAACCAAGGTTACTGTCTAGATCAGACTTTTTTGTTTTTGTTTTTGTTTTCTTGGGGGGCCACATCTGGTGGCATTCAGGGGTTACTTTTGGCTCTGCTCAGAAATTGCTCCTGGCAGGCATGGGAGACTATATGGGATGCTGGGATTCAAACCACTGTCAGTCCTGAGTCGGCTGCTTGCAAAGCAAACACCCTACTGCTGTGATATCTCTCTGGCCCTAAACCAGGCTCTTGGACCAGCTAGATGAAGAAATTCAATCAATCAGGAGGTGGGGCAGGAACCTAGAAGGGGCACCTGACCCTTTGGGGGGGGGTGCTGGGCAAGGTCCTGAAGACCTTCTTAGAGCAAGTAGTCTTTGAGCTGAGTCTAAGGAGGAAAGACTTGGCAGGAGGCAAGAACTTTTTAAATAGACTCAAATATGCTGAATTTCACAACAGAGCTGAGGGCTCTGGAGGAACATGAGGATCCAAAGACAGCTTCAAGAGACCCACGTGGGAAAACAGGTTCACCCAGGGGTGGGTCATGGCAGGTTCATTTTTCGTTGCAGGTTATCAGCTGATATTTTGGCTTTTCCCCCTTTGCCCTCTTGCAGGGTGTGCAAATAATTTTAAAATGTTCACCAGCTCCTCAGAGCCCGGCACAGGCAGACAAAAAGAGTCATCCTAATCATAAGGATAATGATGATAATAATGAAAAACAGTTACCACTTATTAAGACACTTCCTTGGTGCCAGACCCAATGTTAAGTGCTTTCGCGTATTGATCGGCACACACAAGCCTGCCATCCATTTTCTGCCTGGCAGCAAAGTCGCTTTTTTCAGACAGAAACTCTAAATCAGATCAGGCTAGTCTGTGGCTGGGAACCTGTAACGAAATCAACGTTTCTTGACCTGGCGTGGCCAAGTCCCACCACCCCCTTTCTCTCTTTCACTGCTCCCACTTTGCTCATGGCCACTAAGGCCCAACACAGAATCTCCCTCTCTGGTATCAAGTGCCAATATTTTGCCTGCCCCCAAGATCTTTGCACTTGCCGCATCGCCAGGGGTGAAGATAATGGGGAGGACAGAGACCTTTTCTCTTTCATCCACAAATACAAAGTCTCACAGAATAGTCTCACTCAATTATGGGTTTTAAGAAAAATAAAAGACATTATTCTAATAATGCCCAGAAACAATAGAGATGAGGGCCGGAAGGACAGGCTCACAATATGAAGCTCACCACAAAGAGTGATGAGTGTAGTTACAAAAATAACTACATTAACAACTATTATGACAATGTTAATGAGTGAGAGAAGTAGAATGCCTGTCTTGAATACAGGCAAGGGGTGGGGAGGAGGGAGATATAGGGCATTGGTGGTGGGAAGGTTGCACTGGTAAAGGGAAATGTTTTGTTTTGTTTTGTTTTTTAACTAAAACCTAACTACAAGCATGTTTGTAATCATGGTACTTAAATAAAGATGTTATTTAATTAAAAAAAAGGGGGGGGGACAAATACAAAGACTCTAGTTGGATTCTGAGTCCCAGATATCTCCCCATGCCCTAATCACAATGACAGGTTCATGCCATAACCTTAAGCAGGGTGTGGTTCTGAAGAAAGAAAAGAAAAGAAAAGAAAAGGAAGGAAGGAAGGAAGGAGAAGAAAGAAGAAGAAAGAAGAAAGAAAGAAAGAAAGAAAGAAAGAGAAAAAAGAAAGAAAGAATGAATGAATGAAAGAAAGAAAGGAAAGAAAAAGAAAGAAAGAAAGGAAGGAAGGAAGGAAGGGAGGAAGGGAGAAAGGAAAAAGGAAGGAAGGGAGGAAGGAAAAGAGGGAGGGAAGGAAGGAGAAAGGAAAGAAAGAAAGAGGGAGAAAGAGAAAGAACAAGAGAAAGAAAGAAAGGAAGGAAGGAAGAAAGAAAGAAAGAAAGAAAGAAAGAAGAAAGAAAGAAAGCAAAAAGAAAGAAAGAAAGAAGAAGAAAGAAAGAAAGACAAAGAAAGAAAAGAAAAAGAAAAGAAAGAAAGAAAGAAAGAAAGAAAGGAAGGAAGGAAGGAAGGAAGGAAGGAAGAAGAAAGAAAGAAAGAAAGGAAAAGAGGAAAGAAAGAAAGAAAGAAAGAAAGAAAGAAGAAAGAAAGAAAGAACGAAAGAAAGAAATAGAAAGAAGAAAGAAAGAAAGAAAAGAAAGAAAGAAAGAGGCTTTCTTTGCTGTGAGTTTCTTGAGCGTGTTTCTTCAGAATTCTGTCCATGTTCTCCCTGTCAGCCCTCTGCACTGAGTCTGTACAGCTGCCTTCCAGAGCAGAAACATCCTTCAAGATGAGGTTTTCATCCCCTCACACTGCAAATGGTCCTGGTTTGCCTCACTAAGTCCTTTATTGCCAGGATTTGTCTATATAATAAGAAATCCCAGCCTGCAAAATGACCCAGTATCCCTTTGGCTTTTTACCTTACTTTTTCCTCCTTGAGCATAAAAAATGAGTGTTGTAGAAAGACCGAAGAGCTTAGCACAAAAAGATAGAAATGTGTGGGGGTGGATGAAATGGGGGCTGGCTCAGGACCCCAGTACCACACGGTCACTGGGTCAATGCTTTGATTTGCTTCCTGCCTGCCAATCCTTTGTATTATCTTTAACACAAAGTTGAGATCATGGTTTTTATGAAATTGTATGTTGCTTTTACCGCGTAACGTGTCTTGAGTGTGTGAAGACATTAAAACACTTTCCGTAAGCACTTTCCCAAGTATCCCTTCACCTGGGTGTACCCTATTTCCTCAAGAAAATTTCTAATCATGTGGAGAAACCTCCCAGTTTTCATTTCATTTTCAGCCTCTGCAGATCGAAGCCTAACAGTGCTTAGATGAGAAAAAGAACCTCTACATTATGATTTTAATACAAAGCGATACACCACGTGTCTCCCTTTGGAAATTTTTATTAATTTTTTATTGTATTTAAAAGTTTTTTCTTTAGTTTGGGGGCTACACCTGGCAGCACTCAGGCTTTACTCCTGGCTTTGCACTCAGAAATTATTCCTGGCCGGCTCAGGGGACCATATGGGATGCCAAGATTGAACCTGGGTCTGTTAAGTGCAAGGGAAACGCCCTACTGCTGTGCTATCTCTCTGCCCTTTACTCCCACCTTGGAGATTTTAAACAAAACAAAATGCATGTCTGTATTCCACCAGAATTATTACTGCTACTCTTTTAATGATTCCTGTGGTCTCATAATATATAAAAGGCATGGCTATTCTACAGAGAACTTGAATATACTTAACCATCTTCTAAATCAAAGTTTAGGGTTCTATGGACCTTTAGCAAAAGGATCTTTGCTATCACCTTCTCAGCTACCCCCGCCCTTTCCATGCTGTAGCTGCTGCACACACCAGGGGGAGGGGGTAAGGTGACAAAAATTTAGGACTCACAGGCCAGAAGCCCAGGCTAGCTTCTAGCCTCAACTCCACGCCTTCGAGCATGTCTCACCTTTCCTGTGGCATGAAGATGTTGGCTTTTGCCTTCCAGATCTGTGAAGGTCGAGCACAGGAGTAGAGAAGGAGGGAGGGTGTGTGGGAAACTCAGGAGAGCTGTAAAGTTTATCCTTCTGGTACGAGTTATAACCACAGTGGCTATTCGATTTTATTTTTCTTATTTATTTGTTTACTGAAGGGATACAGCTCTCCCAAGGGATTTTAAGAAGTTCAGGAGATTCTGTCTGGAGATTCTCAGTCATTTGGGCAGATGTTTCAACATGAGGGGCTAATGGATGCAAGGCAGCGGGGCCTTGAGATGCTTGAGGAGGGTGTCCAAGGCTGCACCCAAGAATGCTTGGGTGGATCCTGTTATGCTGGGATGAAGTCCTGGTCTGTTGCACACCCATAAGTCTTGTTCCTTTATCCCCCATAGTGGTTATTTACTTTAATTAATTAATTTATTTATTTTGGTTTATAGGCCACACCTGGTGACACTCAGGGGTTACTCCTGGCTATGTGCTCAGAAATTGCTTGGGGGATTATATAGGATGCTGGGGGATCAAACCGCTGTCCAGTCTAGGTTTGCGTGTGCAAGGCAAACACCCTACCACTTATGCCACTGCTCTGGCCCCGTGGCTATTTTCAAACAACTGAAAGGTTTGAAGAGTCAAAATTCTCCAGCTCAAATCTGAAAAAAAAAATATTGACTCTTCTAAGATGTTATAATATAGATAAATTGAAAATAGACCAATTATTTGCCTTAAGGTTCTTTTCCAATCTCTTCTGTTGTATGGAGTTGTATATATCACAAAGAACAAGAATAATCGGTGCTGGAGGGGATGTGGAGAGAAAGGAACTCTCATTCACTGCTGGTAGGAATGCCGTCCAATCCAGCCTTTATGGAAAACAATATGGAGATTCCTCAAAAGATTGGAAATTGAGCTCCCATATGATCCTGCTATACCACTACTAGGGATATACCCTAGGAACACAAAAATACAATTCAAAAATCCCTTCCTCACACCAATATTCATTGCAGTGTTATTTACAATAGCCAGAAACAACAAGATGCCCTTCAACAGATGACTGGCTAAAGAAACTGTGGTACTATATACACAATGGAATATTATGCAGCCACCAGGAGAGATAAAGTCATAAAATTTTCCTATACATGGATGTACATGGAATCTATTATGCTGAGTGAAATAAGTCAGAGGGAGAGAGATAGACACAGGATAGTCTCACTCATCTATGGGTTTTAAGAAAAATCAAAGACATTTTTGCAATAATCCTCAGATATAAAGAGAGGAGGACTGGAAGGTCCAGCTTGCGACATGAAGCTCACCACAAAGAGTGGTGAGTGCAGTTAGAGAAATAGCTACATTGAGAACTACCATAACAATGTGAATGAATGAGGGAAGTGGAAAGCCTGTCTCGAGTACAGGCGGGAGTGAGGTGGGGAGGAAGGAGATTTGGGACATCGGTGGTGGGAATGTTGCACTGGTGAAGGGGGTATATATATATATATGTGTGTGTGTGTGTGTGTGTGTGTGTATGTATATATATACACACACAAGGCGGTATATATACAAGGGGGTATATACATACACACACATATATATACATATATATGTATGTATATAACCGGTCCTCTGCTTGTGACACAGAGGAATATGCAGGAAAGATTGTAGGACACTTTGACAATTGTGTACCCCACATCTATGTCCTAATCCCATGCTCCTTTGGGCTGAGCCCAGCTCAGGAATTCAGCCATTCAGTCTGCTATGGGGCAACCCGAATCCATCTCTGAGCTCTAATGAGAGGCCTGATTGGCTAAAGACGATTCCTCCCCTAACCAGTGATTGGTTGGGCAGAACAGCATGTATCCTATCGAGGGAGATATTGTGAAGATCATCTCCCAGAGAAGCTGGCTGTGAAAAATTCTTTCCGGTCCACTGGAGGACTCACCTTGACTTGGGTCTGAAGCCAGTGTGGAGCTGGGCTGAGAGATGATGAGGATAGAGAGAGAGGATAATCATAATAATTGAAGACAGTAACATCAGCAACAAAGCAGATTTAGAGCTGGCGCAGGAACCTCCTATATGGATGTTATATTTAGCTCAGGCAAGGGGATGTCTTTGAGAGTTTGATGGCCCTGAACTAAGACTGGAATTTCACTTGTTTTGTTTAGTTTTGTTTTGGGGTCACACCCTGATGTCCCCAGGTCCACTCTCAGTATAGTGCTGGTGGGAACTGAAACCCCAGCTCTTCATGTATACCCATGGTGGCCTTCTTGTTTCAGCAGCATTGCAGCCACGTGTGAGGAAAGGATCTGGCCAGTAATAGACCCTGAGAGTTTTTTTTTTTTTTTTTGGTTTTTGGGCCACACCCGGCGGTGCTCAGGGGTTATTCCTGGCTGTCTGCTCAGAAATAGCTCCTGGCAGGCACGGGGGACCATATGGGACACTGGGATTCGAACCAACCACCTTTGGTCCTGGATCGGCTGTTTGCAAGGCAAACGCCGCTGTGCTATCTCTCTGGGCCCGACCCTGAGAGTTTTTTATGTGAATCACACGGATGCTTTTCGGTCAGTGCTCTTCTGTGGGCTTTGGGGTGAGTTTGGAGCTCCCACATGTCATGCCTGTATTACAAGCCTTTGTGCCTTTTCCTGGGTTCTTAAAACAACAACAACAACAACAACAACAACCTTATTTTTGTTTTTGGGCCACACCCAGTGTTGTTCAGGGGTTACTCCTGGCTCTGAGCTCAGGAATTCCTCCTGGCAGTACTCAGAGAGACATATGGGATTCTGGGAATCAAACCTGGATCAGCCACATGTAAGGCCAACACATTCCACACAGTAATATCACTCTAGCCTCTCTACAATATTTTCTATTTTATTTTTTTTTTTGGGGGGGACACACCTGGCAGCACTCAGGGGTTACTTCTGGCTCTTCACGCAGAAATCACTCTTGGCTCAGGAGACTATATGAGATGCCAAGGAACAAACCCGGGTCAGTCTGGGTTAGCTGCATGCTAGCCAAATGCACTACCACTCTGCTACCACTTCAGCGCCAATATTTTTTTATTTTAGAGAAAATGTATGCCTACCCCTGCTTTAGCACTTCCAAATAGCCTTGTCAGTTGGACAACAAAGGTGCAGAGAAGTTAAGAAATGTATCCGAGTGTCACAGCTATCAAAAGGTGCACATGAGTGACTGGAATGATAGTGCAGATGGTAGGGCGTTTGCCTCGCATGTGGAGGACCACGTTTGATCCCTGGCATCCCACATGGTCCTCAGAGCTTTCCAGGAGTGATTTCTGAGTGCAAAGAGTAACCCCTGAACGCCTCCTAATGTTCCTCCCACACACAGAAAGAATGTGTACTCGCAGGGCCAGAGTGATAGTATAGTGGGAGGGCTTTTGCCTTGTATGGAGCTAACCTGACTTCAATCCCTGGAATTTTACACAGTCCCTTGAGCACCACCAAGAATAAATTCCTGAGTGCAGAGTCAAAAGTAAAACCTGAGCACTTCGAGGTGTGGCCTCAAGTAAACACCCCCCTGGTGTCCGTTGAATTCTAGACCAGTCTGATTCCAGCCCCAGCACCCTTAACTACTTTGGGAAAGAACCTGGATTTCCAAGGTCATTGTCATGATGCTGATCAGCCAACCTTCAACTTGCCTTGCCTTGGGGTTTCCAGGTTTTTGGCATTGGTGCTAGTACAGGATCACCGAAGCTGGTTGGAGACTGTTTCTGTTCCTGAAAGGTGAAAGCACCCCCACTGAGGCCATGTACAGACACCCTTAGAAAAGCCAAAGAAAGGGCCAGAGCAGTGGTGCAGCAATAGGGCGTTTGCCTTGCACGTGGCTGACCTAGGACAGGCCTTCATTCAATCCTGGCATTCCATATAGACCTCTAAGCCAGGAGCAATTTCTGAGCACAGAGTCAGAAGTAATTCCTGAATGTCACTGGCTGTGTCCCCTCCCCAAAAAAAGCCAAAGAAGAGAGGCAAGGGGGGGGGGCAGAGAGATAGCACAGCAGTAGGCCTTTTGCCTTGCATGCAGTCCACCTGGGGGGACCAGGTTCGATTCCTGGCATCCATATGGTCCCCCAGCCTACCAGGAGCGACTTTTGAGCTGAGAGCCAAATATAATCTGTGAGCACCACCAGGTGTGGCCCCCAAACCAACCAATCAATCAATAAATAAAGTTTTAAAAATAAAAAGATGAGAGGCCAGGACAGTGATTGGCCTTTTGTCCTTGGGCAGGAGAATAAAACAGCGCCTTCACCAGACACATAGGCCTCACGAGTTCTTGCCCTGAAAATGGATTATGAAGGAAATCCTATTTTAGACTTGCTGCTGCTTTGGACCATTTGCAATATTAGCCTGATGAGGAATTATACTTGCTAATAAAATATCTCAAGTAGGGTTGAGTCTAATTGTTGTTAGTCTGAGTGGGAAGAGCCTGTCACCGGTACTTCTGAGCTGGGGGAGCCCTGGCTTGGCTACAGACCATGTGGAAAATCAATTTCCTCTAAATGTTTGAAGAATGGCACAGAAAGGCTTGATTTCTTTTCCCTCTGCTGGAGTCAAGCTGGAGACAGCAAGCCCATGAAGTGAATGAAAATAGCTCTGGCTAGGAGATAGAGGGTGGAACATGGGGGCTGAGCAGAAACTTCATGTCCAAGCTCCGGTTCTAGAACTGTTTTTGTCCTCAGACCAGAAAAATAGATGTATTCATATACACATAAATCTATTTGTGTCCCCAACTGATATGCTTTTAAGAGATGCAGAGAACGGCCTGGAAAGATAGCATAGCAGGAAGGGCTCAGTTTGATCCTCAGCATCCCATATGGTCCCCCAAGCATTGCCAGGAATGATTCCTGAGCGTAGCCAAGAGTAACCCTTGAGCATCACCAGGTGTTGGTTCCCCCTCAAAAAAGAAAAAAAAAAAGACACAGGGCAAAATGAATTTGATTGGGCCAAAGTAATAGTACAATGGGAAGGGAGTTTGCATTGCTGGCCTGGGTTCAGGTCCCCTGAACCTGCCAGGAGTGATTGCTGAATGCAGAGCCAGAAGTAACCCCTGAGCACAGCTGGGTGTGACCCAAAAACTAACAAACAAGCAAACAAATAAACAAGAATTTGATTTTAACCTAGCAGTTTCCTAGGACTCCATCTTCCACAGACCCACACCCACGAGGATATAAGAACATGAATGCATTAATCCTTGCAACCTTTTTGTGACTGAAAAGTTAGGGGCAAGAAACTTATCTCACTAAGGTGTCTGCCTTGTAAGCGCTACCAAGGAACGGACCGCGGTTCGATCCCCCGGCGTCCCATATGGTCCCCCCAAGCCAGGGGCGATTTCTGAGCACATAGCCAGGAGTAACCCCTGAGCGTCAAACGGGTGTGGCCCAAAAACCAAAAAAAAAAAAAAAAAAAAGAAACTTATCTCACCAAAAAGGCTCACTGGTGATGCAACCCTGCTCTATTCATTCAGTTGAAAGATAGAAATCTGTATAATCTGAGATGAAAAGTATTTGTGATATAGTACTGGGCAAGAAAAAGCCAGTTGTAAACCCCTTTCTACAGTTCGTGTTTCTTTTCATTTAAAAAAAAAAACAAACAAACTTCAACAGGACCTGAGTTATGGCACAGCAGGTAAGGCATTTGCAAGGTTGGCCTTGCACATGGCCAACCTGGGTTTGATGCCCAGCATCCCCTAGGGTCCCCTGAATCTTCCAGGAATAATTTCTGAGAGCAGATTCAGGATTAACCCCTGAGTGCCACTGGGTGTGGCCCCAAAACAAAACTAAAAAAAAAAGCCTTCAACAATAACATGGTATATTGATATGTATTTATGTGGGGAGGGAGTAGAGAAAAGTCTAAAAGGAGACACTCCTGAAGTAGATGATTGAAGCCTCATCCCCCACCCTTTCTCCCTAGGTAACTTGACCTTACCTGCAAGACCCCGCCCATTCCTGGGAGGGGTCTTGGAAAAGGTAGACAAGGTATGGACCAGAGGGGATTAGGGCTTTTGGCTGGCTCTCGGGCGGGCGCTTCTGGTCTTTGGCCAGCATGGAGGGGAAAGGGGAAATGGCTGAAAGGAGTTAAGAAGCAGAGCTAGCTAAGAATAGCAATTGCTTAAAAGGTTATGATATAGGCCACACACATGTGGTGGATAGGGCGTGAATAAAGATGATGCTTCCTGATGCCTGTCTCTGAATGAGTCTGATTCTGCCGTTCACCTAAACCTGGGACCTGCCAGCTGAATGGGGGTTGCGGAGCCACGTGGCCTGGGATGGCAGAGAAGAATCTCTCCATCCTTCACCATCCAGCTCCATTGTTAATTATTTGATTCAACAGATGATGATAGAAAAAAAAATCTGCTCTCTCTAGTGCTTAGACTTCTTGGGGGGATTTGGGTCACACACAGCAGCACATAGGAGTCACTCCTGACTTTGTGCTCAGAAATCGCCCCTGGCAGGCTTGGGGGACCATATGGGATGCCAGGGATCAAACCTGGGTCCTTCCTAGGTCTCTGGGTGCAAGGCAAATGCTCTATCACTGTGCTATCGCTCTGGCCCATGGCTTAGACTTTTTATAACAAGACACTGTGGCTTTGATAACAAAAAGGGAAATAAAATTGTGACTCCTGGCTTATCTGGATGATGCTGTGCTGGATTTACTATGATTTTTGAATACTGGGAGGAACATATTGTAGCTCCACAGTGCTTCTGTTCTAGGGAAGCTCATTAGACCGTGGACATAGGGTTGACTTGCCTGCTTATGATGCCTCCAAATCGACACTTGTCAGAAAAAGGGTTTCCATCTTTAGTCAACTGCCAGCCAAAGAGAACCAAACACCAAATTCAGTGGCCAGGCCTGGTGGTGCTTACTGTTATGAAGATTATGGAAAAGATCATAGAAAGGGGTGCTGGTAGGAATGCATGATGAGTGAATTGGGTACATTCACAGTGTTAAACTCTCAGCACTCTTTGCATCCAGAACTTTCCTCACTCAATTCCTTCTCTGTGAAATGGTGGGTTGTGCATTCCACAATCCTTCGAGAGGGAAAGGGATTCCCATGACCCCTGTCTGGGTAGGACAAGAGACACAGGTGTAGCAGCAATTCCAATGCATGAAATAATCCACACACAGTTGGGAAGGAATAGTAAGTCAGAAACTCACACCGCAAGCTCACACCACTCACACCACAAACCAGTTGCTCCACCACGTGGAACCACGAACCAAGATGGCAGCTTCTATTCTAGGCCTCCAAAACCGCTTATATTGGGAAGAACAAGGCCCACCTCCAAGGGAAGGGGAAAATGCCAGATAGGAGGCAATGGGGAAACATTTTTTTAACAGGAAAACCCAGAAAACCAATTGAGAAACATCTAATTAGAAGGTAATATGAGGACCAATTTAAAGGCCTCTACCAACACTTCTTGAATGCACCTTCTCCATTTCTTTTCTCTCAGCCTCTGGATACACAAATAGAACCCAGAGCCTCACACATGAGAGACACAATCTCTACCACATCCCATCCCACCCTTGATTTTTTTTGTGTGTGTCTGCCACAATGTACTTGCCACAATGTTTATAACTATCTTAGAGTTTATGTTAGTGCTTCATTTCCTCTCCTGCCTAGGTAATATTCCATTAATTACATTGGTTTATCCATATATCAGTTAGTGGACATTTTTAAAATATCCAATGAGATAACAACTCTCAATATATAGATACTTTGAATACTGTTGTTAGGAACATGATTGTACATATTTTGCTTGGACTCCCCTTTTTCATTCGTTTGAGTATATGCAAGGGAGTTGAGTTGTGAGGTCATATGGTGGTTCTATGTTTAACTTATCACATCTAGCTTTTGAACTCCCCCCACAAAGGCTAGTGTCCTGACCATAGGGAATATATGACAACTGGGGAAATTTCTCCTGTCTTTCTCTGATATGTCCCCTGAGCCTAGGCAGTTAAGTACAGAGATCAAGATAATTACTGTGTAATTATCTAACTATTCTTTAAAAACCATCTGCTGCTAAGATCCTTCTTCTAGAATATTCCAAATATTGCTATTCTATGAGCAATTGGGGAACAGTTATTCAAAAATACATTAATCAAATAATTACTCGAGGATTTCTAATCTAAGTGTCTCTGTTACACTTGTAGAAATCTAACCATCTTGACTAAACTTAAACCCTGGCAGACTTTAAATTGTTCACATGCCAGACCAGATCTTGCCTGCAGGGTACTGATGTGAGTTTAGTAAAGAGTTTGGCTTGGGGGGTCAGAGAGATAGCACAGCAGTAGGGCATTTGCCTTGCATGCAGCTGACCCAGGAGGAACCTTGTTCAATTCCCGGCATCCCATATGGTTGCCCAGCCTGCCAGGGGCAATTTCTGAGTGCAGAGCCAAGAGTAACTCCTGAGCACCACAGGGTGTGGTGCAGAAACTAATCAATTAATAAAGTTAAAAAAAAAAAAAGAATGTGGCTTGGGATAACTAGCCCAATTTAAAGTAGACTCATCTTGCTTTTATAAAATAAAGGAGTCAAGTTTACTTTGGGTCAGTAGGATCTGGTTCAAGTCCCAAGTCTGCTATTAACTAACTGAGACTGAGACTTCACTCTGTGAACTCCTCAGTAGCCTGAGCCCTATTAAGTACCTATTTCCCAAGTCATTTTCTCATTCAGCAAACATAGATTGTTGATGTACTATGTAACACATGCATAGCACATAAGCAACAAACAGAAACTTATGGGAGACCTAGACATCACAACACACATACACAGGCACCCTTCATATCACTACTGACTAAAACAGTCAAAATTCCTTGGGATCAAGTAGACAATAAACAATCAAAATATTAATTATAAGATGGTGGATGGTAATGCATTTCATGAGGAGAAATAAGCCAGAGGGCCAGGAAAGTGTCACATTTTGGGGGGGATAGAAGGTTATACCCTTCTGTGCTTAAGGTCCAACTGAACTCCAACACATCTGGGAAAACACTGGAGGAAAGAAAGGAAGAGAATATTATGGGGCTATCTACATCTAAGAGGCACCAGAAGTGCAAAGGCCTTGAGGAAAGAAGTTCCGCCATGTTCACGGAAAGGCAAGGAGATGCCAGGCCTGGATAAATGTGCTTGTGAGGGACAAGGATGAGGAATAAGGGTGAGTGATGAGTTGGTGGACCGCCCTGAGGACTTGGGGTATGACTCTGAGGGCCATAGGAAACTTTGGTTTTTAACCTGAGCTGACATATTTCAAAAAATCCATCACAGCTCTGTGTGCTGTGTTGAATAGAGTTCACAGACAGGTAAGGAAAGTGGTACAGAAACCCTGATAGGAGCATTCGCAGTACCAGGGCTTGGAGCAGTGAAGGGAGCAGGGGATTGGCAAGAAATGATTGTTTTCTGAATTCACTCTGAAGGGAAAGCCAACACCGGTGCCTACTGGGAGGATTAAGGAAAATAATGCAGGCAAAGCTCTGATCACAGAAGCAGCCTGTAGTTCGCACTGAGTAATGGTAGCCATGATGATTATCAAGGTGGGTAGATTGAGTTCTCCTGCAGGGGCTGATAGGGGACTCAAAAGAAAGTGAGCAAGAGGAAATTGATTATGGTGCCTATATGATTTGGCCCTGAGTTCTGAGGCCCCTGGAGGGAACGAGACATTGACCCCAAATCCTCACACCCTCCTGAGAACTAGGAATCCCACAGCAGTCACACAACACAATTGAAGTCCGAAGAGATATTTTAGGGCTCCTTTTTTTCAGATAATTGCAACTGCTCTTTAGTCCTACTCAATGAAAAGGATACAAGTGGAGCCAGAGAGAGTGCAGCCAGGAGGGTTTGCCTTACAAGCGGCTGACCTGGGTTTGATCCCTGACATCCCATATAATTCCCCAAGCCTGCCAGGAGTGATTCTTTTTGGGGGGCACACCCAGCAGCGCTCAGGGGTTTACTCCTGGCTCTGTGCTCAGAAATCACTCCTGGTAGGCTCAGGGGGGCCATATGAGGTGCTTGGAATTGAACTCAGGTCTGTCTTGGGTTGGCCACTTGCGAGAGAAAATAAAAAAAGACATGGACTGGAGCAGTGGTGCTAGAGGTAAGGCGTCTGCCTTGCCAGCGTTAGCATAGGACAGACCACGGTTAGATCCCCTAGCATCCCATATGGTCCCCCAAAGCCAGGAGCAATTTCTGAGCGCTTAGCCAAGAGTAACCCCTGAGCATCAGTGGATGTGGCCCCAAAACAAACAAACAAACAAACAAACAAACAAACAAAACAAAAATGACACAAGCAACATGAAAATATTTCTTAGTCCAGGCTTTTATTGGGGATTTAGGGAGGTTGATTGAACTGCTCAAGTCTGGAAACAGTTTGAGGTAGGAGAACCCAGGGCCCAGCCAGACCTGGATTTTTATAACCCACCTGTCACTCCAAATTCCTGAGGCGAGAGGTCGTCCGGGAGTCTGAGAGAGATGGATTTTCCCATCGGAATGCCAGCGCCATGCCTCCCACCTCTGGCAGTGATGACTCTTAAGAGGCCCCTGCCAAATTCTTCTCTGACATCTGGCCCCAGCAGTAACATGGGGGACGAAGGCACTTCTTTTGGCTCCGACATCCACCAAGGCAGGCAGATAAAATCCATCATCGGTGCGAATTAAAACCCGCCCAACCCTCCCTCTCTTCCCTGATCACCCCCATGTCTGAAGCTGACAGAGACCTTCTTGCCTTCGGTTTTCTTTCGGCGCCGGATTAAGGTGTGACTTTTTTTTTTAACACACAGTTAATTAGAAGATAATAATGTCGGTGAGCTTATTGTTAATTATTTGTATCTGTACTTAATACTTATAAGTGCACTCAGTTCTCAGGAGCTAATATTTGGCTTGTCAGACACGTTAGCCATGATAATGAATGGAGTTTATACACATTTACAGTGGGACTTTGAGGAAGAGAAGGAGAGAGAGATGTCCAGCACTCCATAAGTCTTTGAGAAGAGAACAGAGTTTTCTTGTAACATTCACTTTCTTTTGAGGGGTTCTTCAAAGGTGCTGGGAGGAGGTATCCAGGTCTGCATTTGTGGTGCTAGGAAGGTCAGGTAGTGCCGGGAATCAAACCAGCCTTTTGAGCTCTCTCCCTGGCTTCATAGCTTTCTAATGTTCCATCTCTGGCCTCCTTCCTGACTCCTTCCAATAGGGCCCGAGTGATAACACAGCAAGGAAGGTGCATGCCTTGCATGCAGCCAATCCAGGTCCAATTCTCCACGTCCCATATGGTCTCCTAAGTAAGCCATGAGTGATTCCTCGTGCAGAGCTAGAAATAATTCCTGAGGACAGCCAGGTATGGCCCCCCAAAATAAATAAAAGGCTGTCCCCTCTTCCCCACCCCAACACTCAATAAAAATAGTTGTATATTGCTGCCCTATTTACAACAGCCAAGATCTAAAGACACCCAAGTGCCTAATGAAAAATGATTGATAAGGAACTCATGTTCTATAAACTCAATGGGACACCACTCGGCAATAAGGAAAGATGAGGGACTGGAGTGATAGCACAGCAGGTAGAGTGTTTGCTTTGTACGCAGATGACCCGAGTTAGACCCCAGCACCCCATATGGTCCCCCAAACCTGCTAGGAGTAATATTTAAGTGTAGACCCAGGAGTGACCCTTGAGTGCTTACCAGTATGTCCTCAAAACAAAACAAAGGAAGAGGAAAAAAGAAAGAAGAAAGGAAAGAAGTAAGGAAAGGAAGGAAAGAAAAAAGGAAAGAAAGGAAGGAAAGAAAGAAAGAAAGAAAGAAAAAGAAAAGGAAATAAAGAAAGGAAGGAAGGAGGTGAAAAGGAAAGAAAGAACAAATGAAAGAAAGAAGGAAGGAAGAAAGGAAGGAAAGGAATGAAATCTTTGTGCTACAACTTGGATGGAACTAGAGGGTGTCATGTTAAGAGAAGAAGACAGAGAGAGGACAAATGTCAGGTAATCTCACTCCTACATGATACACAGAAACAAAGCAAGGGAATGGACAACAGTCACTGGAAGCAAACCCTGGGCTCTGGCAGTCTAACTGGGGTCACCAAATTGGTGGAGGTGTGTATATGGGGAGTGGGGCTGGAAGTCAGAAGGAGGAGAGGGATCAGTGTGACGTCTGTAAACACCTCAGCTTCAAGAAGGCGCTGTGCAATCTTCAGATGACTGACTCAACTTGTCTGAACTTCCGTTCCTCAGCTGTAAAATCAGGGTGGTTAACAGAGCTGCCTCATGAGATAAGGGGGGTGATTCAGAGATATCTGGCAGGTGCCAGGCACGCAGAAAATGATCGAGGAATGGCCTCTCCAAGGGCTCTTTGGCGAGCAGCCACGTGATGTCTCACACTTGTGACAAGAAGCGGGCGTGTTTCTGGGGTGACCCATGGCACCATGCTGAACTGGGCTACCTGCTCTACCCCCTGGCTTTCGCAAGGTGCTGGTGAAAACCCTTCTTGGCTGCAGCCAAGATGCAACCTTCGACAGCAGCCCAAGATGGCAGAGGGACTTGGGAGGCAGCTGGAAGCACCCACAGCATTGCTCTGCATCTACAAAACAGAACCTTCTATCCACAAAGACCCATCCATCAGCCTGCAAATTCTGGGGTCCTTTCTGTTCTTCTGCACCCAGAACCCTCTTCTTTCGGGGCTCACAAGGGGCACATCTCTCCCTGCGTGGTTCAAAGGACTCATTCCCAATGAGCACAGGTCGTATTTCAAACTGCACTGCCAAGGGATCGGGCGCCAGTAAAAGGGGGCATTTAATACGGTATTTATTTTGACTGGCAAAACAGGGCAGGGCTGTAAAAGAAACAGCTCCGGAGAGAGGGAGGCTGCCTCGCCGAGTCTGGGCTTCCTTCTACCCACACACATACTGCTCCTGAGCCTCCTGGAGCTGCTGCCAACTTGCCTGGCAGAGCTCTTATTTCTTTACATGTATGTTGCATGCCATCTGCTTCATGCGCGCTCTCTGCCATTTGCGGATTCCAGCGAGGCCTGGCGAGGTGGCCTGGCAAGCTCAGGCTTGCTCCCAGCAGAACGGGGCAGGAGGCAGAGGGAGGCTGGCACCCCTTGAATGAGGGCTGCTTCTCCTGGGTTTTGGGGCTGTCTTGCTCACCCCCCCCAGCACCCCTCACATTGCCAAGGTTGGAGGAGAAATTGTTTTTATCATCTTTCTCCAGATGGGGTTGAATCATGTGTGATCCACTCTTGCACATCACTCAGCATAGGGATTGGGGGCATGGTTTGTTGTTATTGTTGTTTTAGGGGGGAACACCCCTTAACGATGATCCACCCCCCACCCTGTTGCTCACAGAGAAGTGAAGGTGAAGTGAAGACTTTATGGTTCAGGCTGGAGCAGTGCTGGGGGCTATTGGGGCCATATGTGCTGGTTCTGGGGGTGCAGTGGGGTGTGAGGGATGGAACCTGGGGTCTCACACGTGCCAGGCATGTGTTCTAATTCTTTGTGTTACAATCCAACCTCTTGGAGCACAGTTTCATAGCTTCTGTTATGAAGCCATAAAAATAGAGAGGGAGAAAGGAAATTCATGCGTGTGTGTGTGTGTGTGTGTGTGTGTGTGTGTGTGTGTGTGTGTGTGTGTGTGTGTGACTCAGGAACCTGGGGCTTCTCCAGAAACTTACAAAGCCATGAAGACCTGTCAGTTGAGCACATCTCAGTGCTGAGTCCCATGGTCCCCAGACTCGTAGAGAGTGGGATCCCGGCTCCAGAGCCCCCCACACTCGAGGGAAGACTACAGTGGGGGCTGAGTCCTGGGGTTTGGCTCCCACTTCACCCACTTGGAAGCCAGGCCGGTCAAGTCCAAGCATCCTCCCCACCCCCAACATCTGCTGAATTCCGTTACAAAGAAAAATGTACCGGCTTGCTGGGGGAGGGAAACAAAAACCTCCAGAGGCAGTTGTGGGGTTGGGGGGGGAGCAATACATGTCCCACCCATTGGCCCAAAGGTTCACATTTCCACTGGTTCCTGTTGAGAGACAAATTTTGAAATGGGGAAGTGCAGACTCGAGGTGGAGAAGGGAGAGGTGGGGCGCCTAGCACCTGACCCAACACTTTGGCCTGTGCAATAGTTTTGTTTGGGGTGTTTCTGTTGGCTTGTTTGTTTGTTTACTTCAGACCTCCCGCCGTATAGACCAGGATGACACACCTGGATCGGGAAGGAATGACACAGCAGAGGGGAACATGAGGGCCAGGCTCCTAATGAGAACCAGCTCCACGAGGGCTAAAGCAGGTCGGCCTTGTGCAATCCCTGTTGGCCGGAGGAGGGAACAGGGAGGAGAAAGGGGTTCGGGGAACATGTCTCAGAAGTGATTCGTGATTCAGAGGCCTGGAGCCGATCCTGACCCCTCTGGGTTGGAATTTCTGACTCTCTTTACTGCCTTGACTCAGAATAGGAAACCGTATCCTGACCGCGTGTTTCTTTTTATAGCCTTCAGCTTTCTTGCCAACTTCCTCCAGAGCCCATAGACCATCCCTCCTGGTCTCTAAACAACACACTAATCATCAGAGGGGAGTGAGGGGTTCAGTGAGGAAGGGTAGGGGGTGTGCGGGCAGAACCCAGGCCCCGAGAGCAGGAGCTGACCTGGGTTTGGCTTGCGCACTGGCCTGGTAAATACGACGTGTTCTTACAGGTTGGAAAACAATCTGGCTGGTCTTTGTACTTTCTCTCTTTCTCCCACTTCTTCTGACTTGGACCACAGCACTGGCTTCGATGTGGGCCAAGTACATGTTTGCCAGTTCCCGAGTGGATAATGGATGGTTTGTGAGATTAGCAATGTGCGAGGGATGAGGAGTCTGGCAGCCAAGTGTGTAGGTCCCTGGGAGTGAAAGGGCTTCTCTGCAGTTGAGGCTTCTCTTCTCACTCCCCCCGGGCCAGTCATGTGCTAAGGAGAGACCAGGACATGAACAGAAATGGCTTCGCTCTTGTTCCTTGTCGCCATGTTTGCACACACAACAAAACCCTCCCCCTCAGATCCATTTTTCACCTATCCCAGACACCCTGTTTTTTTTCTGGCAATGGTTGGTGGGGTGTGGTTTCTCATGTGTAAGGTATCCTCAGAGCTTGGAAGCCCGATGAAGGCATTAATAGATGCCCAGTATTTAGTAGTCCCTCATTAAAAATGGATTTTGAGGATGCGAGAAGTGGAGTTGGAAACGGTGTTGGGAGTTGGGAGTGGAGTGCCAGGTTCTCACAGCTTTAGGGGAGATCCAGCTTTAGGTTTACAGTACTACATTCTGGCTCACTGAAAATTATAGCTAAGCACTGCCAGGATGTGTCATACACTATAGAATCTGTAATCTAGATAGATGGGTAGATAGACAGAGATGGATAAATGGATGGATGGATAAATGAATGGAGAGATAGGTAGATGGATGGATGGATGGATAGATGGGTAGATGATGGATGGATAAGATATATACATAGGTGATTGTATAGATATATAGATGGATGGATGGATAAGATAGATGGATGGATGGGTGGATAGAGAGATAGAGATAGATAAGTAGAGAGATGGATGGATGAATGTATAGAAAGATGGATAGATGGATGGACAGATAGAGATATATACATAGATGGAGAGATGGATGGAAGAGAAAAAAGAAAGAAAAGAGAAAAAGAAAGAGAAAGTAAAGGAAAAAAGAAAGAAGAAAGAAAGAAGAAAGGAAGGAAAGAAGAAAGAAAGAAAGAAAGAAAGAAAGAAAGAAAGAAACAGAAAGAAACAAAGAAAGAAAAGAAAGAAAGAAAGAGAAATAAAGAAAGAAAAAAGAAGGAAAGAAGGAAGAAAGAAGAAAGAAGAAAGAAAAGAAAGAAACTCTGGAGCCCAAGGTCAGAGGGCTCTGGAGGGCAGCTTCTCTACTCATGTGAGGTTGTTTGTCTCACGGTAAATCCTGGATTTTCTAAGATAATCATTGCCCATGGGCACCAATATGATCTAACCACTTAGCTAAACATTGTTGGAAGGAGGAATGACCTCTCCCTGTCCTATGGTTGAGGGTGGCATCCCACCCAGTCCCCACCAGACAAGCAGCAGGGTTTTGTGTCCCCATTAGCTCCTAGAAGTGAGTCCTTCCCGCCTATCCTGCTCCTCATTCTCTTCTGCTCACTCCTGGATCATTTTACTCGAGGTACAAATCATTTCCGCATGACTTCGAATCTTAGAAAATACCACCAGACTAGCTTTCCTGGCTGAATCCTGCTCCTCAACCAATGCTCAATGGACAGGCTGATGTTTCTGGACCCTTAGGCTGGATTCCTGTGCTATTGTGTTAGACCATGCAGACCACTGTAAGACTAACACCAATGACTACTTTCTTTTTTTTTGGGGGGGGGCCACACCTGGCGGTGCTCAGGGGTTACTCTTGGCTGTCTGCTCAGAAATAGCTCCTGGCAGGCACGGGGGACCATATGGGACACCGGGATTCGAACCAACCACCTTTGGTTCTGGATCGGCTGCTTGCAAGGCAAACGCCGCTGTGCTATCTCTCCAGGCCCAGCCCAATGACTACTTTCAATGGCAAATATTATCTTTCTCTTTGTTTGGGAAGTTACAATTTATTTTAATTTACTTATTTTGGTTATTTGGGGGGCACACACAGTGGTACGAAGGAGTTTCTTCTGGTTCTGGGTTCAGAAATAACTCCTGGCAATCTTGGGGGAACATATGGGATCAAACCCAGGTTGGCCGCAAGCAAGGCAAACACCCTACCTGCTATGTATACCTACCTACCTTCCCATTCATCCATCCATCCATCATCCATCCATCCATCCATCCATCCATCCACCCATCCATCCACCCCATCCATCCATCCATCCATCCATCCATCCATCCATCCATTCAGAGAGATGGTACCGAGTTATCCTGTTTGTCTAGTGTGTGGGCAACCCAGGTTCAATCCCTGGCACCACATTGTGCTCTGAGCATTTCAAGGGTACAGCTCTGGAGGTCTGAGTATGGCTGGTTGTGGTCCTGGAGGTCCCCCACACAATGCTGGGGTGGTCCAGGCTATCCCCAGCCACATCCTTGGACCCTTTTATTAAATCACTGCAGAGATTGGCAGAGAATCCATGGGAGTGGAGCCCTACTTGGGAGGCCTAAGAAAAAGGGAATTGTTTTCACACAGCCTTCAAGAGAGTTAGACCTCACGGACCGATTGTCATCCAAAGCATCGTGCTCTTTTTTTAAACTGTAGTATTTTCCAAAGTAAATATCCTTTTGGAAATAAAATGTAAAGAAAAATGTTTTGCTTGAGATTGTTTTTTTTTTTTTTCAGTGTCTCCAGTGACTAAAATCCTCTTACAGCGAGTATCCAGAGAATAAAATTTGCTTAAAGGGAAAAAAATACTGCCATTTTTAGTTTAAAATGTAGAGAGTACTTGAAAATCACTTTATCTTTTTTTTTTTTTTTTTTTTTGCATTTGACTGAGTAAATTAGAATGGTAAAATTTATTTTGGTACTAGATTGTTATGAAAATTACCTGAGACTGAAGACATATACATACATACAGGAGTAGCAGGGACTTCCTCACCACCATCACCACCACATACCTGGAGTCACAACATCAGGAATAAGAGGGGAAACAGAACTTTCAAGGCTTTATCAGGGAGGGGGTCCTATTGGGAACAGGAGTAAAATATTTGACTTTTAGACAAAAATTGCAAATACACCACATGAAATTGTTACCTTGCATAAAAGCTATGGACCTAGGCTCTCTCAAAGAAAAGTGAATTCACTCAATGAGCTTGTTTTCACTCACTCGTAGAGAGACTTTTGAGTCAAATTGCTAACTTCTTAGCAAAATTGACTTTTTTTTTCCCCTCCAAACCTTTGGATAAATGGGATGGGGAGCACTGCTGGGCTTTCTGGGAAAAAAAGATACCTAGTTAGTGGCATTCCAGGCTTGTGTAAGGATAGCGCCCTTTATCTAGTAGAGGGAGAAGGCGGCTTTGATCCAGTATGTGTGTTCTGCAATCAGTTAGTAGTGTTGGCAAGCTGGGCTTTTTAAAAAGAACAGTGATGGACTAGTAATGTCTGCTGTGGGTAGGTAAATGGCAAGTGGCAAACTTGCTGCATTTCTGGGCCTCGAATGTCTCCTTCACCAAAAGTGTCCTGGGCAAAAGGCAAACATCAAAGAGAGTTCAGTGAAAAACTGAGTAGAACACATTTCACTCTAACTCACAGATATATCAAATCAGCCTTTCAGTTCAAAAAAAGATCCCAAGATAAGGACTGAGGAAATAGCACAGGTGTGGTTCATGTGTCTAGGATGTTCAAGGCAAAGTTTGAGGTGAGTCCCTGATCTCTGCTTGGGAGATAGGGGACCCTCTTTCAAAAAAGGAAAAGAAAACTTCCAATACAGATATAATCCAGAAACACAACATTGGGAGGCAATTCTCTTTTTTATTGGGTCATATTACAATAGGAGAGCATGAAGTCTGGAATCATAATACAGCAGGTAGGGCATTTGTCATATATGTGGCCTAACTAGTTCAATTCCTAGCACCTTATACAGTCACCCAGGTCCTGCCAGGAATGATTTTTTTTAGTGCAGAGCTAGGGATAAGCCCTGAATACCACCATTTATGTCCCCAAACAAATAAACACACACACACACACACAATAAGAAACCTTGTGGCTAGAGAAACAGTACAGCAGGTAAAGTGCCCACCTTTCATGTGGTTGATATGGATTCCCTCCCCTTCACCTCTTATGGTATCCTTAGCCCAAGGACTCATCCCTGAGTATAGAGCCAGTACTAAGCCCAGTCCCCCACTTCAACAGAACAAGAGGAGGAAGGAAGGAAGGAAGGAAGGAAGGAAGGAAGGAAGGAAGGAAGGAAGGAAGGAAGGAAGGAAGGAAGGAAGGAAGGAAGGAAGATAGGAAAGGAGGAAGGAAGGAAGGAAGGAAGGAAGGAAGAAAAGAAGGAAAAAAGAAAGGAAGGAAGGGAGGGAGGGAGGAAAGGAAGGAAGGAAGGAAGGAAGGAAGGGAGAAGGAAAGACAGAAATAAAGAATAAGAAAGCATTTTTGGGTCTCACTCTCCATCAGAAAGGCCAGAAAACATGATTCTTTCCTGTGTGAACCCTATATATGACTCTGTCACCCTTATGTGTCCAAATCTTCCTTCCTAGGCATAAAAAGATAAGGCTTATTAAGTCTGAATATCAAACATGTTCATCATTATTCAGTTTGCTTACCGTCCAAAAAATAGATAGAGGCTTTTTTTGTGGGGGAGGGAGTCTCTTTTCTCGGCAACAAGGAATAGATAATGGTGAGAAAGAAAGTGATAATGGTGATTTTAAAAAAAGGGAAATAATGGGAGGAAGGAAACTGAACCAACCCTAAAAATAGACTCTTAACTTTTAATATTAACCCATTTAAAAAATAAGGGGGAGAAATGATTAAAGACATGAATTCATATTTGAATCAGGTCCAAATGACTTCAGAATTATTTGGACTCAAATATTTCAGTTGGACAAGGAATGGTATTAGCATTATGTGATACATTAAGGGTTGAAATGAAATGGAAATATTTCTTTCATTTAAAAGCAATTTTCTGGCCTCTGCGGTCCTTGTGAGTTTCTTAGAATGTGAGTGCCAACCACCCTCCTCTGCCTTTGCTTTGAACTCTTGGGTTTCTCTTTCAGATCCAACCTGGTCAGAGAAGAAATGGGTTGGAGATCTTAAGTGCTGTCCCTCCTCTCCCCCCATTTTCAGTTTTAATGGCTGCAAGGGAAGGAAGGCTTCCCATATAGGGTAGAAGGTCTAAATGCAAATTTGAACATTTGGGGAACAGCAGAACCCCATCTAACTTCAGAGTATGTCTCTCATAAAAGCCACCATGTTGAGACCCATCCCTGAGTCCAGGATAAAACAGGAAGTGCCGTGTGCAAAGACAGGAAGCAGGTGGATGACTTCTCCACTGCACTTCCCCAACAGTGGTGGTGGGGCTACCTGGTGCAAGCTTTCTCTTCCAACCTTGCAAGTACTTTTTAGGCACAGATCATGAGCAGGTTCCTAAGGGCATCTTACTAGGCATTGGGGGAACCCCTGAGAGAAGCAGAAGCTTCTGAACCCACTTATTCCTGCAATGGATCTGTGGACATTTCAACTGGATGGGACTTTCCTGAGTCTGGTAAGATGCACAGCACACCCATGATCTCGACACATGCCAACAATATTCCCCTCCTGAACTGTTGAAAACAACTGTTGAAAATGCCTCATGACATTGCCAGCGCCCCCTGGGAGGACAAAATGATCCCTTTAGAGATCTACTTCCTTTCAAGTCAAGATCAACTTTCTTCCAGGGGAAGAGGGGAATGTGTTGAGTGTCCTGAAAACTATAGATGAACATTTCTGTTTAATTTTCCCTAGTCTGACTCAGTGGTCCACAATACCTGAGTGGGTGATGCATATTATTATACATACCCTACTTTATATAGGCAAGTTATTTTCCCCAGTTATTAGGCTTTCTCCCTAAACTATAACACCAATGGTCTTCCAGAAAACCTGCCAGGACCCCAAGGTCTTCTTAGCCCGGGGACAACTTTATATCTCTGGCTTGTGCCCATAAAGTGTGATCCCCTTCCACTGGTCAGACCATCTCCTCACACCCTTACCCTTGCTCTGACACAATCAGGTGGTCATTCTTTTTACAAAGGAGGACACAGTGCTCCACTGGGGGTGACATACATTGCCCACCACTACATTCTTCATAAATGGGAAGCCCATGTGACTTTCTGATGAATTTCCTTTCAATGGGAGATTGCCCAATGTATACGCAAAAAATATTAGCAACTGTTTACTAGTGGGAAACAAATCTGTCTAATTTGATCCATGATTAATGATTCAAACATGGTTTCCCCAAACCAAAAATAAAAAATCAGATTTTATTTTGCCATGTTGCCACACTTCATGGCTAGCCAGGATAAGACTATTTGGGGGTGCGAATGTATCTATAGTCACAATGATGTTTCTTCTTCCCAAACACAGAATATGCACACAATGAGCTTTTAAAATAAAACAGATCCTTTCGTTGGAGCTACAGGAAGAACAGAGAGTTGGCAGGCAGTTGAAAATAATTGTGATCCTTCTTGCTACTTTGGAGTAGCCCCTGCGCATTTGTTTTACATTTTTGCCATGGGGCTGAGTGGCCACTTGAGGTCAGGGACTAGCTTACTCACGTTGACTCTACCCAGGTCCCTTACTACAACCGTTGAGTCATAAGATGAGGGAATTCCCACACTTTTTAACCTATTTACTCAGCATCTTTCGCCTCTTTTGTCTCAGCCATGGTGATTGTTTTAACGATCCTCTTTTTCCTAGTAAGAGTCTGAAGCTGAGAGAGATGAAGTAAGCAGGAAGAAGGGAATCTTCTCTGACAAGCCTGAGATGTGCCTGGGTCACACCATGTGCTTATGTGGAGAGGAGAGAGAGAGAGAGACAGAGACAGAGAGAGAGAGAGAGAGAGAGAGAGAGAGAGAGACAGAGACAGAGATAGAGAGAGACAGAGACAGAGACAGAGAGAGACAGAGAGAGAGACAAAGAGAGAGAGAGAGAGAGAGCGCAATGGCATGGCTGAGGAGATGATGACATGCCTAGGCTGAATCTAAGATACATTTATGTTCCAGAATGGGGGGACTCCAAGGTCAGGTGGTCTGTTGCCAGTTCAGGTAATCACTCCCCCCACTCGTTTCTTGTATGGTCCTCAGCTGGCTGAGAGGGTGTCCAGTATAAGGATGCTTAACATATGTTCTCAAGGTTTTCATTTCTCATAAAATTTCATTCAGCCCTGGGGCTGGAGCAATAGTACAGTGGGGACAGTGGGGAGAGTGTTTGCCTTGCACTTGGCCCACCCAGATTCAATCGGCATCCCATAGGGCCCCTCTGATACCTCAGGGGTGATTCCCTGATCCTTGAAGGCTGCTGGGTGTGGCCTTAAAACAAACAAAAATCTCTTCCCACTCCTGACATCAAGGAGGAGACTTCACATGGTTATCAACCCAAAGAATAAGGAGGATGTTGGGGCGTTTGCCTTGCACACAGTGACCTGGGACAGACCTGGGTTTGATCCCCAACATCCCCATATGGCCCCTCCCAAGTCTGCCAGGAGTGATTTCTGAATGCAGAGCCAGGCATAAACCCCTCATTGCCACCAGGTGTGGCACACAAACAAAACAAGAATAAGGGGGACTAATTGACAACTTAGGAGAGGCTGGACTAGATTGGAAGGTGGCTCATTGGAAGACCAATATGGCTACTTCCTTAATTTTGGGGGGGGCTGTAGGGGGGCATCTCAAATGGTTGCTGTTCCCCTGCAAGTGTCTGCCTACCAGGCTAGCAGTCGAAAACTTTGATGTCAATTCCAACAAAGCCTGGGGATTACCATGGCACCCACAATAGTGCTTGCGGGGCCTCAGGGGACACCACACCCAGAGTTATCCAGGGGACTTTTAGGTACTGGAGGTCACTGCTGACTATCTCCAGTCCTGACTCCAGTCCCTGACTGAGTGCTTTATAAAGGTAATTTGGGATTGCAGCAGACCTTCCTCACCAAACATGCCCATTTTGGATCCCAAGATAGACCTGGGAATGAACTGGGAAGACGTCAAAACAGACCTTTTCGAGAGATCTATAATGACCTCAATTAGAATTAGAAAGACAGGGGAGCTGAGCGATGATAGCACTGTGGCAGGGTATTTGCCCTTGCACACAGCTAACCCAGGATGAACCTGGGTTCGATCCCCAGCATCCCATATGGTTCCCTGAGACTGCTAGGAGCGATTTCTGAGCGCAGAGCAGGAGTAACCCCTGAACACCACTAGATATGGCCTAAAAACAAAACAAGGCAAAAAAAAAAAAAAAACCAAACAGACAAACAAAACACCAGAAGGACATTTTGGAGCTTGTATTTGAGTGCTGGGTAGCGCTCTCTTAAGTTCACAGACACAATTTATTTCATCACTCTCTGCCTGTTTAGTAGGTCCCATTATCATTCCCATCACACAGGTGAAGAAACTGAGGTGTGGAAGGATTCCAGAGCTTACTCAAGGGGCCTGGAGAACTAGACAATGACCAGGCTTGGGATTTGAAGCCACTTCTTTTAGATGGGACCCTCCCCCTAGAGAATAACCTTCCTTTCTATCTCTAGAACACAGAGTCCCCATATGATGGGAGAAAATGTTCTCGTCTCTTCCCTCTCCCCAGGCTCAGCCTTATTGAATAAACACCAGGGAATTCGATCAAGACGCCTCATTTCAGTATGAATCAGCCTTTTCGACGCTTGACTGTCCTTTTTTTTTGCGGGGGGGGGGGTGGGGGGGGGTGAAAATAAAGAGCAACTCTCCAGGAGTTGAGCACTGGATGCCTATCTGGAGCTCAGTAAGCGCTTGCACCAAAAAGGGGTGAAGGCAGAGCCCATAAAATGGAAATCGAAATAGCCTTCTCCAACAGTCTTCAGAGGACCTTAAAAATGCATAATAGTGGCTGGTTTTAGACCCACGCCACCCTCTCTGTCGTGTTTTGTGGTTGCTTTTTTTCGTGAGTGGGAAAAGAATTACAAATCAAGAGAGAGGGATGAAACATTCAAGGAAGGGTTCGATTCATTGGACCAGGGGTTGCAAGCCCAGCCAGCCCAGGCCCCTCTCCTCCTTCTGAACCAGACTTGGAGCAGCCTTGCAGGGGTGGGTGGGTGGGTGGAGGCAGGGGAGAGGCGAAGCCCGCAGACAACCGTTTTCAAGCAAGTTGACAACCCACTTGGCCAGGGTTTCTTTAATGAGCTAATTACAAAGGGCTCTTAGGTGTCTCTGCAGCCAGTCCTGAAGAATGTGTACTTAAGAAACCTTGAATGACTCATTAGCACCTGGAAACACACTATAAACACTAGAGATTCCGAGGAAGAACTTACAATGGAGTGAATGTATTTGGCCCTCTTCAGGCTGATCTTCTGAGGAGCCCGGACTGATTTTTTTTTTCTCTTTTTACCCAGTGGCCAGCGACAGAAAAGCAACTCCAGCGGGCTTAAACGTAAAGGAATGTTTGCTGGCATTAAGCATGGCTGAATCCCTCTGCTTAAAGGATGCCAGCGGGAATTTGACTTTGTCCATGTCTTCGCTTTTCTTCCTTTGTGTTCATTCCATTCTTAAGCCAGCTTTCCCTAAATGGTGTTAAAGAGGCTGCTGGCAGTTGCAGCCTTCGAGTCTACCAGCTTAGCATTTTATTTCTCAATCATTCCAGCAAAAATCCCAGGGCTGAGAGTCTACGTCTTTGATTAGCCTGGCTTGGGCCACATGTTTAGTCCTGAGCCAACCCCCAGTGGCCCAGAACAATGTGGTCTGGAATATTGTTATTTAAGACTGGGCCACACCTACCCTCTAAAACTAAGATGACCCCCAGCTACTACAAGGATTAAAGGAGAGAAGGGGGTACCTCCCCCCAAGAAATATCTAGGGTCTAAATGATGTACATCTTTAGAGTGGAGGTGCTGAATGGATGTGATTCTAGGGAGCAAGACCCAATGAATGTTCTTGGAATCTTTTTCGTCGGAGTTTATAAGTATTGCTTAGAGATTTACTTCCGATGCCTATGATTTGGAAACATGGTTGAGAGGTCGAGGGAGATGCTCCCAAAAGACTAGAGCACCATGTAGAGGCCCCAGCTTCACAATCCCACCCATCCCATGTACTTCAATCCCCACCATCCCAGCCAGTACTAAGCCAGTGTGACCTTGAAAAACAAAACCAAAATCAGAGTAGTTGATATTGGCTACATTTCAGAAACTACTACCTGAAAAATTATACCTCACCAATATGAATTGAAGTTTTTGAGTTTTTATTTTCCCCTTTCTTTCTAGCATATAAAAATATATCTTGGAGCATAGGCTTTAAGAAAAAAAGGAACAGTCATGACCAAGGCGATTCAAAACAGACAAATCTGAAAGCAGACAGAGATGGCCAATGAGCATAAAGTTGGCCAGGTCCTTCGCTTCTGTCTTGTGCTGAAAAATAATATCCTGAGGCTGGAGCAATAGCCAAGGGGTACGGAGGTTTGCCTTGCACTTGGCCAACTGGGACAGACCTGGGTTCGATCCTCAGCATCCCATCTGGTCCCCTGAGACTGCCAGAAGCGATTTCGGAACACAACACCAGGAGTAAACACCCCCCTCCACTAATAATGTCCTGGACTTCTGTCTCTACCACTTCTTTTTCATGTTAAATAATGTTCCCAAAATTACAAAAGCAAAATCTTACCACTTCATAAAAAAAGGAACTGTACCTAAGAAACACCCCACAGCACACATAGTGAACACATTATAGCATGCACACACATACACACCAAACCTTATTCTCCAGCATTTTTGCCAGAAAATATCTATTTAATACGCTATCAACCCCTGCCACCCATTTCACAGATGCAGAAGCTGAGGCTTACCACACATTCTAGCTTATCAGTGATAAGGATGGACATTAAACTCATATTGATCTGACATGTATATTATGTCTGGCATGTTTCAACTCATATCTCAAAACCTGTATCCCCCTTTTCCTTAGACCTAGAATGCTGGGGACTTGAACTCAGGTCCTCAGATATGAGAAGCACCGTACTCTTACCATTCAGCTTCACCTCGGACCCCTTAACACTCGTCTTTTCCCACTGTATTATTGCTCTACTCTAGCCTGCCATTCCAAAGAAATTCCTAAATTTTCCTTCCAAGAATGACGTATCTGCTCATAACTATTTCACGTTCTGCTTTTTCTTCTGCTGCATTACACTCTTAAATATGCTTCTAAGTTATTGATTTTGCACAGCAGCGAATCTATCATGAAGATGTTCCCATCATCTATTTAACCAGTCTCTCAACTGTTGGCCACTTAGGTTTATTCTAACTTTCACTCTTTCTATTAACCTCGATAGTGAACCACTCTGTGTGGGGGCAGGTGTGAGTTTTTTTGTTTTGTTTTGTTTTGTTTTGTTTTGGGGGTCACCACCTGGCAGCGCTCAGGGATTACTCCCTGGCTCTATGCTCAGAAATCGCTCTTGGCAGGCTCTAGGGGGACCATATGGGATGCAGGGATTCGAGCCCATTCCGTCCTTCTGCATGTAAGGCAAATGCCTTACCTTTATGCTATTTGCACATTCATCTCAGATGAAGTCCAGAGTCCATGCTCTTAGAATCGTTAGGCCAAAGAGCTTGTGCCTTTTGCGTGTTTAAGACCTATTTATCGCCAAATGTTCTGCAGACAGATGGGCCCAGTGTACCGTCCCACAGCAACGGATGAGTTTCTGCTTCTCCACGTGGTACCCATGATGTCTCTTCCTCAGAGATTACCAGTCATTAGCTATATGTGCCCTATTCCATCCCCGGCATTGGGATGATGGAGGCCCATTTCAAAAGTATAAATCATTTAATAGTATTCAAATGGCCTTAATGCAAATGCAGTGTAAAAATTGCTCAAGCAATAATTTGCGTCCCTGCACAGTCTGTGCTAAGAGAATTGATAACCTTTTGCCCTCCAGCCCTTGGGGGCAAAAATCCACAACATGGCACGGGAGAATTGTAGACAGTACCAGCCGGATCAGTCTGGGTATGAGCCAGGTAGGAAGGCCTGGTTTTAGTCAAGGAGATTTGGAGCTTGACCTGCCCTGCTGAACCTCACTTGTCACTGCAAATCTGGTTCTGTTACCCAGATAGGTCCCATCCCACCCAACGTCCCTGCACTCGAAGAGCCCTTTTTTTGGGGGGGGGGCATGGTCAGCTGTTTTGAGTCTCAGGATAAGCGCTGATTCAGCTGGGTCCATGAACTTTAATAAGAGAGTTGGACTCAAAGCACTAGTGAACCAGAGATTTGCTTCAGCGATTTGAATTTGAAATATTAAACTATCAGGACCAATAAAATGTGATGGGGTCCTGAGTGGGAAGGATGTTCTGGACCCCAAAGGCCCATAGCTCTGTGGTATACACAGACCTGGAACCCAGAAGGAGTCCAGCATGAATGAATGGATGAATGGATGGATAGAAGGAAGGAAAAAAGGAAGGAAGGATGGATGGATGGGTGATGGATGAATGGGTGAATAGAAGGAAGGATAGATGGATAGATGAATAGATGGATGGATGGATAGATAGATAGATAAATGGATAGATGAATGGATGGATGGATGGATGGAGGATGGATAGCTAGATGGATGAATGGATTCTGAACAGAGACTTGCTTTTTCAACACCATCCACCTTTACTCTTTCCTAGGTGAGAGCAATTCCTAGTAAGAGCCTTTGGGAGAACTTCCTGTTCTGACAAGGTCATGCTAGCAGGAGAGGCAGAGTCCACAGGATTAGGACAGAGAGGGTCACTGTACCCATCACTGCCTCTGCTCAGCCTACCTGACTTCTGACTACCTGAGGAGAGACTCCTTGTTTATACTGTGTGTGATTCATTGTGGCCTTGACTGGTGTGACCCCAATTGTTTATCTGTGGGAGAAGCAAGAAAGTCCTAAAGGGGCTCAGGAAAGGGCCTGGTTCTAGAGACATGCTCCATACTTGTATGATTGCTGAAAGATTGGGGAGAAAGGCTTTCTTTTCCTTTTTGCATTGCTGAAGTGGGAGGAAGTGAGCAGCTGGGAGTGGATAGAGTGTCTCTGTAGAGGATCTGGGAGGAAGCAGAAAGCCAACCCTGAAGACTTCTTCCAACTATGACTTTTTATCAATGGTCATGAAAGGGACCCGAGAGTTAGTATAGTGAGTTGGGTGCTTACCTTGCATGTAGTCAACCCCAAGCCTCCATCCCCTGACACCCACATAAACCTTTTTAGGAGTTGATCCCTGAAATATAAAGCCAGGATAAGCCCTGAGCACTGCTGGATGTGCCACTACACATCTTTTTTTTTTTTTTTTAAGTTTTGAATCATATCCCAGAAGCTCTCTCAAAGGGTTACTCCTGGCTCTGTGCTCAAAAACTCACTCCCAGCAGGCTCTGGGGACCATATGCCGATGCCACGGATTAAACTCAGGTCAGTAGTGTGCCAGGCAAATGCCCCTACTCGCTGTGCTATTGCTTGAGCTCCCCCCACCAATGTTTTCTAAATGGGATGAAAATGTGTTACACTGGGGTCATACCATTCACATGTTTAACTGCCTATGTTTTATCAGGGTGAATGTACCTTCTCTAGAATGAAGCCCAAGCCACCTCCCATCATCCCCAGTGTTCAGAAGGCTATCGACTTGGGTAATTGCCTTGGAGCATGAAGGGGCTTATCTTGAGGTGAGAACGGGGGCTACCCTGAAGATTCCAAAGGCCAGGATGGAGGCGGTCAGTGCTCTCTGCAAGGCAGGCAGGAGAGCCATTCATCTCTCCACAAAGTGGAGGTGTTTCCTTGGAACTCACTCCCTGACACCACGCATTCCTGACCTTTCCCCAGACCTTTAACATGCTGTTCCTGTTTGCAAACCCTTCCCTGGAGTTTGAGAGCAGCCACGACATAACGATGGCTGAAAGCTGCTCTGAGAGTCTTTGCCATTTGGAAAGAAATTTGAATTTATTTGGTTCATTTTGTGTCATCCCGACAGAGTGTGGGAGGCGTTGTTGATTCTCTCTATGGACAATTCTAGTGGCTCTGGGCTCACTTGGCCCAGCCCCTGCCTCAGCCCATGGGCCCCACAGTGCAGTCACCCATATGCTGTACCTGGCACCCCAGTAGATCTGGGCCCCTTCTACTGGCCAAAGCCAGGTCCCCAGAGGCCTCGGCTCTGCCTCTGGTTCTCAGGAATGAGAAACAGGCTTCTCCATTCTATTTCCAGCTCTTCAGATGACCTAAGTAATGCTTTCTAGGAAACGACAAAGGACAGAGACTATGGCTTACTAGTCACAGCTAAAATTAGTTTGTTACTAGGTTTACTAGGAACTCAGCTTCTTAGAAGTCTGGAGTCACTAAGCACCCATACAGCTCTGGGGTTCTGGGCAGCTGGTGGGAATGGGTTTTAGAAGAGGGGTGAGACTGGGGTGGGGGCTCTTGGCCTAAGGGAGAGACGTTACAGGGCTGAAGAATCTCAGAGCCATGGTGCTGGGGGTCCCAGAAATTAGAGTCGCCCTGCAAGGAAGGCTTTAGTCTCCACCCTGCCTGTCCTCAGTTTCAATCACCTTACATTCACCAGTTGCTCTATGTCAACCCTGGCTCCTCACCTTTATTTAAATATTTTGGGGGACCCACAATTGACGGTGTTCAGGGGTTACTCCTGGCTCTGCACTCAGAAATCATTCCTGGAAGGCTCAGGAGACAACTTGGGATGCTGAGGATTGAACTCGGGTTAATCGTGGGCAAGGCAAACTTCCTACCTTCCATGCTATTGGTTCAGCCCCTGGCTGGTCAGGGTCCCTTACACAATACCGTTTGGATAACAAGCGTCCATAAATAATGTTGGGATTTCAACTGTGAGCTTTGCATGTGAAAAATCCTTCTGGTCACTCCATACATATTTCCTGAGATGTCTATTTGGCATGTATTAGATCAGGGGCATATTGTCGTGATCAGATCATATCTTATTTTCCAGTCTGCACTGAACTTAACCATCCACTGCCAGGGAACAAATATTTCCCACGAGTACCAAAGGCAACACGAACACCGTTCCTGGTGATGTGGGACATAGAGAGCTGCATTAAGAGATTAGCAGGTGAGGCCCTGTTTAAACACGGGGCTCAGGGCCCAAAGCTGGTCTCAAAAGGCTGGACTGTACATGCCTTGCATGCAGGAGGCTTGGGGTCTGCTAGAAGCGAACCCCAAGCAACGTGCCAGAAGTAGCCCTGGAGCACCACCAGGTATAGCCCCCCCCCAAAAAAAAAGCAAGCAAAGAAAAATAGCCAGTGTTCAAGACGGTATAGGAAGCAGGGCTCTGTCTTTTATGGGACAGAAAAATGAGGCTGTCAATTTGTGGGGTGTCTGGCAGAAGGAAAGGGAAAAGTGGACAGGTGCAGGAAGGACAGGAACTAGGGAAATTTGGAGAGGTGGGACAGGGTGGGGCATTTAGAGAGCATGAAGGCAGGTCTTTAACGTCCAATTATAGGATGAGCTAAGGCTGACCATTTCCCATGTTGGGCTCATCTGGCCCATGGGCCGCTCTGAGGCTGGAGAAGGGGGACAGAGGGGAGACGCCCCACCTGACAGTTTCTCCAAGGCCACCAGGAGAACTGGAGGGGCACACAGAGGAAAGAGATGGGGCAGGGGGTCTTGGAAGGGTCGCACTGTCTGGCCCAAACAACCAGCATTTCCTTCTCTCCTTCTGCCTGCTCCCTGGCAAAAGCTAATAAAAGTAAAAGCCTCATCTTGGGATATTCCCTTGCGACAAGGGGTGGACACGTGGCATAGATCTGGCCAATGAGACAAACTGTGGGCCGTAGAGGGAGGCGTTGTGAAAAGACCTTTGTTTTTGAATAAAAGGGGCAGATGTTGCCAATACCACCACTTCCCACTTCTTCCTGTTTTTGAACATGGATAGAAAACTCAGAATGGCAGCCATCAGCCCCTTCTTGCCAACAAGACAGACAGTCCAGGTCAGTGAACCGAAAGTCGCTGTTTCACTGAACCAACTCAAAAGCACCTGAGATACTGCTGGGCTGTTTTTTAGGTTTTGTGTTTTTTTGTTTTGTTTTTTTTTTTGTTTTTTTTTTGGGGGGGGGGGTTTGGGCCACACCGGTGACGCTCAGGGGTTACTCCTGGCTATGCGCTCAGAAGTCGCTCCTGGCTTGGGGGACCAAATGGGTCGCGGGGGATCGAACCGCGGTCCGTCCTAGGCTAGCGCTGGCAAGGCAGACACCTTACCTCTAGCACCAAGGTTATTTCTTTTTATTCACATTTTTGTTTGTTTGTTTTTAAAGCCATTATCTTTCATGTAAGTTTCCTGTTACTTGCAAGCAACTGGAATTTTAGCAAATGGTGGAGGATTGTAGAATGGTTTCTAAGCCTTTGCTTTTCTTCCTGTCCTGGATCTAGTCCCCTTATCTCTTGCCCTGTGTTTGACCGTGCTCTGTGGTGGTCCCCCCTCCCGCCTCCTTTCACCCCCATTCTGATGGGCTTGGACTTGTGGCTTCTCTGAGCTCCAGGAATGCCAGCAGATACTCACACTCACATGCCAAGTCAAAATCAAAAGGTTTAAGGGCGACTGCGCATTTCAGTGTGGCCGCCTGCGAAAGGCCACTTGCTCCCCATTCTGGCTGATCCGACAGCAGCTGTCCCATACGGAGAGACACACTTTGGAACCAGAGCGGCTGAGATGTAAGAAACATGGAAGAAACGTTGCTGCAAAGCCCTAAACTCCTGGTCATTTATTACTGTAGCAAAACTAATACTTTGCAGTTGAAAGAAATTGGGGGAAGGCCAGTGGCTGACAGTCTTGTTTTCACTCCTTAATCTGCTCCCATATCTCCGTGTTTGCTATTTTTTTTCTCCAACACCCGAATTTCCTGAGCCCCTATCTATGGTCTGGCACTGAGCAATCCAGCCCAAATTCTCACGCTCACCCCCATTCACGGCTCAAGTGATCCTCGATGGTTTATGCCCCTTTGGGGTCTCAATCTTGCCTATTCCAACTTTGACTCTAGAACTAAACACCAGCTTAACGCCAATCTGGGTCACAGCAAACTGGATTTCTTTCCATCTCCCATCTCTTCACCCAGGGTCATTGGTGGATAGACATTCAGGGGATTGACATCCAAGTCAATACCAGGGAATTAGAAATCCTAAGCATCCTTGTTTTGTTTGTGGATGACTTCCTTCCTTCCTTCCTTCCTTCCTTCCTTCCTTCCTTCCTTCCTTCCTTCCTTCCTTCCTTCCTTCCTTCCTTCCTTCCTTCCTTCCTTCCTTCCTTCCTTCCCACACAAAGCAGTGCTCAGGGGGTTACTCCTGACTCTGCACTCAGAAATCACTTCTGGTAGATTTGGGGGACCATATGAGATGCCAGGGATCTAACTCGGGTCAGCCACGTGCAAGGCGAAAACCCTCCCTGCTGTATGTACTATGGCTCTGGCCCACATTGTGCAAGTCTCAACATGCAGCTTGTTAAGCATAATTCATGAGACTTCCTGACCTTGGTTCTGAAGCCTAGCTGGGAAGGTGCATTCTAGATGCAGTTTGGGAAGATAATGAGATGGTGGGGTCGTGATTCTTGGGGCCAAGGTTATATTTTCCTGGAGGTTCTCATGGGCCGCCCAGTCTACACCAGTTCCATCCAAAGTGCACGAGACTTGATCTACAGCTGCTCCTCGTGGAGGATCTCCTTGCTTCTTCATCCCAGGAAACAGATTCTCCTGCCCTGGGGGTCCCATCTCCTAGAACCTAGTTTGCTCCCAGGTCTGGAGGTGACTTTACACTGACTTTTCATTTCTCAGGAGGCTTTTCAGCTCTTTCTGGAGCCCCTGCCCTGCATTTTATTTTATTTATTTGTTTATTTATTTGTTTTGTTTTGGGGCCATACCCAGCAGTGCTCAGGTATTACTCTTGGCTCTGGGCTCAGAAATTGCTCCTGACAGGCTTGGGGAACCATATGGGATGCCAGGATTCAAACTACCTTCTGTCTGAATAGGCTGCATGCAAGGCAAAAGCCCTACCACTGTGCTATCTCTTCAGGCCCTGATTTGAATTTTATTTATTTATTTATTTATTTATTTAGTTAGTTAGTTAGTTAGTTAGTTAGCTAGTTAGTTTTTCAGCCACACCCAGCAGCGCTCAGGGGTTACTCTTACTCCTGGCTCTGCACTCAGAAATCACTCTTGGCAGGCTCTGAGGACCATATGGGATGCTGGGGATCGAACTTGGGTCGGTTGCATGCAAGGCAAACGCTTTCCCCGCTGTGCTAGCAGCGTGAGGGCTACTGGGCTAAAGAGTCACGTACCAGTATGTTCTAATAGCAGCAACTCTTGCTCTGGACTTCGTGGGAGAAGAAACCCTTTCAATTTATATTGTTTTGTTGTCTTTTGGGGCCACACCTCAAAAGTGGTTAACACGTGGCTTTGCACTCAGGGGTCACTCCTGACAGGCTTTGGGGTGGCCTTAGAGGGGATGCTGAGACCAAACCTGGATTAGCCACATACAGGAAAAAAGCCCTCCCTGCTGTCCTATTATTACTCCAGTCCCTGAGTCGAAAATTTCTAGGCGTTGGGCAATGCTCAGTGGTAGGAAGGAAGGAAGCTTGGAGCAGAAGAGGAATTTCAGCAGCGTTGCTTCTGCTAAGAAACCTTCTGGGAGGAAAAGCCAAAAATGCCTCTTTAAACCAGAAATAGGGGGGATGGGGATACGGAGCAGAAAATGCTCTTTGGTTGTTGTAGTGGGGGAGGTCTGGTGGAGAGGGTGGGGTGGGGGGAGTCGCATTCCCCCCTGGCTTAGCCTGAACTTTCGACCCCTCTGTCTCCTCTAATTACTGGAACCAGCAGGATTAATTCCTCGACCTACTTTTTAGTTCTTTTTGCTGCCACAGAACGCTCAGGTCTCATCGGGTTTCTCTGTCATTTCCACTCAGCAGAACTCAGGAGAACTCACTGAGGGGTTCCGTGCAAACTAGCATTTAAGCCCAAGCAGCAGCATCTCAGAAGAAAAGGGGGTGCAGGATCATGCCTTTTATTTTCCCACCCAGTGACCCCACAAAGGGCAAGCCAACACGTGGAAAAGTTCCCCTCCTTGGAGACATAGCTGAAAAGAAAGAAAAACAGCGCCACGGCATTCCGTAGCAACCAAATCAGCCAACGTCACCCCAAGCGTGTGGTGAGGTTGTATGAGTCCCCTCCCCCATTCAGTCACACAGATCACTGAGGGTTTGAGAATCCAACAAGACCCGTCAGAGGCATGAAAAAAAAAAATCACTGCCCCCCTTCCCCCACCCTTGCATCCAGGAATCCCATTCCTGGCAAGTTTTCCAAAGGAAATGGTTCAAAAGAAGGAAAAAGCTGTATACATAGAGGCCTCTGCAACAGAGTCTGGGTGGCAAAATGACCCAGCAGTTGGCCGTTCCCGGGGCCAAATGCAGCCAGAGGCCTGTTTTGACACAGGCAAGCCAGCTAAGGGGTGGTGGTGGTGGTAAAGATTCCTTCAGGATTGTTCAAACAAACAAATGAAAAGGGGTCATGATGCTTGCTGACCCTGGGGGAAGAGAAAACTCAAGGAAGCTTTGCCCAAATAGATGGTGGGGGAATGTGGGATGTTGAGACACATTCAGCCATGCACAAGAGAAATCAAGCATTTACCAAGAGAGCAACTGGCAAGCATCAGATATGTTCAGACAATTCATACCGGGAGGGAAGGTAACCGCAAATTCTTGTTTGGGAGCCAATAGACAGACGTGATTGGTTTCTCATGAAATTATCCTGTCTTGAGTCGGGGAGGTGTCTCAAGTGGCAAAGCACATGCCTGGCATGCGTAAGGACCTGAGTTCTATCCCTGGCACCATCTGACATACCCCACCCCTGCTCCCAGCATGATGGGCGAGAGTAGAATCGGACCCCTTGCTTAGTACGATTGGAGGTGACTTCTAAAAATAACCAAAGAATGCTGTCCAGGTGAGAGAGCACAGAGGCCAATGGCTGGAAGTGGGCTCATCGTGGAGTACTATATAGCCATTAAACATACTGTCGTGTCAGTGTTTTCTGAGATGGGAAGAGGCTTGTGGATTGTGTGGAGTGCAAAAATACATTCCAGATCCGTATGCTCAGAGGGGACCCCGTAGTGGGACCTAGACCCCACCCCCTCTGTGTGCAATCAGAAAGAAAAACGTTGGTGGGACACATAGCACCATGAATTTGTAGTTTGGGTAGAAGGGATATGCAGTACCCATTTTATTTTCTTTTTCCCGTTCAGACTGGTTTGTTTATTTATCTTGCCAGGACCCTTTATTATTATTTTTAGACTCAGAAGCTAAGTATTTTCAAAACATTTGTGGAGTATTTCAAAAACACCCAGAATGTTGTCAAAAGAAGTTTGTGCAGGGCCTGGGGATATTGCTGGGGTTCCGGCACAGACCTGCAATGGGTGAGGCTGGAGTTTTTGCAGTACAAGAGCAAAATCAGGGCATTGTCTCTGGAGAAGGCACTGTTCCCACCTCAGGCCTGAGGTCTGGAGGGGAGAGAGGCCCTTGCTTTGGTGTCAGATTTTAAGGTGTTGCCAAGAGGCTGAGCAGCGAAAATAAATATTTGGATGTCACTTGGGGCAGAAGGGGGAACTCCCACAGTTTTTTGGGGGGAGGCTAGAGGCTGGTCCTGTGGTATGCTTCTGAGAGGTTCATTCTCTACAGGAGAATGTGACATTTCTCCGACTTTGTGGAATCACCAAAGCTACATCCAAAACTTCTGGGGATCAAAATGGGGATCCCACACCTGCCAACCATGCTTGTCTTCCTCCTGGGCCTGAATGTCATGTATTAAAAATCAAACTTAACAGGAAAAATTTCTAATGAGTCAAACATTAACATGTTTAATAGACAAAATCAGTAGGACTGATTATTTTTCCTCTCTGTTTTGGGATACTTAGGGCTTACTCCTGACTCTGCACTCAGGAATTACTCCTGCAGTACTTGGGGGGAACATATGTGATGCTGAGGATTGAACTCAAGTTGACCGTGCACAAGGCGAACGCCCTCCCCACTGTACTATTGCTCTAGCTCCTGATTTTTCTTTTTGTTCAGACCTGTAGCCACTGTCTATGCTTGAAAATGTGCTGTTCTGTTCATCATGGACTTCCCCCCTATATGTGTTTTTTTTTTTGGGGGGGGACCACACCCAGTGACACTCAGGGATAACTCCTGGCTCTGCGTTCAGAAATCGCTTCTGACTTGGGGGATTATATGGGATAACAGGGATCGAACCCAGGTCCATCCTGGGCAGCTGCTGCGCTATCTCTCCAGCCCCTATATATGGTTTTTTAACTTCTATAAAGTATGATATTAGGATATTACATATCATAATGCTGAGTTTGGGGGACAGCCTGGAAATATGCCAGAGGACAGAAAAGTAAGCAGTAGTCCAGAGTGCTAGGACAGGGGGTAAGGTACTCATGGCTGGGTCTAGTTCTAGCTCAACACCATTCTGAGTGATTCCCTGAGCACAGAGATGGGAGTAAGCCCAAGCATGACCTCCAAACCTAACCAAAACCCCAAAAGCATTAGAAAGGGTGGACTTAAGATATATGAGTAGGCTGAACATTGGCCTTGGATGAGGGAAATTCAGACTTGACCTGGGTTACTACATGGTCCCTTAGCTCCTTTGGCCTGATTCACATACCCAGAGGAGACTAAACTCCTGACCTGGGTTTGATCCCTGGCACCCTGTATGATCCCCATGAGTCTTCCTAAGAGTATTTCCTGAGCACAGAGCTAGGAGTAAGCTCTGAGACTACTGCATATGCCCTGAAAAACAAAAAACCTCCCAGGGTGGATACTGAAATTGAAATCTTATGTAAATTTTTCACACATGACAAGAATATCTTTTGCTTTTCTCTCAGCTGCTTCTAGGGCCCTGTCTGTACAAACAGGTTGGAGCTTGTGGGTGATGGAAGTGAAAGGGGGTGTCTAACAGGGACCAACTACTCAGGCTCTCTTGATCCCCATTAAACCCTTTGCTCCAAGGAGCGTAAGCAAAGACCTCCCTGAACAAACCCAGAGACCGGGAACATAGGTTGTCTTTGGGGCGGCCTTCAGTGATTTCCCCATAGTAACCTTAATCCTGGGTGTACAGAGAATTGATGGGATCAGGACTCAACCCTCACCCCATTGCTCTTTCTGTCCCCCCCACCCAGTTCCTGTCCATTTCTGGGATGGTTATTTATTTATTTTTAACTTAACTTGTTTATACAAATCCAATCTTTATTTGGGTTATAAATGGTCATTTCCTGGCAAATTGCTCCACAAACCTTTCACTGTAACACTCCTCTTTCCTTACACACCTTCCCTGCATATTTCTCTCACCTGTTTCCTGTGTAATAGAGAAGTTTAGCAGGTCACTTATTCCTTCAGGCAGACGGTTGCATGTAGCCAATGCAATGACCAAAGTCTATGCTTTGTAGAAGGTATATTCTAATAGAATTGATTCAACTTCTATGATTCTATTCATTTATCTATTTATTTGGGAGTTCAAGGAGCTACACCCAACAGTGCTCAGAGATTGTTTCTGGCTCTCTGCCCCGTGCTACTAATGGCTCCATAAAGTGGGGGAGCAAGGGCGGTTGACTCAAGAAAAGAACCTTTCCATTTCTCTGCTGGCCCACCTTGCTTGCCATTTGCACCCAGAAAGGAAGTTGAGGGCCGGAGCAATAGCACAACAATAGGGCATGTAGCTGACGCAGGACTAACCCGGGTTCAATCCACGGCATCCCATATGGTCCCCAAAGTCTGCCCGGAGAGATTTTTGAGTGCAGAGCCAGGAGTAATTCCTGAGCACCGCTGGATGTGGCCCAAAACTCCAAAATAAATAAATAAATAAATAAAACCTTTTTAACAAAAGGAAGTTCAGGAAAAAACAAAAATGGTGAAGATAGTTTTTGCTGAAACTTCTTTAGAAAGATGTGAGTGGAGAGCAAGAGAGAAGTGTGTGTTCCAGAGAGAATATGGTCTTCCCCTCAAGTGGGAATAAGCCAAGCAACGAAGAAACAAGCAGCAGAGACATGGGTTAGAGGGAGAACACGGCTTGAAGAGCGAGCTTACTTCTAGATTGCTTTTCAGGACCCGCCAAACTGTCTGCCGCTTATCAACTTGCAGGCGGTGGGGCCCCGGCTGTAAAGGAGCAGATAACTTGGGTTCTGGGCAGTGGGGCGTGCCTTATCTGATGGAGGTGCAATAATTAACTGTGCAGGAAAATAAACACAAATATTGGCCTGTGGGTGCCTAGATGGGCCTGAGAGCCACTGGGAACACCATTCCAGTGTCAAACAGTTCTATTTCTCCTTGTTCTACCTGGGAGCTCACTGCAGAGACCCCTAGAGGGCCCCTTCCAAGCACCTGGGCCACTCAGCATCCTGCATGCCCCAAATGCTTCACTTCAATCACTCACTTCCAAGCACCACTTGGGGGTAAGGGATGACTCAGTCTCAGGCGTGGGGTCTGAAAAGTACCACACCCTGCAAGCCTGGCTCTGAGGTCCCTGAGCACTTCTTGTAGAGCATTCCCCCCAAAACAGCATCTAGGATTTGTCCATATTCCTAGATCCCCTGGTTGTGCATTGGTCCAACTTCACCTCCCTATGATGACTATGGTCTTGCCTATCACAATAGCTCATGATCTGGGCTTGGGGTGATAGAAGAGCAAGTATGACATTTATCTTGCATGTGGCCAACCCAGGTTTTATCTTTGGCATCCCATATGGTCCCCCAAGCCTGCCAAGAGTGATTTTTGGGTGCAGAGCCAGGAGTAGTTCCTGAGCACTGCCAGGTGTGGCCCAAACACCAAACAAATAAACAAAAACAATAGCACAAGAAATGACATGGAGGCACTTTTAGACACTGATAATAATTTTCACTTTCTTGGGGTAGGCCCCGATGGCATTGATATTTTGATTTTTATTCAGTTAATCAATTGGTTGTGGTTTTTGAGGCTTGACCCAGTAGTGCTCACAAGCTGCTCCTGACGCTATTTGGAGATCACTCCTGGCTTTATGGTGAGGGGGCTTCACTTCCTGGGGGGCCAGGAAGGTGGCCCAATGATAGAGCAAGTGGCTGGTAAGTTTGATAGTATGAGTTCAACCCCTGGCACTTGCATATCCTGGCACTGCCCAGTATAGCTTAGTAACCGCCCCGCCCCCCAACTGCTAGGCTGACAGAATACTGCAGGGACAGTCACCCCTCACTGACAGTGGCCCCTCAAAAGCAAATACAACAAAAAATATATGTGGATATTACATCTTCCCGGTACCCGCCACCCCCACCACACACAAACATCTGGCAAGAGAGAGTATGTGAGAGCATGAATGAACGTCCTTTCTCTTGACTCTCGGTGCTAATCCATCAGACTTTCTATTTGACTTCGGAATGCATTATGTAATTTGAATCTGCAAATTTACCTTCCCAATTATGTTCTTCTTTAGCTAACTGAAATTACTTTGCACAGATGGAGTGATTGTGGGGAGAGGGGGAAGTTTTCTAGGTGTGGGGGATGATTAGGAAGATAACCCATATATTGGCAGGCCTTGTTGTCTGTAGCAGGGAGATCAACTGAGCTGATATTTGAAGTGTGTGTGAGTGTCTGAGAGTGTGCCCAGAGGGTTGCCACTGTGTTGGCCAAGCCACAGACAGAGTGGACTGAAAACCCCTTCAGCCAGAGCCAGACCAGTTGGCCAATCCACAGATAGAGTAGACCTAAAGCTCTGCCTTTCAGGCCAGTTGGCCAATCTACAGATAAAGTGGACTAAAAACCGTGCCTACCAGACCAATCTTGGTCAGGGAAAGATGATTTTCAGCCCTAACTCAGAGTTGAGGGTCTCAGTGCTATGGACTAGACTATCAAGATAGTGTCCCTGGCACAAGGACACAGCAGTGTCCCCCAGCCTGTCTAGTGTGCAGATGAAAGAATGAGGGAACAGCAAGATGGATGGATGGATGGATGGATGGATAGATGGATGGATGGTGGATGGATGGATGGATGGGTGGGTGGGTGGGTGTGTGGCCCGATGGATGGATGAGTGGCCCGATTGATGCCCGAATGAGTGAAATCTTTTCATAATAGATTTCAGGCTCATCTTATTTCCCCAGGAATAATGGCTTTTTTATTGACTCCTGTGCCCTTTGTCTACTTGAAACTCCACAAACTGAACTACCATTTGGGCTGGAGCTGGGGGCTTCCTTGGGCCTTGATTCACAGACTCTACTTGCTCCTACAAAGGAAACTAAATGCCCATCCTGACTGGACTTTTTGTGTCCTTTATGCTTGTGTCTGGGCTGCCTTATTACTGGGTTTGCCTTGGTTTTTAGACATTGAATTGTGTCTGGCCTGGCTATGGGCCTTAAGACTGGCAGCACTCAGCCCCACTCTGGAGCCAGCATCAACCATAGATACCCTAGCCTAATTCATTGCCTTTGTCCTCTGCCATTCACCTTGACTACGCTCTCTGAGTTTTTGTTTGTAACATCTTCACGGTCTCTCGGTGCCAACCCTTAAGTCAGGCCCCAGAGTGATTTATGACTTCACATCTCTGACCATGATCTCATACTTGCCTCCCAGACAGCGGGTCACACTTGACGTCCTCATGCCCAATTGTGTCACTGAGCTCTGCTGTCCCTTCTAAATGAAGCTTCATGCCAGTCCCTTGGATAACATCATCCTGGGCTGATTTGAGTTATGACATGGCCAAACTTAGGGCGGGCACACACACTCTCACACACACACACACACACACACACACACACACACACACACACACACACACACACACACCACATTCTGCAGCTTCTTTATTCCAGAGACCTTCTGTCCTTAGAATCCAGAACAGAATTTCTTCGAATTGTCTGTTGGGACCCTCAGCCTGGCCATACACCCCATCTCTCTTTTATTTATATATTATATATTAAATTATATATATATTAAATATATATATAAATAAAATAACATCTGTATTTAAGGACCATGATTAAAAACAAGTTTGTAGTTGGGTTTCAGTTATATAAAAGAACACCCCCCTTCACCAGTGCAACCTTCCCACCACCAATGCACCCCTTTTCCCTCCTCCCTGAAAATTTCCCTTGGTTTTATTCTAGAGCCTCTTTCCCTATTCTCACATTTTAGGCTGAGAACAATCCACATTTTTTTTTGTTTGTTTGCTTGTTTTTGGGTCACACCCGGTGGCACTCAGGGATTATTCCTGGCTCTTTGCTCAGAAATTGCTCCTGGAAGGCTTGGGGGATCATGTAAGATGCTGGGGATCGAACCCAGATTCGTCCTGGATCGGCCGCGTGCAAGGCAAACGCTCTACTGCTGTGCTATCACTCCGGTCCCATTCCATCTCTTTTGGCAGTTTGAGTTTATATATTTATTTATTTTGATTTTTGAGTCACACCCAGCAGCACTCAGGGCTTACTCCTGGCCCTATGCTCAGAAATTGCCCCTGGCAAGCTCGGGGGACCATACGGGTTAGGGTCCATACGGGATGCTGGGATTTGAACCACCACCGTCCTTCTGCATGCAAGGCAAACCCTCTACTGCTGTGCTATCTCTCCGGCCTGGCAGTTTGAATTTATAAGACGTTTGTCAAACACCGACTTGGTGTCAGGTATGGTGCCAGGGACAAGGACTCCGAAATCTTTTGGGGAGACAGATGACTGCACAAGTGCTGAACAAAAGGCCAGAACAGAAACAGAAGGCATACAAGCTCCCCATAAGGAGGGGACCATGCTCAAAGGGGTTTCCAGATGAAATCCCCAGAGAATGACTTCTTGTGGGCCCTCCCAGGAGGCCAGGCCCACTTCCTTCTGTTTTCAGCCACCAGACAGGGCATCCTGTTCTCTTTCAACCAGCACCTCAGCTGCAAGGAACACCCTATTCTGAAAGCAGCATTGTTGCAGAGAGAACCTGGTGTCTCTCAGAGAAAACTGTGCAAACTGCATGGATCACATGGGTAAAGGTTTTTGGTTTTGGTTTTGGTTTTTGTCTCACACCCAGTGGCGCTCGGGGGTTCCTCCTGGCTCTGTGCTCAGAAGTCACTCCTGACAGGTGTGGGGGATTATATGGAATACTGGTGATCAAAACCAGGTTGGCTGTGTGCAAAGTAAATGCCCTATTCGCTGTGCTCTTGCTGTGGCCCAGGCAATGTTATTTCTGACATGGGATGAAAATCTTCCGCAAGATAAGTTTTTCTCCCCACAATATAGCTCCCTGGGAAGGTTTTGTCTGGACTTTTCCCCTCGGGACACATAGATGGAGACACGGGGACTGGGGAAATGGGTTTCTGTATAATGGAATCCCAAGGGACGACCTGAGAGCCTGTCACACTCATTTCCATGTCACCACCCTAATATAAGGCCCCGTTTTCCCAGAAGCAGAGGCCACAAATGCCATTTACCAGAGAAGGATTTTCAGCAGGAAAGCAGGGCTGGAATGGAAGGAAGAGAAGGAAGAGAAGCTTCTAAATCAGAGTGAGGGGAGAGATACGCAGGGGGCTGCTGAGATCTCTGGTCCTGAAGTGAGTACAAGTGTGTGTGTGTGTGTGTGTGTGTGTGTGTGTGTGTGTGTGTGTGTGTGTGTGTGTTTGGGGCTGGGGGATCCTCAAGATCTTTCCCACGGAGGTCTCAGCTTTCCATTGAGCTGCTGTGACTCCAGCATCCATCATGTCTCCACCAGGGTTAGACTTAGTGCACTTTTGTCCCCACCAGGCTTTTCTGTACAGCGGTGCCATAAAAGGCAGTCGAGGTCCCAAGGTTTGCATATTTTGGTGGCTGAGATACTCCAGTGGTTTAGATAAACCTTTGGGATAAATATTTAAAACTCAATGCAGTTTCTGGCAGGAGCACTGAGGGACACTTGTTGTATTTCTGTCCAGAACTGTCGAATCAAAAACCCGTGGGGTCAAGAGTTCTCTCACCGGTGCCATGGATATTTGTTGTTCTTGTTGTTAGTTTTGGGGAGTGCACCCAGCAGTGCTCAAAACTTACTCCTGGTTCCATGCTCAGAGATCACTCCTGCAGGCTTAGAAGTCCATATGGGATACCGGGGATTAATCCTGATTTGCTGTATTATCATTCTGGTTCCTAATGTCATTTTAAAATAGAGAATACAAAAGTGAATGGAAGCTCACTTAAACATGGAAACTCATACACTAAAATCAAACTAAATGACACCCTAAGGGGAAAAAGTGGACCATTTTAATATAACCTAGTGGCCCAACATTTTTCTTTGGTTGCTCCACACACCATTCTGTTCCTACCAAATTGTTCCCATCTTCCACTTTCCCCCTTTTTATAGTTTTCAAAAGCCAGTTATTGACTTCTCAGAAAACCATGTTTCACACAAAGCAGTAAGTTTCCCTAATGTTAACCTGGCCATCTTAAATCATACATGTTGTTTTACACACAATTGCACGTTCCATTCCACCCCGCTGTTTACAAGAACAAACAAAATCTAGCAGGATAATTCAAGTAACCGGATTTCTCCTCTTGGGACATTTCAGGACTGGCCCAGCACTGACTATGTGATTAAGAATAGATCATGAAATCATTTGGAAACTGCAGGGGAGTCCTGGGGGGCGGGGGTTCAAGCCAGGCAAAGAGGGGTCAGGGAGCCAACTCCTGTTGGCGTCCATTCCTTCTGGATTGACAACAGTTTCTCCTTTCAAGTCTTGCTGCATTGATTTCATAACCTGCTTGAGGCCCCTTTTCCTGCCCATGATGCCTATGTCTGGTTGGACAGGGAAGCCAGAGGTGGAGTCTGTCCTCTGCAGGGTAACCTTGGCCAGCAAGAACCCATAAGCCATAGAAAAACCCTGAGATTTGAACCAATGGGAATGCAACATGCAGATTAGAAAAGAAGGTTCATCCAGCCATTGGCTGTTGGCTGGCATGACATCACAAAAAACCCTGCCCAAGTGAGGCCACAAGTGCTGTGGGCAAGTTTCTGGACCAGCTGCAAAGGCCTGCGTGGTGTGTGTGTGTGTGTGTGTGTGTGTGTGTGTGTGTGTGTGTGTGTGTGTGTGTGTGTGTGTACCATTAAAAACAAATCAGCTGGTTTCCTGCATTTCATTTCTGTTTAAGGGGGAAGTAGATGGTGCTCTTGTCCAGTGAGATGGAAAGGGCTCAGTCAGAAGAGCATTTTGTTCTTTGAGTGACAGCTCTGTCCCTTGACTCAGGGTGGATCTGTGTTTTGAACATAATGACACGGGAAAGCTGTGAATCCTAAATGAGCTGTGGGCTTTCCTTGAACCTCTTCTGTTTCATGGTTTCCAAGAAGCCCCCACCCCACCCTCCCACCCCGGCTGATTCAAACCATGTGAGTCAGCTGGGATGCTTGTTGGCTGTGATCTGGATCCCAAATCTAAAGAAATTCAAGCATTGGAAGCGGCGAGGCTCCCTCAACTTTTCTCCCCCAACTCTCTGCCAGGTCCAGGGCCAAGAGAATCATTGTTCCTTGGCTTGTGGACTTGTGAGAATCACCCCCCTTCTGTGTGAAGTTCCCAATTTCAAAACCTCCGAAGGATAGAAGTTGATTAGAGAGAAAGCTTACTAGATAAAGATAACGAGATAAAGACGAGCTTCACACACCCTGGAAACTTGATTTGGCAGCTCCTTCGATACTGCCTGTTTGGTCTCCTAAAACCACTGGGAATATTTCCAACATCTCTCCCCATGGGAAATCCCTTCCTTCCCATATTGGCTCAGGCATACATGTATCACAGCTGAAATGCTTGGGGAGTGGGGTTTGTGTGGACATTCCATATCATGTGTTTAGTTTGCCCAGAAACATTTTACCTCCTGGACACAATATTAATTATTTTTGTTTTTTGTTTCTCCCCCCTGATGGTAGAATCATCCCACTTTCCCATCTTTATGTTTAGTCTCTGCATGTTAATATTCTCTTATCTCTACATCTGAGCATATGTCCCAGACCTGGTCAAACTCTAAATGCCATTCTGTCATCTGTAAAGGTCACAACTAGGTTAGTCATCCACGAAAGTCCAATAATGATCCGTTCTGGACCTTATTCCTAGCAGCAATTTGGGAAGAGGTACTGGTTCTCTCTGGGCGATGGGCACTATGTTTTGTGTTTGATTTTTTGAGCCACATCCAGTGGTGCTCAGGGGTTCCTCCTGACTCTGCACTCACAAATCACTCCTGGCAGGCTTAGGGGACCATATGGGATGCCGGGTATTGAACCTGGGTCTGCCATGTGTAAGGCAAACACCTTACCCACTGTGCTATTGCTCCAGCCCCTTATAGGAGCCATCTATACCCCTACATACACAAAGAGTCTATGTAGTCGTGAAGTCAATCCATATAAAACGAGAGAAAAAAGTCGATCCATATAAAAGAGAGACCCCTGAGGACATTGTGTGGGCCCCTGATCCAGCTATTCCTGTTGCATGCGCCTACACATTTTAGTTAATGAAGCCAAGACACATCAATTTTGCTAGAAATCTGATTAAGCTGCAATTCTCATAAGGTAGCAAAACAATCCTCACTTGTCTATCAAGCCACAAGGTAAGTCTTACCCTCAGGGCTGAATTTGGGGCTCTTCTCTTTCTGGGTGATTTCTTACTTCTTTGGCAGTTGGAAATAAGGGAGAGGCTGGAGCAATAACATATGGATGACAGATTGGGGAGAAGAGTTCCTCTGGAGCTGTGTGATGCAGGGTTCCATGAAGGGGCAGGGTTAAGTACCACATGAAGCTTCAGTCTTCTCTTTTGTAATGTGGGGAAGGAGAAGGACAATCTTTTCCTTTCAGTGTGGTGTGGAGATTCATACAGAGTGCCAGGTCTATAATTAAAGAATTTGGGAAGAGCAGGAGAGATAGTACAGCAGGGCGTCGAATAAAAATAAAAAATATAAAGTATAAAGTCCTCGTGTTGGGTGAGTCCTCCCTGGCACGGCGCCTCAGGTACCTAAGAGGTTAGTGTTTTTAATCTCTTAGTTAGGCCATTGGGTCTGATGAAGCAGCGTAATGATGGAGAAATAATTCACAAGCAGTCAGTTAAAGTTTCATCGGAGTCAGCTTGCCGTGTGCTCATTTTTGTCTAGCTCTCCCTATGCTGCTTATCCCATCTCTCTCTCTCTCTCTCTCTCTCTCTCTCTCTCTCTCTCTCTCTCTCTCTCTCTCTCTCTCTCTCTCTCCCCCCAACCCAGACTTTATTCTTTATTTAAAACAGCCCACTTGTCCCGGAGAGATAGCACAGTGGCGTTTGTCTTGCAAGCAGCCGATCAAGTACCAAAGGTGGTTGGTTCAAATCCCGGTGTCCCATATGGTCCCCCGTGCCTGCCAGGAGCTATTTCTGAGCAGACAGCCAGGAGTAACCCCTGAACACAGCCGGGTGTGGCCCAAAAACCAAAACCAAAACCAAACAAAACAAAACAAAAAACAGCCCACTTGTAAGTGGTTTTGACTATTCAGATGGGATTAACATCTCAAAAGAAAGCTTAGTAAAGGGCATTGGGGGAAGGGTTACAGCAGGGAGGGCACTTGCCTTGCATGCAGTAAACCCAGGTTCGACCCCGGCATCCCATATGGTCCCCAGAGCCCACCAGGAATGATTCCTGAGTGCAGAGCCAGAAGTGAGCATCACTGGGCGTGGCTCAAACACAAAATGAATGAATGAATAAATGAATGAATGAATGAATGAATGAGGGATTGGGAAAGGGCGGTCCTTAGTCTGCCGTGCAAGGGATGGACTTTCTTTTCCAGTCTTCACTGCAACAGACACCAGCCAGCCAAGGGCTCTGAAGCTCTTCCCTGGCTCTTGTTATCCACCCTGGGCCTCTGTTGACTCTACCAGCCACAGTCACCTGCTTGGCGAGCAGCTGTCCCTGCCACCTGCCACCCAGAGAAGGAATTCTGGTGGGCACAAGCAGGCTACATCCTAGCTTCTAAGCCGGAGCCTAGCTGGGCTGCAGAGCCTTTAAGGCACCCTCCAGTTCTGAAAGCCCAACTGGCCCCATCCTCTGCTGGTTCCCCTTCCTGCCCCATCTGTCCTTGAACTGGTGCTTGAAGGAAGATGCAGGGAAGGAAATTGGGCATTAGTGCCACTCTTACCACCTGCCACCCAATGCCAGGTGTGAGTCAGGCATAGGCTTTTCTAGTGTTTCTCCTCACCAAGTCTGAGCTTTTTGGGTTCCACCCTGCTCACTGCAGGGGTTGGAGTCAGGGTTGAAACCCTGGTGTGTGTGTGTGTGTGTGTGTGTGTGTGTGTGTGTGTGTGTGTGTGTGTGTGTGTGTTTGAGGAAGGATCCCATTCCTCCCTATTCTCCAACTACTTTCCTCATGCTGTAAGCACAGAATGACACTCATTAATTAGCCTTTCTCCTAGAGGAATTGGAGCCTCTGGTCACATCAAAAATCTCTGCTTATAGCTTCTTGCAGAATGGCCCCACACTCAAAGGAGGGACCTGAGAGATAGGGCAGAGGTCAAGACACTTGCCTTGCATCTTGCAATCCCAGTTCAATCTCCAGAATCACAGCTGGGCCCCCAAAACACGGTCAAGAGTGACCCCTAAACATACAGTCAGGAATAAGTGCTAAGTACCTTGTAAGGGAGGGCATATTTTCCAAACCAAACCAAAACCAACAAGCAATAAACAATATCAACAAACAAACTAGAAGTAAACTAAAGGCCCAGACCTTGGAGAATGGATCAGAAAACCAGGGTATGAGACTGGGGGGGGGGGGTAGGGAGTACATTAGGAAAGGAGCTTGCCAGGTTCAATCCGGGCATCTCATATGATCCCCTGAGTCTCACCAGGAGTGATTCCTGAATACAAAGTCAGGAATAATCTCTGTGCATCACTGGTAAGACCCCAAAACAAAACAAAAGAAAAAGAAAAACTTGGGGCTGGAGTGATAGCATAGAATTAGGGTGTTTGCCTGGTGTGTGGCTGACCCAGGACAGACCTGGGTTTGATCCCCGGCATCCCATATGGTTTCCTGAGCCTTCGAGGAGCGATTTCTGAGCACAGACCCAGGAGTAACCCCTAAGTACTGCTGGTGTGGCCCCCAAAACAAAAAAAAATAAGAAAGAAAAACCTTGGTAATATTCATGCCATGGAACATTATGTTGAAAGAGGAAGGAATGGACTATTCCAGGGTGCCCAGTGGAGATGGATCTCAAAGGCACTGTGGTGAGTGACTGGAGTCTCTGAGGAAGCATTTTTCAGAAACCAAGAGGCGATCAGACAGACAATTGGCAGCACAGGAAAGGGGCCTTGTAGCCCTACATTGGCAACATGGAGAAGCCCAGGGAAGGGCTGAGGGTGTCCACAAGTTAAACTGCAGAACTTGGGGCAGGAGTGGTGATAGCACAGCAGTAGGGCATTTGCCTTGCACGCAGCTGGCCCAGGATGAATGTGGGTTTGATTCCCAGCATTCATATGGTCCCCGAGCTAGGAGTGATTTCTTAGTGCAGAGCCAGGAGTAATCCTGAGCACTGCTGGGTGTGGCCCCTCAAAAACAAAAACAAAAATAAAATAAACTGCAGAACTTAGCAAATAGCTGTGGGTCCTGGGCACAGCTTAGTGAGAGAGGAGACGCCTTTCCTGTGAGACTGTGTGATCTGACCTCTGCCAGGTAGGCTTCCTGGTACAACTCCCATGTACGCACACACACAGCCCTTATGACCACCTTGGGTGAATGTGTGAGCTTGGGCAATGCCACCACAACAGCCAAAGAAACGGACAAGAAGCAGAAAATTGGAAAAATCCTGACTTCGATGGCAGCCATGAGCTCATTTGGCCTTTTTATTTGTTTTTGAGGTATCAGACCTGGTGGATCTCAGGGCTTGCACCTGTCTCTGTATTCAGGGGTCACCTCAGGTGGTGCTTGGAGTTCATCTGGGGTGCTGGAGGTGAAGCCTGGGTCAGCTGCATGCAAGGTAAATGCCTTCCCTGCTGTACTATCTCTCTATCCCCTCACCTCTAAGAAACTTCCTGTGAATCTTTGATCATTTCCAAAAGAAATTTTCTCCTCTCTTCCCATTGCTGAGGTTACACAGACTGGAAGATGCACACGCGTGACTGGGGTAGTCCTATACTCAGCTCGGTGTGTGCGTAGAGGCGTACCTGTGTTTGTGATCACAGACTTAGGGTGCTGTTGGGGTTGTTTTGGCAGATAGGGCAGTGCCAGGCAGGGATCAGGGTTGGGGTGTCATAGCCTGCATAGCCTGGATCTCTACCACCAAGCCACTGAACCCAACTCTCCAGCTTGCCAAAAAAAAGTATCTCGAGGATGTGACATACTGAGAACACTCCCTGCTCTGTGTTGGGCTTGTTTGAGGGGAGCTTGGGGGAGAGCATGCAGTGCTAGGGATTGAATCTGGCTCCGCTGTATTCAAGTCAACACCTCCATGCCTAGATTATAACTTGAGCCAATCGAAGTATTTGAACCATTTAGTATTTTCCTTTACTGAATTTTTACATAGTTACGATTTCTGGACATACTTTTTAGTCATTCATGTTCATTAAAATGAAAGTTTGGGGCCGGGAAGGTGGCGCTAGAGATAAGGTGTCTGCCTTGTAAGCGCTACCAAGGAACGGACCGCGGTTCGATCCCCCGGCGTCCCATATGGTCGCCCCAAGCCAGGGGCGATTTCTGAGCACATAGCCAGGAGTAACCCCTGAGCATCAAACGGGTGTGGCCCAAAAACCAAAAAAAAAAAAAAAAAAAAAAAAAAATGAAAGTTTAATGAATGGCTTAGAAAGATTTTTAAAGGCTCTAAGTCCTCTTAATATAACATTGTGCTCAAGTTAAAAGATGGCTAATTGGGGGCTGGAGCAATAGCATAGTGGTAAGGCATTTGCCTTGCAATCGACCAATACAGGATGGATCCCTATTCGAATTCTGGCATCCCAGATGATCCCTGAGCCTTAGAGGAGCAACTTCTGAGTGCAGAACCAGAAGTAACCCCTGAGTGTGACCTAAAAAAAATAAATAAATAAAAAGGTTAATTGGGTCCAGAGTGATAGCAAAAAAAAACCCCAAAAAACAAAAAAAGAAGTAGGGTTTTTGCTCTGCATGTGGCGGCCAACTTGGGCCCAACCAGGGTTCAATCCCCAGGATCCCATATTGGTCCCCCAAGCCTGCCAAGACTGATTTCTTAGCACAGAGCCAGGAGTTAACCCCTGATCACTACTGAGTGTGGCCCAAAACACCAAAACCAAAAAAAAAAAAAGTTTAATTATATTTATGTCAATTAAATAAGAAAGCAACAAAATATTTAGAAAAATAAAAGGTTTGGGGGGGGGCAGAAAGAAAGTATTCATTGATAAGAAATTTTTTTTGCCAACCAAAGGTTTTATTTTTCCCCCACAGGTAAAAATTAAATATAAAACTTAAATATGAAAAAAATCTGCCGCATACTTAATAAATAGAAACCCTAAATTCTCCTTGGATTCCAGCTCTTATGTCACCATAGTACCTGGGAGAGATAGATCTATTCACAACAGACTTAAATATAGAAAGTGGCAGAGAGCCAGGCAGTGGAAATAGAAGGGACCCTTCCATGGTAAAATGGGCCGGTGGGTGCTTAAAAGTACAGCAGCAAGAGATTCTATTGACCCCAGCATGCAAGCAAATGTTATTATCTTCATATCTAAAAATTCACGAGTTTCACTCTCCTTTTGGACTGTTGTCTTTGAGACATGTGTGGAAGGAAAGTTCATACTTATCCAGATGCCATCACAAATTACTTGCTCTGTATTTAGACTTCTAAAATGTACAGTGGGAAAAGCCTATTTTCAAATATACCGTTACGTTTTTCTGATCACTGAAAGCTGTGCACATTTTATATAACTTTTTTAAATGATTTTTTTTATACATGAGTTAAAACGAAATTGACATTTAAATAAAATAGACATTTAAATTCAGGTACTTGTTCACACTAGCCACACACTCATGCACATATTTCCATTGTGTGTACAAGTAGAAAGGAACAGGTGTTTTGGAGCTGGGGTCATAGTACAGCAGATTTTTTGCTTTGTATGAGGCTGACCTGGGTGCAATCACTGGCATCCCATTATGGTCCCCAAACACCAGGGGTAATTCCTGAGCATTGCCAGTGTGAAAGGAAGGAAGGAAGGAAGGAAGGAAGGAAGGAAGGAAGGAAGGAAGGAAAGGAAGGAAGGAAGGAAGGAAGGAAGGAAGGAGGAAGGAAGGGAAGGAAGGAAGGAAGGAGGAAGGGAGGGGAGGGAGGGAGGGGAGGGAGGGAGGAGGGGAAGGGGGGGGAGGGAAAGAAAGAAAGAAAGAAAGAAAGAAAGAAAGAAAAGAAAGAGAGAAAAGAAAAGAAAGAAAAAGAAAAAGAAAGAAAAGAAAGAAGAAGAAAGAAAGAAAGAAGAAAGAAGAAAGAAGAATAGAGAAAAGAAAGAAGAAAGAAAGAAAGAAAGAAAGAAAAGAAAGAAAGAAAAAGAAAAAAGAAAGAAAGAAAAAGAAAGAAAAGAAGAAGAAAAGAAAAGAAAGAAAGAAAAATAGAGGGGAGGATTCCAAGAGAGACATTAGGGAGGGGTCTGAGCCAGTAGGCAGGGACTATGTTGAGACCATAAGCCATCACACTAGGGACTGGAGAAATAGTTCAGCAGCAGGGAGCTTGCTTTGCATGTGGCTGAGCCAGTTTCCACTTCCCCAAATAGAGTAACTGATGCCCCCAACCTTGCCCCTTCCAGTCCTTGGTGTGCCCATTAGGAGAAAAGCTTTTCACGCAAAGAATTCATGCTTAAATGGGGGGGGGGGAGAGAGACAATGAATCCACAAACAAATCACAGATCACAGTCCAGGCTGGGGATATGTGCAGAGGAGAAAACCCAACCAACAGTGAATGGGCCAGAAAGTGAGGTGGGGAGGTCACCTAGACGGGTGGTCAGGAAGGTGTCTAGGAGATGGTGATTTTTAAAAAAACAAGATCTGAGAGTTGAGCAAAGTGAGGACAGAACAGGGGTCAGAGTGATGGTACAGCTGTAGGCGTTTGCCTTGCACTATGCCAGGCTAGGTTTGGTCCCTGCAATCCCATATGGTTCCCAAGCCTGCCGGCAGTTGATTGCTGAATGCAGAACCAAGAATAACATCTGAGTATAGCTGGTGTCCCCACTCCAAAAAAAAGTAGAAAGAAAGATAGAAAGGAAGGAAGGAAGGAAGGAAGGAAGGAAGGAAGGAAGTAAGGAAGGAATGAAGGAAGGAAGGAAGGAAGGAAGGAAGGAAGCAAGGAAGGAAGGAAGGAAAGGAGGGAGGTGTGGAGGGAAGAAGGATGGAGGAAGGATGGAAGGGAAGGAGGGAAGAAAGAAGGAAGAGAAGAAATGAAGAGGAAGGAGGGAGGGAGAAAACAAACACAGGAGAAAGGAAATACCCAAAGTCTCCGGGATAGGAATGAGTTTACCATGTTCAAAAATGCAGAGAAAGACCTGATGCATGTTCTGCCTGGAGGATTTTGGGTTCTGTCCTGGCATCATACGATTCTCCTCTGAGTACTAGCAGGAGCAAGCCCCGGGCACAGAGCCAGGAAGAGTAGCCCCTGAGCGCTGCTGTATGACCAAAACAATAACAATAAATTAAATAGTCAGCACAAGTAATAGATAAATAATATAGGGGTTATACCACTTGCACACAGACAGCCTTAGTTTGATTCCCACCACTGAGGTTCCTTAAGCAGTGCCAGGCATGATCCCTGAGCACAAAGCCAGGAGTAAGTCCTGAGCATTGCCAGGTGTGGCCCTAAAACCCCAATAAAATAAAATTAAATTAAATTAGAATAGAGAGGAAGAAAGAAAGTTGAGTGGCTAGAATTAGCAGTTTGCTTAAAGTCAGCAGTTGAGCAATCCTGAGATCCCTGGGGTCCCCCCTCTCCTCCCTGTCGTGGCTTTGGGCAGCACCTGACCTGGGGGGGTCGAGTCCCCCCTCCAAAAGGGAGCAGAAAAGCAAAATGGGTTGTCCAAATCTGGTACCCCTGGAACATATCTGGGGTCCAGGCATGTGTGCATTACTTGGTCATGTCGTTGGACCCTTCCAACGAGTGCCAGGAGGCTATTGCTCCCCACTTTTTGGAAAGTTGGTCAGGCCAGTAATTCCTCTGCCAGCCTCTGCACAGGCCCCCTCAAGAAAAGCAGGGAGCTTGGCTGGGAAGGGTCTGGAATTCTTTGGAATTCTGGGGCCTGAGAGTCCCGCTTCAGGCTCAAGGAGGTTCTGCACCCTCTCTGCCCTGGACTGGGCTCCCCCTAGGCTGGTCAACGCCTCAGCTGGGTATGATGTATGGTAGGGGCACTGAAGCAGAGGACAGGAGCTCCTTGCAGCTGCGAGCGGAGGCTGGTGGCTGAGCTGTCACGGACTTAACCGAATGATGAAACAATTCTGGTGCTCTGGCCTTTCTCCAGGAAGTGCAAATGATTTTTTAAGCACCCAGGCCTAAGGGGCAAGAAGGTAACCAGTTTACCTGGGGTGGCCAGTACATTGAGTCCATCAAGGGGCTTTATAGAGCCTAAGTTAATATTCCCTCCAGGCCTGCAAGTTCATTCAGCCTGGAAAATAGTTCTCAATGCCCAGTTGCCAACCACTTGGGCCCTGAAGGAGGGATATGTCTCTCCCTGTTCACCCTCCCAGTCTCTGGCCTAGGAAAGGGGGTTTCTCAAAGTAAGAGACATTTTTCTTCTGCCTGCAACCATGCCTGGGTAAAGGAAGGCCAGGGGGTGCTCTCCTTGCTTGTTCTCCAGGGGTGAGGTGTCTCAAAAACCCACAAAGAAAAAAAATACCACATCTGTCCCTTCATTTATTTAAAAATTTTTTTAATTATTTATTTTATCTTTTCTTCTTTTCCTTCTTTTAACTTTATTTATATTTACAGTTTCTAGACAGGGACTCCCTCCTGCTTTTTTTTTTTACAGAATCACAGAGCATGAATCATTTTTTTCTGCCTCATATTTCTGGTTTTTTTGTTTGTTTGTTTGTTTTTGAGCCACACCCCATGGTGCTCAAGAGTTAGCCCTGGCTCTTCACTCAGAAATTGCTCCTGGGGGCCCGGAGAGATAGCACAGTGGCGTTTGCCTTGCAAGCAGCCGATCCAGGACCAAAGGTGGTTGGTTCGAATCCCGGTGTCCCAGATGGTCCCCCATGCCTGCCAGGAGCTATTTCTGAGCAGACAGCCAGGAGTAACCCCTGAGCACCGCCGGGTGTGGCCCAAAAACCAAAAAAAAAAAAAAAAAGAAATTGCTCCTGGCAGTCATGGGAGACCATATGGGATGCTGAGATTTAAACCAGCATCTGTCCTGGATAGGCTGCATGCAAAACAAACGTCCTACCGCTGTACTATCTTTCCGGCCCCATCACAAATTGAGTTGGGACCAAGCGGTCACAGGAGCATTGAGTGGAAATAAAAAACTGTCAGATCTAAATACCCAAAACCAAAGTCAAGGACAATAGAATCAAGAGACCAAATGACAACAAACTATACACAAAAGGGACCTGTTACACTTGCAGTCCAGGGGGTTGAGGGTGGAGGTACAGTATGCATGCTGGGAACTATGGCGGAGGGAGGTCAACACTAGTGGTGGGAATGGCCCTAATTCACTGCCACTATGTACCTGAAATATGACTGTGAAAGAATTGTAATTCACATTGGTCTCGATCAAAATTATAAAGAGAAAAAAGGAACACGGTAATCAAGATGTCATAGTTAAAGCAAAACTTAGATGTATGAAATCCAGGGGTTGGAGCAATAGGACAGTGAGGAGGCCATTTGCCTTTCACATGGCTGACCTAGGCCATGTTTGATCTTCAGCATTTCATATGGTGCCAGGGGAACAATTCTTGAGTCCAGAGCCAGGAGTAAGCCCTGAGCACTGTCAGGTGTGGGCACCCCCTACGTAAAAACACAATCCCCTCAAAAATATGAAATTCATAAAAAGATATTCATGATGAACAAAGTTTCTATGTGGACAGTCAAATCAGGGTTCCCCAAAAGATTCTCCCTCCCTTTCAACTAAAGTTGACCCTCATTTGCCTTACCTTGGCCCTCTTTCTTCACTGCATGAAGATGTCTTTAGTTGATTTACCCCGGAACATCTGTTTTACCTGCTGATCTCCAGAAACTCAATGACAGAAAGCTGGGGCCTCAGTTTTTCTTTTGTGCTATGGAGGCAGCATTTTTTTTCCTTTATACTAACATTACTCTGAATTAGAACCACATTTATTCCAAGAAGTTGATTGGGGAGAGAGCAAAGGTGGCCTAGAGCATTGCATGGGTGCTGCTTAGGCAAAGGTTCCCCTTGCATCCCTGTGGAAGGAGGTGAATTTCTCTCTTGCCTCCTATTCTTTGAGGCTCCCCCAAGAGCAAGCCAAAAGTCATTTCAAGGACCAAAGCAATAGTATAGCAGGAAGGACATTTGTCTTGCGTGCATTTAGATCTGGGTTCAGTCCCCAGCACCCTACATGGCCCCCTGAGATGCTCCCCCAGGAATGATCCCTGAGGTAGGTAAAGCCAGGAGGAAGCCTTTAGTATTTCTGGGTGTGGCCTAAAACTAAAATAAGCAAAAGGAAACAACAGCCATTTTAAGCACAGAAGTGAATTAGGGGGCATTCTGAGATGCCATGACATTCATGCGACCTGTTATAAATATGCTATAAACACATAACATATACACACATGTTATAAACATGCTCTTGGTTGTGAGCCAATGCCAGCTCTCTCCAGTTTAGTGTTGGGGCTGTGGAAGTCTCTTTCTTCGCTCTCTCCATCCCCCTCTTAAGTTCACGGCACGGTTATTTTTGCTTCAAGTCTTGAATGAAAAATCACATCATGGGTTTGTTCTTTTCCTTCACACGACACCTACCTATCATCTTGTTCAGTTGAAAATTTGCGATTAGGAAGAAAAATAAGCTCAGGATTGGGGAGATATTACAAAGGGCAGAAGTGAATGTTGTGGGGGGATTTTATTTGTTTTCTTGTTTTAACTATACCCAGCAATGTTCAGGGCTTACTCCTGGCTCAGTATTCAGAAATTACTCCTGGCAGGCTCAAGGGACCATATGGGATGCCGGGAATAGAACCTGGGTAAGCCATGTGTAAGGCTAATGCCCTCCCCTCTGTGGGCATTACTTCTTGCAGCTACCAGGAATCTGAAAGCCTTAATGGTGCCAATGAGAGGTGAGTGGTGTGGAGACCTCGTTCTAACATTATATAATACAATTTGTCCTGTTGAGTCTGTGATGGGGGCCAGGAACCAGGAAGGACATGATATGACCCTGCTAACCTGCCCTCAGCCTACTGCCAGCATTCCTGTCAGCCTCACTGCACTCTGTGACTGAGACGGTGAATCTCAGATGGGGGTGAAGCATAGTGTGGGACCCAGTGTTCCTAGAGTGTTGGGACCACTGGGGGTGGCCCATAAAACTAAAAAAGAAGAAGAAAGAGGTGAACTATTTTCTTTTTTTTTTTTTTTTTTGGTTTGAGGACCACACCTGGCAATGCTCAGAAGTCACTCCTAGCAGGCTCGGGGGACTATATGGGATGCCAGGGATTGAACCTGGACCTGTCCTGGGTTGGCTGTGTGCAAGGCAAATGGCCTACTGCTGTGCTATCACTCCAGGCCCAGAAGTGAACTATTTTTGTGGGCCCCTAAAAGCACAAGAGGCCGGTGCTGCAAACCACACACATCTCTCATGCACCCGGTCCTTTTCACTGTGCATGCACCATTAATGATGCCTGGAGAGAGAATGATGGCATGTACACAGCAACATATGTGCCTGAGTGTATGTTTGTGCATGCATGCATAAGGATAGGAGCCTGTGAGTATGCGTACTATGCTTGGGTGTGTCTTGAAAGTGTAAACATGCAGCCAATATGCCTGGAAGTGCCATTACATGTTTGTGTGTATGCCCCCATGTGCCCACACACACTCATGCCCATGTGAAGGAGTAGCAAGCAATAGGCATGTTCAAATGCCCATGTGGCTGTACATGCAAACATCGGGCTCAGAGAGGTTTAGCAGTTTGCTACTCCGGGTCACAAACACAGCTGGTGAGTCTCTGCAGAGGCTGAACCCCAGATCTGCTTCTTACTGAAAGGCACTCACTGGGATGGCCATTGACCTGGACTGATGTTTTATGTGTTAATTTTTTTTGGGGGGTGGGCCATACCCAGTGGCACTCAGAAGTCGCTCCTGGCAGGTTCTGGGAACTATATGGGATGCTGGAATCGAACTAGAGTCCATCCTGGGATCAACCGTATGCGAGGCAATAGCCCTACCTCTGTTCTATTGCTCCGGCCCAGCCTGGACTGAAGGGAGTGGACAGTTTGGTGACCTGTAGAGGAGTCCCGTCAGATGTGTGGATTAGCTGAATTCGGGGTAGAGGAGTTCTAGCTAACCTCTTGGACTTCTGCTGTCATGGGCAGGCGCTGGTGACACATGCAGGCCAGTGTGTCTGGGCATGAACACGCCATCTCCAGGCGGCAAACTGTCTCCAGGATTGGAAGCTGCAGAACACCGATTCCCGCAGAGCCAGGCTGCTATTCGCCTCCGTGAAGCGTCCGCGTTCTTGAAAAAGACAAAGAAAACGCCAGATAAAGAACTTTGGCCGCCGACCAAAAGCCACTTGGGTTTTTAGAGCTCTGTCCCCGGGGCAGGTCTTCCATGAGAAAAGCCTGACAAGTGTCACCTGAACAAGGGTCAAAGCCATCCCACATGGCGCACGCGACACTGCAATTTTTAAACAATTGTGGCTGGAGACAAAGATCCTCCCGGGGAAGGCAAATCCGCCCGAGTTTGCAGTTTCCAGCCTCGGCGCTTCTTGAATTATACATGGGCAAACCCCCCTCGAAGGCGGCTTTTTAAGCCGAGGGGGAAGGCGTATCATTTGGGGCTCTGGTTTTTTCGACTAAAACACTTGCTGAAAAGGGGGCCCTCCCCAGCCTAGCGGCATTTGCCTCGAAACCAACTGGGGGATGGATGTTTGATGCCTCAAATAGCTTCAAGCTGCCAGGCGAAATGGGGGGGGGGTCACCCTCCTTGATCCAACACCATTTCGTCTTCTTAGGAGGAAGAACCAGGTATCTTGGGTCCTGTCCACTGGGGTTCGAGACGGTGCTGAGGAGGGAAAGTGTTGTGTCCTTAAGGGGGGCAAGACCTGAGAGGCCCAGACAGGGCCTGCAGCCAGGCCGCCCAATGCTACAATGGGTCTGGAGTGCTGTTATCACTCCTTTCTCCTGTCATGAGGTGGCACAGCTGCAAATTCCTGTCCAAAGGGGCTCCTGGACAGGCGGCAGATACCCAGAAGAAAAGGTTGTTTGAAAAGCCAAAGTCACTGAGGTCCTTAGGGTCGGGATGGCCTGCGGCCTGGGTGTTGGGGACCCGTACAGAGGGGCCGGAATAGTGCTTTAGAACTTGCTGAGCGAGCCTGAGAAAGTTTGTGCCCTCAGTTTGCTGGTCTGAAAAAATGGGCAGAGCTGCAATGAGCAGGACAGGCACGTGAGCGCTTCTAGCAAAGGAGCTGGGCAGGCGGGTTCTAACCCTCCAGGAAAAGCAGCTCAGTGGACAGAGATGCCAAGTGGAGGTGGTGCCCACTGGGGATAGGATGCATGGGTGTGTGTGTGTGTGTGTGTGTGTGTGTGTGGGATGAGTGTGTGACTGTGTGGGCCACAATGTCTGTGGGTGTCTGCCTGGGGCGTGCAAAGATATGAGCATGAACGCATCACTTCACATGATGTGTGTGTGAGTCCACGGAAGTGTGTGTGAAGTGAGAGTGAAGACGTGGCTGCTCATGACCTTGTGGTGGTGGAAATGCACAATACATGTATGAGAATGGGACGACATGTGTGTGTCTCACATTTGTGCAGGCATGCTCGTACACTACCATGAAGGCAGATACATGCATCTTTGTGAGTGTATGTTACAAACACACAAGCATGACCCACAAACACAGACGCACACATGTATCTGCGCGATGTGTGCAAAGACGTGCATACACGCGTTGCGTGTGAGTGTGCCTATGCCACCATACACGTGTGCGTGCGTGCGCTTGCCAGTGTGCATGGGTGTGACCGGGCATGCGTGTGTTGCACGCGTGTGTCTAATCGTCCACACGCGTGAGCGGAGGTCAGGCACTGAGCCTTCTCTGCTGATCGCATGCGAGGAAAGCTGAGAAGGGCAAATACTTCATTATTTAGATTCAAAAGCTCCTCATTAGGCGAGACCAGAGCACTTAGGAAGAAGAGCCGGCTGACCTACAAGTGTAAAATGTTATTACAAGTAATGGCCATGATTAGAGGCTGAGGGTGTGAGCCGGGAGGTTAATGTCCATTAAGGACCACGAATTAGGCACAGAAGCTTCTAGAAGCAGACACTCCCCCCCAAACCCCCCCCCACCCCGCTCAAGCTCACCCTACAGGTCTGTTTATTTACCTCGCCAGGAGCTCTGAGCACATCCAAAAGGTATTTCAAATGCAACCCCCTTGCAATTAGCTTTTGGAGCAAGAGCAAATATGGTCACCATTTATCACTCCAGAGCTCTGTTAGCAAGGGTAGATGCGTTGGTTCAATAAAACAGACCTCAGACACCGCCCCCCCCCCCCCCCCCCCCCCGCAAAAAACCTCGCAGACTCACTCTGCTGCTAATTCACTGATGGGCGGTGGACAGAGGGGCTCCGAGGCGGTGGTGCCACTCGGAGACGTTGCTTCTTGTCCCCTCACGAGTCCAACGGGGGGGTGGGGAGGAGGGCAGGGGGAGCTTGGATGGAGAGGTGGAGATGGTTTCTCAGGCTTGGTCCACTTGGAAGGGAAATTGAGCTTCCCAGACTTGGAGCCTTCGCCCAGAGTGGCAGGGCTGGGAGTTGACTCCCCGGTGGGCAACCAGCCCTGTGTGCCTGGCACAGAGAGACTGCCAGCTTGAACCTGCAGCCAGCTGGGCAAGCCATAGGCAAACAGGACTGTCTGTCTGGGCACCCTCAGCATGCCAGCGTGGATCACTCACAGCCAGAAGGATTCCTGGGTCAGAGTCAGCTGGGAAGGGGCCAGAATGATAATACAGTGGGTAAAGGGGTTGCTTGCTTGTATGAGGTCAACCTGGGTTTGATCCCTGGGTCCCTGGGCACTACCACCGGGAGTCATTCCTGCACACAGAGTCAGGAGTAAATCCTGAGCATGGCGAAGTGTGGCCCAAAAACAAAAGCAAAAAAAAAAAAAAAAAGTTGGCCAGTGATTTTCCTTTTAGAAACCACCACCCCCACCCCCGCAGAAGCAGATGGAGAAATCCCTTAGCAGTGAGAATGTGGGGGTCACATGTGCAGGGGCCCCATTATCCCAGAGATGGGTGAATGCACGAGACTCTGAAGGCTGATCTTGTACGGATCTGTCTCTCTCTGTCTCTGTTTCTGTCTCTGTCTCTCTCTCTCTGTTTCTCTCTCTTTGTTTCTCTCTGTTTTTCTCTGTTTCTCTCTCTGTCTCTCTATCTCTCTGTCTCTGTCTCTGTCTCTCTCTCTCTTTCAGCTTTTGGGCACTCAGGTTACCCCTGGCTCTGAGTTCAGAAATTGCTCCTGGCTCAGGGGACTATATGGAAAAATGCTCCTGGCTTGGGGGACCATATGGGGCACTGGGGATTGAACCAAGTTCCCTCCTGGGTCAGCTGTGTGCAAGGCAAACGCCCTACCACTGCACCACCGCTTTGGCTCCAGACTTCTCATCTTAATCTGCTAATAATGACATGTTGTATTATGGGATTTCAGCTGTTTCTATTGCTTCCACGGAAGCATGTTGTACATATTTTAACTAATGCTTTAATCTGAGTGCACAGGAAGTTGGTTGCACTGCACCCAGGGGGTTTCTGTAAACTGGGGGGTGGGAGACTATGGCAACAGAAAGGTCTGCTCCCACCCAGCAGGGCTCAGAGAAAAGAGGGTGCACGGGAGGGCAGAAGCAGACCCACTGCAAGGTCAGTCCCTGTTCAACGCTCCCAGCTGAATTTCTCCAGGCTAAATCCTGCAAGTTTGCAACTCTGCAAAGTCCCCCAGTGACTGCTTTGTGTCTTCTGGACAGAGCAGGGAAGGGTAGTCACCCACTGGCCCCCCAGGATGACGTACTTGCTACTTGCTGGCCAGGGCTTGAGGAAGTGGCAGGGCTCCATAGTGAGAAGAACCTGGAGGTTGGCAGTTTCCTTGTCTCCATTTCAACCCCTTCTGGGGCCAATAGAAAATGTTAGAAGCATCTCTGGAATCCCAGGAAGCCCCTGCAACTTCAGTCTGCCTCAGTTTACTCATCTGCTGAATGGAGTCAAAACTTTTACTTAGTAGAGGATCCCATTTAGGGTGCTGCTCCCCGTGATGTGTGATCTGTGCTGGCCCCTCGGGAGTGCTGAGGTGGCCACAATGTCACCAGCTGCTCTCAGGGTCTCCAATTCCCTGACCCCCAAGCCAGCAAGGAGGGAATCGGAGTGAATGCTTGGCCAGCACTTTCCATCCAGGCCCAGAGCAGACTGACAGGCAGTTGTGGGCACCACCCAGATGTGTGTACAACCCAGTTGTGCATAACATCCAAATATGGGTACCATGTGTCCCTATGGTCCCTTTCACAGAAGCAGTCCAGGGACGTGGTACTTTCCTGCCCACCCACCATACTACTGAAGGCCCCATGAGGACAGTGACTGGGTACGTGGGTTTCTAAGCCAGTTTTGTAGAAAGAAATGGGAGATTCGAGAGGGGAGGACACTTGCTAAAGAGCACACAGCCAGTGACTCCTGGATGAGACATACTTGAGTCCTATTGTGTGGCTGCTGTGGCCTTTTTACCATGATGCCTTGCAGCCTCCTGGCCTGGGAGCAATGAAGGAGGTCCTGGGGCCTCAGAGACCCACAGCCAACGAAGGGGGAAAGGACAGTGGATGCTAGAACATGGCTTCCACCTGGAGCACCCTTGGCCAAGGCAGAGGTCAAGGTCATTGACATCTTTACATCTCCTCCCCCTTCTCCTCCAACACCCCATTCCATATCCATAGCCCTTATGCCTATATTGAAGCACATGCTGTACCCCAGTACTGGGTTGACATTTCATTCCCTTTAGCACTCAAGAAAACTCCTATTTATCTTGCAAAGCCCAGCCCCTCAGCTTCAAGTTTTTGTCCCCTTTGACTCCTTGCTAAGTTGCTCAGTCCTTCCTTGCCACTGCTAATGCCTGCCACTGAGAAAAGGTGACTTCCCAGAAGTGAGTGGCCTAGAGAACCCTTGCCTATCTCTCCTGGATGACATCAGACCTCAGCAAGGTACTCCAATACCCCCACTGGGTCCAATTCCAGCTGGGACCCCCAGTGTTGCATTAGTTAATTAACGATGGGGCTGAATGGAGATGGATGGAGGCCTTTGTGCTTAGGCCCCAGCCACGTGGCTTCATCCCCCATCCAGCCGGTCCCAGGTCCAGGTGAACGGAGGAAACAGACTCACTCACAGGCAGGTATCAGGAACCATCAGCTTTATTCATGCCCTATTCACCACATGTGTGTGGCCTATCTCATAACCTTTCAAGCACAGCAATACTTTGCTAGCACTGCATCTTATCTCCTGTTAGCCATCTTCCCTTTGGGCTCCATGCTGGTCAAAGACCAGAACACAGAGGCCCAAAAGCCAGAGTGCCCAGCAGCGCAGAAAGGGGCCGAATCCCCTTGGTCCAAGGCTTATCTAACTTTTCCAAGACCCCTCCCAGGAATGGGCCGGGTCTTGCAGGTAAGGTCACACCTAATATCCGGTTCCCAAGACCCCTCCCAGAAATGGGTGGGTCTCAGATAGGAACACCTAAATCCAGGGTGGAGTTACACCCAGGACTGTCAGTCGGCACTGTCATTTCTACTCTCTAGCCTATGGCCCACCCATGGGTTATTTGTGAACAGGAATGCACCTGACAGCCCTTTTAATTCAGTTTTGGGAGGCAACAGCTCAATTCATGGGCTCTGGGCACCAAGACCATCTGTTCTAGGCCTCTTGGACCCGTGCAAGAATAAGTGAGATCTCTGATACATCCTGGGGGAAGACTTGATGCTCAGAGAGGCTGAGCAAGTTACTCTAGTAAACACAGCAAGTCAAACCCTGGGGTTTGACTCTGGGGTCCACACTTTAAAGCGCTCTTTCCAGGCACTTCAGCGCCATCCTAGCTGCCAGTCAGGTTCCTTCACCAGCTCGCAAGGAGTTTGGGGGAGCTCTGTGGGGAAAGGAGTGCAGAAACATAGACACTGGACTCAGGTAGGACCAAAGGACAGAAGGGACTGCGACTTCTTTTGGAGGGTACACCTGTTTTTTGGGGGGTTGCACACTTGGCAGCGCTCAGGGGTTACTCCTGGCTCTGTACTCAGAAATCAATCCTTGCAGACTAAGGGAACCATATGGGATGCCAGGGATTAAACCTAATTCTGCCGCATGTATGGCAAATGCCCTACTTGTGCTGTCACTCAGGCCAGGGGGTGGTAGGTTTAATAAGGGTTTTTTGTTGTTTGGTTGGTTTGGTTTTAGGTGTTTTATTTGTTCGATTTTTGCAGGGTTGGGCCTGTGACTCAGTGGCAAAGCACCTTTCTTGCATTCATAAGACTTGGTTTTGGAAAACAGAAAAGAAAAGAAAAGAAAGGAAAGGAAAGGAAAGGAAAAGAAGAGAAAAGAAAAGAAAGACAAAAGGAAGAAAAAGAAAGGAAAGAAAGAAAGATGGAAGAAGGAAGGAAGAGAAAGAAAAGGAAGAGAAAGAAAGGAAGGAAGGGAAAGAAGGAAGAAAAGAAAGGAGAGAAAGAGAATGAATGAAAAAAGGAGAAAGAAAGAAAGAAAGAAAGAAAGAGAAAGAAAGAGAAAGAAAGAAAGAAAGAAAGAAAGAAAGAAAGAAAGAAAGAAAGGAAGGAAGGAAGGAAGGAAGGAAAGAAGGAAAGAAAGAAAGATGGAAGAAGGGAGGAAGAGAAAAAAGAAAAGGAGGAGAAAGAAGGAAGGAAGAAAAACAAGGAGAGAAAGAATAAATAAAAGGAGAAAGGAAAGAAAGAAAAAAGAAAATGAAGGAAGAGAAAGAAAGAAGGGACGGAAGGGAAAGAAGGAAGAAAAAAAGAAGGAAGGAGAGAAAAAAATGAATGAATGAAAAGAGAAAGAGAAAGAAAGAAAAAGAAAGGAGGAAAGGAAAGAAAGAAAGAAAAAAAAGCAATGAAACTAAAGGAAAAACAAAACACCAAAAACAAGGGGAAGTTGTAGAAAAAGAAAGTTTTCAATGCATCTGCTATTGCATCTTCTCTAACACCCCCCCCTCCCGCATTGGGTTTTCCCTGGGCTCCCCAGAAACCCCGGGCCAGCACCTCTGGGCCTCCTCGCCTCGCAACTCCCCACCCAGGAGCCCAAACTTCCCCTGTCCAGACCGCCCCCAGCAGCCGCTGCATTCCCCCCCCCCCCCAGAGGAAATGGCTCGAATTCCCGCACCGGGCGGATGGGAGGTTAAATTGCTCCCAGCTGATCAAACAGCGCCGGGCTGGGCTGAGATCCTGGGGCTGGACCTCTTGGTGGAGAGCCCGGCCTGACCCTGGAGGTCTCGCCGACCCCCTGCACTGGGCTTGCCCCTGGCCCCTTCACGCCTTCATGTGTCCTGGGGGCCCCAATGGGATGCTCTGGAAGGGGTGAGGGGAGGAGAGGGGAGAGGGGAATGGGAAGACACACACACAAACACACACACACACACACACACACACACACACACACACACACACACACACACACACACACACACCATAGGCTCTTTCTGGGCTTTGCAGACTATAGTCAAAGGTGCTTCCTCTCTCCCCCAGAGTTATCCCTCCACTGAGGAAGGTTCAAGAAGACAAGTGTGAGGCTATGGAGAGCAGATCTGACAGCTGTGAGCTTCTGGCCCCCCATTGCCTTTTGGGGGGGACCTTGCTCCTGGACACATTCATTCTGGTGAGGTGACTGGGAGGGCGGAGGAGAAACAGGCAGGTAAGAGGCTTCGGGGCTACTCTGCCACCTCTGATAACTGACTCAGGACTGGGGTGTACTGCCGAGAGGGGTGCCCCTGGGATCCCCCGATGGCCCCAAAATACCCTGGGCCTACAGGCCCCCCACTGAGTGGCCGAACTTGCCCGACTCAGCTTCTGAGGGAAAGTTGATTCCATGGAAAGTGCAGCTCAGAAGAGTAGATCCTTCCTTGACTCATCCTCCCCCACAATTACTCAGAAACCAGAGGGAAGAGCCGGGGGCCAGGGTGTGGGTGGGGGAGCAAGACTGGTGACCACACCCACCAGCACACAGCCCTTGGAGAAACTTCTCTGAACATGGGGGAGCTGAGTTATTTCCAGAGGACAAGGATGTCCATCTGTCTCGCATTTGTCATCTATTCGACCATAGATCTATCCCCTCTCTTTCTACTATCTACCTACAAATCATCTCTATTATCTAGCTCTCACCTTATCATCATTCATCAACCAGTTGTTGTCCTGTCTACCCATCAAGCCATCTACCTATCACCCATCCATTCACTCATTCACCCATTCATTCACAACCACCTATCCATCCATCCACCTATCTACCCATCTATCCACACAACCATTCATTCAACCACTGTTCCATCTATCCACTTATCTATCTATCTATCCACCCACCACCCATCCACCCATTCATCCATCCACACATTCATCCGTCTACCCATCAACCCATCTATCCAACTATCCATCCATCCACCCATTGACCTACCCATCTATCCACACAACCATTCATCCAACCATTGCTCTATCTATCCCACTCATCTATCTATCCATCTACCAACCCACCCATTCATCTATCTATTCACTCATCTACTCATCCATCCAACCTCCATTTATCCATCAATTCATCCATCCATCCATCTTCTGTCATCTATCCATCCATCCATCCATTCATCTATCCATCAACCCACCCACCCATCCACCTATCCACCCATCTACCCACCCATCCACCCATCATCCATCCACTCATCCCCAGCCACCCATCCATCTATCCCACCACCCACCCACCCACCCACCCATCCATCCATCATCTATCTACCCATCTAACTTCTGGCCTCTACAACTCTGAGTGGGTATATTTCTGTTGTTTTCAACCACTCTGCCCCTGCTAATTTGCTGGAGCAGCCGCAATACCTCCGATCAAGCCCTTCTCCTGGGGGTAAAGAGCAGCATCCTCACTCATAAGCTGGTTGTCTCTTAAGACAGAAAATTCCCCAGCCTGACTCTGGCACCTGGTGGCCTAGAGCACCGACCGAGTTCACAGTGCAGGAACATTAGCGCCACAGAGACACAGCGGAAGACAGAACAACCACAGGAAAGGAAAGTACTGGCTCCTGGCTGCCTCCCACAAAATCAAGGAAATTATGGGGACAGTTCCAGGAATCCATTAAGGCCAGGAGTCCTGTCTTGAGGAAGGAGGGTACTCAGGAAGCTCCCCTGGAATTGTTCTGAGTTGTCCTTCAAACACTTCAGGTCCACATGGACCGGGGACCCTTAAGGAGGCAGGGGATTATGGGAGGAAGTCACTTTCTTTGGTTGAATGAGTACTTTCTCTCTACCAGGGCACCTTGGCCTTGCTCTGAGCCCTGAGCATTTCCCCCAGTGGGGCTCACCCAGGATGAGCTTGAAGGAGACAATTGGGGTGTCTATGTAGGTCCTTCCTGATTGCCTGAGCCTGAGGATACCCTTAAATACAAGACATAAGGACATCCCTCAGCCCAAGGGTGTCACTGGGAAACTGAGGGTCCGAATTGCTCTGGACTGGTCTTCATTCTAGTTCTGGCCACTTCCTAGCTCAGGGACTATGGTCAGACCTGCTTTCTCCCTCAAACTCAGTTTCCACATCTTTAAGTTGGGGAGAAATATAGGTGTGCCTTACTTCTCTGATGATGGTGTTCACATTAGTGTCTTGAGGACTCTAAGCTATTAGACATATTACTTTAAGGAGTAAAATTCTTTGGCCACAAGGAGCAAAATTCTGGTGGCTCCCACAGCCACTTAGGTCCTCTTTTCACTTTTACTCTTTTGGTTTTGCTTGTGGCCACTCTTGGTAGGTCCAGGGCTAAGTCCTGGCTCTGTGCTCAAGGGTCACTCCTGGTGGGGCTCAGGGAGCCATATGAGGTGTTGGGGATAGAACCCAGGTAGGGGGCCGGGCGGTGGCGCTCGAGGTAAGGTGCCTGCCTTACCTGCGCTAGCCTAGGAGACGGACTGCAGTTCGATCCCCCGGCGTCCCATATGGTCCCCCAAGCCAGGAGCGACTTCTGAGCGCATAGCCAGGAGTAACCCCTGAGCGTCACCGGGTGTGGCCCAAAAACCAAAAAAAAAAAAAACAAAAAAAAACCAAAAAAAACAAACAAACAAACAAAAAAAAGAACCCAGGTAGATGCTCTACCTACCATGCTACTACTCTGGCCCCTTTAACTTTTTTTTTTTTTTTTTTTTTTTTTGGTTTTTGGGCCACACCCGGTGACACTCAGGGATTACTCCTGGCTATGTGCTCAGAAATCGCTCCTGGCTTGGGGGACCATATGGGACACCGGGGGATCGAACCGCTGTCCATCCAAGGCTAGCACAGGCAAGGCAGGCACCTTACCTCTAGCGCCACCACCCGGCCCCCCTTTAATTTTTTAAGCATATCATTGGGCCCTGCTGACTCCCTCCCATGTCACAGATAGGGACTTGCATAGTCTACAGTGAACAAACTAAAAATTCCTGCACTGGAAGGGGGTGGGGGGAGTCTTTTTTTTTTTTTTTTTTTACCAAGGTGGTCCTCTCTCAAGGTTCCAACTGGAACTGTTGCCTCCACTCACTTCCGGATGCTTGGCTTTTGCTCAACTATTTCATCTGTCCCTTTGCCAGGTTCTCTGTAACTTCTGACTTCTCCATTAACATGAGGAAGGATCGCATTAATAAGGAGGGCAATGAGCATTTGCTGAACTAGTACTAAGTTCCAGGGGCGGCACTTGGAACTCTGCTTACCCACCTCATGGAAAACTGGCACAATCTCAAGAAGACAATTATTTTATGGAGTCACATCAAGTAATGCTTTGATGCTGCGGGATTAGTCTGCAGTGATGGTGAATGCCTTGAGCAAGCCCACCCAGATGGGGGGAAGACATTTTTGAATGCCAATCTGTTAGACTTCACATGCTGGGTCTGACGCTTTCTGACATGCAGGGCTGGGCTTTAGGTCTTTATAATTCGGTCCTGTCCTATCTACCTCATCCCATGGGTGAATTTGAAAGAGAGAGCAGCTGGCTTAGCTGTTATTTTTAAAAATATTGATAGGAGGGGCCGGAGAGATAGCCTGGAGGTAGGGTGTTTGCCTTACATCCAGAAGGATGGTGGTTCGAATCCTGCATCCCATTTGGTCCCTGTGCCTGCCAGGGGCGATTTCTGAGCACAAAGCCAGGAGTAATCCTTGAGCGCTGCTGGGTGTGACCCCCCCCAAAAAAAATGTTGATAGGAATGAGACAGATAGTACAATGCTCCCCTTGTGTGTAACCAACTCTGGTTTGATCACTTCATAAGATCCCCTGATCCCTGCTAGGAGTGATCCCTGAGCTCAGAGCCAGGAGTAAGACCAGAGAATCATTGATGTGGCCAATGACAACAGGAACAAATTACAAAAACTCTAATTATTTTCATTTTTTAGTTATTTTAAATTTTTTACTAAATTAATTTAATTTTTAATTTTTTTTTTTTTTTTTGGTTTTTGGGCCACACCCGGTGATGCTCAGGGGTTACTCCTGGCTATGCGCTCAGAAGTCGCTCCTGGCTTGGGGGACCATATGGGGCGCCGGGGGATCGAACCGCGGTCCGTCTCCTAGGCTAGCGCAGGTAAGGCAGGCACCTTACCTCGAGCGCCACCGCCCGGCCCCCTAATTTTTAATTTTTTTAAACTTGATTGATTGATTGATTGGTTTTTGGGCCACACCCAGCGGTGCTCAGCAGTTACTCCTGGCTCTGCACTCAGGAATTGCCATTGGCAGGCTGGGGGACCATATGGGATGCCAGGAATCAAACAGGGTCCCTTCTGGGTTGGCCACATGCAAGGCAAAAGCCATACTGCTGTGCTATCTCTTCAGCCCTTATTTGAAAGTGTTAATTTAATTTTTCATTCAATTTAATATTAAATTAATAACTTTTAAATTATTTTAAAAGTAAAGGAAATAAGTAATCAAACTTCAGCACTTAATTGATTTACTGCTCATTTTTTTCTGTTATTTGTGTTCCTGAAATTATTCATATCTATTAGGTCTCTACAGTGAGGAAACTCTACAGTAGTCTGAACTATTGGGCATCTCTTCCCTTTCCTGTGGACAGTGACCTCATAAGATTTGTCTGAAATTGGCTTCTGAGGGAGTATTTACACCAAGGTAATTGGCCAGTGCTACAAATCAGGGTTTTCCTGCAGAGAGCTGGTCATCCAACATTTTTACCTGTACGCCACTAATTACATACAACCTTTGTGCCAGGTATTATAATCGCTTGGAACAGATGGAACAATTCAGGCTCAGGAATGCTAAGTGATTTGCCTAAGGTTAGCTGTTAAGAAGAAGGGTTAGGACAGGATGTGCTTCACTTCCCTGAGTGTCATTTCCACTGACCTGAAAGGCCTTTGCTGAAAGCAGAAAAAAATTGTTCAGAAGTGCCCTACTTCCTTCCTAATACATCCTGACCTTCTAGCTTCTACTCTGAGACTTTAGCCTTACAAAATGCTGATTTTGATTCACAGAGAAGAGGGGAAAGTCCTTGGCCAAGGAAGAAAGGAATGTGAGACCCTCCTCTTCCTACTCACCCCAAAATGGAGAGAAGATAGAGAAAGAAAAAAGAAACATAGGGGCCAAAGAGAAAGGGCGAGAGAGAGAGAGAGAGAGAGAGAGAGAGAGAGAGAGAGAGAGAGAGAGAGAGAGAGAGAGAGAGAGAGAGAGAGAGAGAGAGAGAGAGAGAGAGAGAGAGAGAGAGAGAGAGAGAGAGAGAGAGAGAGAGAGAGAGAGAGAGAGAGAGAGAGGAGAGAGAGAGGAGAGAGAGAGAGAGAGAGAGAGAGAGAGAGATTACGGTGAGCAGAGCACTTGCTTCGCATGTGGCCAACCCTGGTTCAATGCTGCCCCCAATATGGCTCCTTAAGTCCTGCCAGGAGTAATCGCTGAGCACTGAACCATTAGTAAAACATGAGCACTGCCACATGAGGACCCCCAAACCCAAACAAAGTAGAGAATAGAAAAAAAATAGAAAAGAGAAGGAAAGAAAGGAACTTGAAGCTTCTAACAGACTGAAATCTCATTCCGCTCACTTGAACATTCAGAAGCAAATGTGCTAAGTCGGCCAATTAAAAGTAATTTCATCTCTTGCGTGCCTCTTTGAGGGTTATTTAAAGAGACTTAAAATCAATCTTTCATTTATCCCCAGAATAAAACAACATTCCTTCCTCCCCCTCAAATCCAGTCACTCTGTGCAAAATGATGAGGTGTGGTGTTAAATTAACCTTATTAATTGCTGATCCAAGCTGCCACTTTCCTGAACTCGGTGGACCCGGCACAATTTGTTGCTTCCTTCAGTTACACCTGTATTTTTATGTAGATTCAAAGTCCCTCTTGTGAAAGAATCATGAGCTCAGCAAATATCAAGAAAGCCTGAAACGCATCAATTGGTAAATATCATTGGTTCGGCCTGTGGGAGGCTGGGGCTCTTGGCCTATGTATCATACTCTTGAGGTACATGATCCTTGCTCCCGGGAATTTTGTCATCTTGTATGGGGTGCAAATACAAGCATACACTGAATGGCATTAAACAAATAGGGCAGGGCCATCCAACAACTGTTACTAGAGAGAGGCAAGCTCAAACAACATTTATAAATACAAGTTTAATGCCATTTCTCCCTGGCTCTCCCCACCAGCAAGCCCTCCCTACAGCTGGTGGTCTCTCTAACCCCAAACTGCACTGATGTCATGTGTCCATCCACGAGACAACTTCACCACTTCAACTCCATTAACTGTCTCTGGTTTTGATATCTTCCCTCAAATACCACCATAATTACCTTTTATGAAAACAGGGCCATTAGTTATTCACTCATGTGAACACTGAAATAGCATGCTGGGGTAGTGACATTGTTAGATTAACAGACTATAATGAGTAATAGTTTGCTGAAATATAAAGAAACAGATTAGACCTCAAACAATTGGGGCTCTGAATCATAGCATCCACAAATCCTTAAAAAAAAATGAAGAAACAAAGAAATACACATGTACCAAATGAAGGCTTAGAAAGGTTTATAAAGAGTTTGCTAACAAGCCTAAATAAACATATTAATAGTGGGAGACTTCAACAGTCCACTTTTATCTCTAGACACACCAACCAGAAGGAATATAAGGGGCTGGAGAGATAGCACAGTGGTAGGGCATTTGCCTTGCATGTGGCTGACCTGGGACAAACATGAGTTCAATCCCTGCCGTCCCCCATGGTCTTTTATGCCTGCCCAGAGTGGTTTCTGAGCCCAGAGTCAGGAGTAACCCCTGAGCATTACCAGTGTGGCCCAAAAACTAAAAAAAAAAAAAAAAAGGAATATCAGTACAGAGACAAGAGCCCTAAATGAGGAACTAAAAGAACCTAGGTTATTGAACCCATACAGGGATCTTCATCTCTGTATCCAAACAGAAATATACATTCTTCTTTAGTGCACATGGAATATTCTCCAAGATAGGTAATATATTAGGGCATAATGCAAAAATATATAAATTTACAAATATAGACATTGTACAAAGTACCTTCTCAGGTCACAATCATGAAAGTAGAAATTAACCACAGAAAAAAGATAAAGAGAAATTCCAGAACACGGGAGCTGAACAATGGTGTTAAAAAGCAACTGATCAAATAGGAAAGAAAGAAAGAAAGAAAGAGAGGGGGGGATGGAGGGAGGAAGGAAGGAAGGAAGGAAGGAAGGAAGGAAGGAAGGAAGGAAGGAAGAAAAGATTCCTTAAAATTCATTACAATGAAGATACAAACTATCAGAATCTATGGGAAACATCAAAAGCTGTTCTATGGGGGAAATGCATAGCACTGCAGGACTATATTAAGAAAAATAAGCCCGTGGGACCGGAGAGATAGCATGGAGGTAAGGTGTTTGCCTTGCATTCAGAAGGTCGGTGGTTCGAATCCCAGGAACCCATATGGTCCCCCGAACTTGCCAGGAGCGATTTCTGAGTGTAGAGTCAGAAATAACCCCTGAGCACTGCTGGGTGAGACCCAAAAACCAAAAAAAAAAAAAGGAGAAGGAAGAGAAAATGAACTTAAAATACAGTAGGAGGGAAATGAAAATAAGAGTAGAAATTAACAACAAGAAAATCAAAAAAGCAATTAAAAAAATCAATGAAACCAGGAGCTGGTTCTTTAAAAGAATAGATAGGTAGACCTTTATGTAGACTTTTTTACTTATGAGAATAAAAAGAGAAAATGTTCAAATAAATTGGATTAGAGGTAAAAGGGGAGAAATTACAAGAGACCCTTCAGTAATTCAAAATATAATGAAAGTTTATTATGAACAACTTTCTGTTCTTAAGCTAGAGAAACAGATAGAAGAAACGGATAGATCCTCAGCATCATGGAATCTCCCAAAGCTGAATGAGGAGGCAATCGAAAGCCTAAACAGGCCAATCACAAGTAAGGACATTGAAACAGTAATTAAGAATCTCCTCAAGAACAAAAGTCTTGGTCTGGATGTGTTCATTGGAGGATCTCTAGCAAATCTTCAGAGAAAATGTACAACCTTGACTCATTAAGCTCTTCCAAAACATCAAAGAATCCTCCTTCTCACATACAAGTCACTCAAAGAGAATGCAGGGAGGAGAGGGGCCGGGAGGAGACAGGGAAGAGGTGATGATTGGAGAGGGAGAGCAGGGAATAAGTGAAGGGAAAGGGCAGGAGTTGATAACGGGAGGAGAAGAGAAAGGGAGGAGATGGGAAAGGAAGGAGAGGGAGAGGAAGTGAGAGAAAGGGAGAAGGAGGAGCCTGGGAAGTCACTTGTCTTCATTCCCCAAGTCCAGGTAGGTTTCTGACCCCAGCGGGCCAGGAAGGCAGCTTTAAGGGGCCCCCATGCACTGCAGCAGTGGGGACCTGGGACTGTGGGAGCCGGAGAGTCAGCTCAGCAGGGCCAGGTTCTAGGGGCGCGTCCCATTTCAGAGATCAAAACTGTCCTGCCCATGGCTTTTATCCCAGGCTCCCCGCCTCTGGCCTGGTTTCCAGGAGACGGGCGGAACCCCTCCTCCAGGCCTCCCCATAAAACCCTGTGCAGGGACAAGTAGGTTATTAAGTCCCCCCTGTCTAGGGCCTGTGGTCTGTGTCTTTGATCTCCCTCTGCCTTGAAGCTTCCCCAACACTGAAGGAGGCAAAGGGAGCAGCCTGGGGAGGCCACCAGTGAGGGGAGCGGGTGAGGGGTGCAGGGCCACAGCAGGATAAGGAGGAGCACTGGGCGCTGGCCGGATGGGCTACGAATGACCCTGGCAGCCAGGATGCGCCCCAGGGAGCCTGTCCCAACTGGAGATGCTAAAAAGACCATAAGTGATTTAAGGGCTTAGAGCGCTGAGTCCTCCACTTCAAAGGTTAAGTGTATGTATACTCAGGGCTATGTTTTGGGCTTAAAAAATAAAAGGCAAGACAGAGCACAAGAGTGAGGATAGAGGAGAGAGACAGAGACAGACAGACAGACAGAGCAGGGAAGGGGTGGACAGGCTGTTTTTTCTGTCTTGACTCATTACAGAGCTCCTTTCTCATCCGTCCCTGCTTGCTGGGGGTCTCCACCTTCCCCATTATCTATTCAGTTCACAAGACTCTTATTCCTGCCAAATGAGTCACTGATGTGGGGAAGTGAATTTATTTTGGCAGACTTTGCCGTGGCTCCGAGAAATAGAGGGCCCGTGGAGGTGATGAGTCATTCATTCCTTGCTGCAGTCATTCATTCATGCATTCATTCATGCATTCATTCATTCTCTGAGCCTGGACTTGTTTCTTGAACAGATCCAAGTAGGCGCCCTCTTCCAGTGCTCAACACTCTGTGCTCTGAGACAGAGCCAGGTTTCAAGGAGTTGTTAAAAGCGTTAGATGCATTTATTCCAGAATTCCAGCAGCCCGGCCTGAGTCTGGTGGAGCACTGGCATGTAGAGTCAAGCTCCATTCTCAGTGATTGACCTGCTCTGAGGCTCTCCCCAATTCTCTACTCTGTTCTTCAAGTGTGCCACTGCGTGTCCTTCGCTCAGGGCCCAGGGTCACCTGGAACTTTCTCGAAGCTGCAAAGGGAAGTCACATTCCAGTTAATCACACCTGTACTGACCAGGTGGAGAGAGAGCTCCAGGAACTGAGCTCAGAACTTCTTTCCACTTTTATTTTTACATGTTTGTTTCTATTATATTTGTAATACTTTTTTTTTTAAATTTAAACACCATAGTTACAAGGTTGTTCATAATACAGGTTATTTTTTGTGCACAGGTAAAGTTGTTCATAATTGAATTACAGTCATACAATGTATAACAACCTTCACCAGTGTGCATCCCCCCCCCAATGTCAACAGTCTTTTTTTGGTTTTGATTTTTGTTTTTAGGTCATACCTGGCAGCGCTCAGAGCTTCTCTTGGCTCTGTGCTCAGAAATGTCCTGGGCAGGCTCAGGAACTATATGAAATGCTGGGGATGGAACCTGGGTCTGTCCTGGGTTGGCTGCATGCAAGGCAAACAACCTACAGCTAGCTGTGTTATGGCTCTGGCTCATATGTTTTGTTTTGTATTGTTTTTGAGCCACCCAACTACACTCAGGGATTTTTCCTGGCTCTGCACTCAGGTATGGTACAGGGATTGAACCTAGGTCAGGTCCGTGCAGGGTAAACGCCCTCCCCACTGGACTATAGCCTCTTCACGTGGGCCTGGAAATCAGCAGCAGTGGGGTGAGGGGAGGACTGCACAGGAGAGGAGGAGAGCCCCCAGGCTGGCACCTCCATTGATGAACCAGGAGCCTGTGAGTCTCCCCCAGCCCCTCACTGGGGATTGGATCCTGCCTCTGGGATCTTCCCGGGATTCCATTCAAGATCTCCCACTCACCAACCCCCTTGTCCTCTTTCTCTGCACTGCTCAGGGGACCCTACTAGCAGGGAGGCCCATTTATTTGCCTGTATTTATATGCCAGCGGGTGTGGAGGAAGTAATGGGTCATGTCTCCCACCCCCCATGCAGACTGGCTAGATGTTGGGGATCCATTGGGAGATTTTGAGACCCTGGGGATGGTGGAACCCCTGAACAGAAGAGAACACTGTTTGGGTCTTAGGAAACTGTTTGGAACCCAACCCTTCCCAAACCCCAACTCCAATAATAACACCCCATTTCCTGAGGTAGGCCCTGAGACATGAACTGGGATCCAACAGCTCTCTTCAGATGGGGTTTGAGCCTATGGAATTGAGCTGCTTCTTAGCAGGCAGAATTTTGGTTTTGCTTGGTACAAAGCTGCCAGGTTGCATAAAAGTAGGGTCCCTGGGTCAGGAGCAGCACCTTAGCACACAGTAGGTCTTCAGCACAGGTTCCTGGATATGGCCCCCTTAGCTCCCATCTGGGGTTGCTGTAGCCTGCAGGGAAGTTTTTCAGAAGTGGGTGGAAGATCTCCTTTCTGTCACCCCAACTGTCTTCTCCTCTGTGTGTCCCCAGCACGGTACCAGGGTCACACCCAGCAGAAACATCTAGACTCGATTGACCAGGCAGTCATCACTGTCCAGGTGTCCCACTGCCTTCCCGCCATCCCACCTGGGGATCCAGGGAAAGCCTAGTTCAGGGGACACCAGCAGGGCACAGAACATCATGCAGATGTTTCCAGAAAAATGCACTCAGGGTCTTGCTCCAAAGCTACATTTCCTCTTTGCCTTTAAGATATTTTTAAGACCATGGGAGGTGGGGTGATGTTATAGCACAGCAGGTGGGGCATTTGCCCTACATGTGGTTGACTCAGGTTCTATCCCCGGCATCACTTATGGTCCCCTTAGCCTGCCAGGAATGATTTCTGAGCTCAGAGCCAGGAGTAACTCTCAGCGCCACCGGATGTGACCCAAAATAAAACAAGGCCAAAATCACATCTTAAGTCCTAAGCCAAGGAGCTAGGCCAAAAAGCATTTTGCAATGATGGAGCCTTGGGATCAAAGGAAAGGCTCAGCTTTGCAAGGAGATCAGTGGAGGGCCAGGAGGTGAGAGCATAGCAGGAAAGGCACTTGCCTCGAACCCAACCACCCAGGTTCCTCTTCTGGCTCTGCCTATAGTCTTTCAAGCAATGCCAGGAGTGATCCTGAGCATAGAGTCTTAAGCACTGCCATGGTTTGATCAGAAACTCAAAAAAGATGCTTAACTGGGTGCCCCCCCCCAATTCATTCTGACTTAAATACCCTGTAGAACACATCCTGAAATGACTATAAACAAACTATTTGAAAAACAGCCCAAAGGGCAGGAGCAATCACTCAGTGGGCTAGAGTGCAAACTTTACATGCACAAGGTCTGAATTTGGAGTCTGGCACCATATGCCCCCCCCCCCAAACATCACCAGGAGTAGCCCAAAGCCCCATTAGGTGTGACCCCAAATCAAAACAAATCACACACACAAAACAAAGGACACAGGGACCTGGGAACAATTCAGGGCCTCTGAATACTTTATATTTTCAATTGTGAAACAATGTTGGATATTTTCCAAATATTCTTTCTGCAGCTACTGAAATAACGATGCACTTTTTGCTATTAATAAAATGTTATGACCTTGATTGATTTTTTAAAAAATATGTTTATGCTAAGCCAATCAGGCCAATCTAAGATAAAGCTCTTAGTCATGCTATAGAATCCTTTTCATAGTTTGTTGGATTTGATTTTCTCTTTTGAGAAATTTTGCATCTATATCCATGACAGATACCTGTCTGTAATTTTCCTTTAGTGTTTGTTTGATTTGGCAATCCTGTTATAATTTCTCACCTAAAATCATTTGGGAAGTATTTTCTCCTCTTCCTTAAAAACAAATGAGTGTATACTGGCTGGAGAGATAGTCCAGGGTAAAGTGCTTGCTTTACAAAAGGTCAATCCTCGTTCAATCCCCGATACCATATACTATATATCACATATATGGTCCCCTGAACACCACCTAAAGTAACCTCTGAGCACAGAGTCAGGAGTAGCCCTGAGCACCCAACAAATACAAATAAATTAAGCAAATTAAATATGAGGCCAGAGTGATCATATAGCAGGTAGGACTCCTGCCTTGCATGTAGTCTACCGGGATTCTGTCCTCAGTTTGTTTTTGCTTTGCTCATGTCAAGATTCTCTTCTTATGTTTGCCATCATGATGTTCCTGGTTGTTTCTCTGATTGAATGACACGTCATTTCTTTGTCCTTATTTCAACTTGTCCTAAAGCTTGTTTGGCCCCTCCAGTTAGTTTCCTTTTGTGCCATTTTGCCTGGTATATCTTTTCATGACCTTTGACCTTCAATAGGTTTGTGTCTTTGCCTCTAGAGTAAGTTGATAGTATATGGAACATCTACTTGGCTTTCTTTTTCATTCATTCTACTGATTCCTACCTTTTGATTAGGGGATTTTTTTTCAGTGTGTGTGTGTGTGTGTGTGTGTGTGTGTGTGTGTGTGTGTGTGTGTGTGTGTGTTGCCAAAGATAGAAATCAGGGCCTCACACTTGCAGAGTAAGTGTTCTCTTTCTAAGCTATGTGCCCTAGTTCACTTAAATTTACTTAAAATTTTTTTCGGGCCACACCCATTTGATGCTCACGGGTTACTCCTGGCTAAGCGCTCAGAAATTGCCCCTGGCTTGGGGGGACCATATGGGACGCCAGGGGATCAAACCGCGGTCGCCATCTTTCCTTGGCTAGCGCTTGCAAGGCAGACACCTTACCTCTAGCGCCACCTCGCCAGCCCCTAAATTTACTTAAATTTAATGTATTGATAAGAGATCTATAATCCTGCAGTTTGTTTTCTATGTCTAGTCTCTTCCTCATTCCTGTCTTCTTTTATATTAATTTCTAGTGTCTGTCATTTTAATTACCTTGTTCTTTATTTTATTATGTGTTGCTTAGTTATTTTATTAGTGGTTATCCTAGAGATTACAAATAACCTCTTAACTAAAACAATCTAGTTCAGAATAATACGAACTTAATTTTAACAGTACACTCAATTTTTTGTTTTCCTTTCACTCTTTTGCTAATACCATTCTTTTTGTGATACAGTCTAAAGAACAGACAAAACACATTTTTTTCACAATACATATCTATGTCTAGAAAATGGATTTTTGGGGTTTCTTTGCTTGGAATTTGTTGAGTTTCTTGCAGGTACCAGTTAATATTTTTAAGTCAAATGTGTAAGATTTTCAGCTTTTATTTTTTAAATCTTTTAAAATAAAATAAAATAAAATCTTTCAGCTTTTATTCTTCCATCAAGCATGTTTATATACTTGAGGGTACCCCAGTAGAGTTCAAGGGTTTAATAATTTGATTCTTGTTAAAAAAAAAAGTATTTATTTATTGGGTAGGTATTGAGGTCACATTTGGTGGTACACAGGGGCTAACATTGGTTATGTGCTCAAGAGTAATCTCTGTGACTTCATATTGTCCTGGGGATTTGAACCAAGGTCATAGCCATTGTCACTACATGCAAAACAAGTGCTTTAAATTAGTGAAATGATCATTTTTAATAATCAATACATTATTTTAATTAGTGATTTATAAAACTGTTAATAGTAGGTTTATATTTAATTTTTTTTGTTCTGCTTTGTGGTTACACTCAGCTACACTCAGGAGTTACTTCTGGCTCTGCATTCAGGAATCATTCCTGGTTGACTCAGGAGATCACAGGAATGCTGAGACTTGAACCCAGGTCAGCCACTGTATCATTGCTCTGGCCCCAATAATAAGATTTCATGCAGAAAACCTTCCAGATCCACACCAGAGTGTCCACTTCTGTCTGCCATTGTCCCCATGTTCCTCATCCTATTACCCACCCCTCAAAACATGCTAAATTTTTTGCTAAAGACCAGTGCTCAGTTTTTATTGCCTTCATGCATTTGTTCCATCCTTATTGTGTTCCTTTTTATTCCACTTACTCGAGATCCTTCTATTTGTCTTTCTCCTTCTGACTAACTTCATTCAATATGATATTCTTTAGCTCCATTCACATGGCACCAAATTTGCTGATTTTACTTTTTCTTACATGTGATATGTATGTGTATCATAATTTCTTTATCCAATCATCTGTTCTTGGATATTTGAGTTGTCTCCAGGCTTTGGCTATTGTGACTAGTGCTGCAATGTATATAGGTGTGAAGTGTCTCTTCTGAATAGAGTTTTTGGACACTTGGGGGTAGGGGCCAAGAAATGGAATTTCTGGGTCATATGGGAACTCAATTCCTTGTTTTGTTTTGTTTTTGTTTTTGTTTCTTTTTGAGAAGTGTCTATATCATTTTCCCAAAAGATTGAGCTGGATGACAGTCCCACCAGTGGAGAGTGAGGGTCTCTTCCCCCCATATTTATTCCAACAAGATGCTTCTCTTCTCTGTAATATGCACCAGCCTCACTGTTATGAGATGAAACCTCATTGTTGCTTTGATCTGTATTTCCTTGAAAAGAATTGACGCAGATCAATTTTTTTTGTATTCTTTTTGGTCATCTGTATTTCTTCTCTAAAGAAGTTTCTCCTCCCATTTTTTGGATGAGGTTGGTTTTTTTTGTTTTTTTTTTTTTCTTATAAAGTTCTACCAATGTTTGACCTGTCTTAGATATTAACCCATTGTCCTGGTGAGAGGGGGGAAGAAAATATATGCTCCCTGTATGTACCATTTCCTCATTCATTTTTATTATTTTTTGTTTTCTGCTGCCAAAGTTGATTCTTCAATACTCTTAAGTTTTACTCTTCAAGTTTGCTAAATCTTTCTTCTGCCAGCTCAAACTTACTTTGAACCCTTTTCCTGAAATTTTGTCATTTAAATTATTATATTCAAATCAATCTCAGAATTTCTATTTTAATTTTTACACAATTCATATATTTTTATTGATAGCTCTATTTGGTGTTGTAACATCTCAAAATTTCCCTTCATTCTTTAGAGATAATTTTGTTTAGTTTCTTGAATATATGTATATATATATATATATATATATATATATATTATATATTATATATATATATATATTGGTTTTTGAGTCACTCCTGGCTCTACTCTCAGAAATTGCTCCTGACAGGCTCGGGGGACCATATGGGATGCCAGGATTCTAACCACTGTCCTTCTGCATGCATGGCAAATGCCTTACTTCCATGCCATCTCTCCGGCCCCTCAAATATATTTTAATAGCTTATTTAAAGTCTTTGTCTAGTAAATCCAGAGCCAAGTTCCTAAGTATGGATCATTTATTCCTATCTCATTTATTTTTGTTTTTTTTTGGGGGGGGGTTACTTCTGGCTATGCACTCAGAAATTGCTCTTGGCTTGGGGAACCATATGGGATGCCAGGGATTGAACCCAGGTTTGTCCTGGGTCAGCCACATGCAAGGCAAATGCCCTACCACTGTGCTATCGCTCTGGCCCCTCATCTTATATATATATATATATATATATATAATATATAATATATTATATATATATATATATATATATATTTGTTTTTTGTGGTTTTTGGGTCACACCCGGCAGTGCTCAGGGGTTATTCCTGGCTCCATGCTCAGAAATTGCTCCTGGCAGGCACAGGGGACCATATGGGACGCTGGGATTCAAACCGATGACCTTCTGCATGAAAGGCAAACGCCTTACCTCCATGCTATCTCTCCAGCCCCATCATCTTATATTTTTAATAAAAATGCTAAATTTTATTTATTTTTTTTTTGGTTTTTGGGCCACACCCAGCAGTGCTCAGGGGTTACTCCTGGCTGTTTGCTCAGAAATCGCTCCTGGCAGGCACAGGGGACCATATGGGACACCGGGATTCGAACCAACCACCTTTGGTCCTGGATTGGCTGCTTGCAAGGCAAACGCCGCTGTGCTATCTCTCCGGGCCCCAAAATGCTAAATTTTTAAGTAACATAACTTTAGTATTTTTAGTGATCTGGTAACTGGAAACCAGGCTTCTCTCCACCTGAAGAATTTTATTTTTATTTATTTTAATTTTGGAGCCACAACCAGCAGTGCTCAGAGCTTACTCTGGTCTCTGTGCTCAGGAATCACTCCTGGCAGGATGAGGGAGACCCAATATAGGGGCCAAGGACTAAACCCAGGTTGACCATGTGCAAGGAAAACACCCTATTCACTATGCTATCACTCTATCCCTTGAAGGATTTCTTTTTTTTTTTTCTTTTTTTTTAATTTTTGGGTCACACCCGGCAGTGCTCAGGGGTTACTCCTGGCTGTCTGCTAAGAAATCGCTCCTGGCAGGCATGGGGGACCACCATATGGGACACCGGGATTCGAACCAACCACCTTTGGTCCTGGATCGGCTGCTTGCAAGGCAAACACTGCTGTGCTATCTCTCTGGGCCCAGGATTTTATTTTTGATGTCTGTTTTTGATGTCTAGTGCCTTTCCTAGACTAATTCAGTAAACTTCTTTCTTCTTTGCCATAAATGAGTTCTGATGTCTCTGGCTTTTGTCAACAATTGTTTCTCTTTTTTTTGTTTGTTTTTTGTTTTTTGTTTTGTTTTTTTGTGCCACACCCATTTGACACTCAGGGGTTACTCCTGGCTATGCGCTCAGAAATCGCCCCTGGCTTGGGGGGACCATAAGGGACGCTGGGGGATGGAACCGCGATCCGTCCTACACTAGCGCTTGCAAGGCAGACACCTTACCTCTAGCGCCACTTTCCCGGTCCCAACAGTTGTTTCTTGAACACAGACTTTCTTAAATGCCTTCAGCCTGTTAGTCTTCAAACCTTTGTTGAGGCTGAGGTGTGTGTTGGGCCATTGTCCTCACCCAGTGCAGTTTCTCCTCTTCTCAGCCTTTGCTTCGCTTGTGCAGCTCCTCAAAGTCAGTGGAGGCTTGAGAGATGAGTTTTCTTGGGTATTTCTTGGGTAGACACACAACTTTGTGCATGTGTCTGGCCTTCTAGATTCACAGGAAGGTAATCAGAGTTTTACAAAGCCCTTTGGGGACTGGTAGTCCCATCCTTTCTCTCATCCTCCACTGATAAAACCTGCAGGGAGCTGTAGGGTGAAATATTTGCTCCTGATTGTTGCATCCAAAAGGCCCTCAGGATAGAACTGGACAAATCTGGATTCAAGTCATATCAAAACAAGCTGTGAGCATTGAGTTTTCCAGGGACCGAATAAGTGGGGGCCAGGGTGATAGCACAGCAGAAGGGCGTTTGCCTTGCAAGCAGCCAACCTGGGACGGACCCTAGTTCAATTCCTGGCATCCCATATGGTCCCCCAAGCTTCCAGGAGTGATTTCTGAGAACAGAGTCAAGAGTAACCCCTGAGCACCAGCAGGTGTGACCCCCCACAAAAAGTAGGTATCAGTGGCTTGTATGTGTGAGTTTCAGGGTTCTATAGAAATTAATAGCCATACAACCACACAGGTACACAAACACACACACACACACACACACACACACACACACAATGGAGTTTTCCAGGAAGCTGCCAAACTGGTCAAATAGAAATAATTCTCTGATAATAGAACTTTTGAGGAATTTTAAATCTATCTAGTCCCTCCTGGGGTCACAAGGTTTTCAAGGCTGTCATATTTTTGCTTTTCTGGACCAGCAAATCGCCACTGTCCTCATCTCCTAATTCTTCGGTTCTTCCACACTTTTATATGCATAGAAATAATTTTGCAACTTGCTTCATTTCCTAATAGTTATAATTTTTCTTTTTTCTTTATTTTTATTTTATTTTATTTTATTGGTTTTTGGCCCACACCCGGTGACGCTCAGGGGTCACTCCTATCTACAGGTGTTTAGAAGAAATATGGGGGCTAAGAGTAAAGTTGTTTTCTTCTCCTCCCCCATGCCGCCTTTGCCCCTGTGCAGGGCCTCCTCCTCCCTTTTCAGTGGCTCTAACACCCCTTTCTTTCTTTCTTTCTTTCTTTCTTTCTTTCTTTCTTTCTTTCTTTCTTTCTTTCTTTCTTTCTTTCTTTCTTTCTTTCTTTCTTTCTTTCTTTCTTTTCTTTCTTTCTTTTTTCTTTTTTCTTTCTTTCTTTCTTTCTTTCTTTCTTTTGTTTCTTTCTTTCTTTCTTTCTTTCTTTCTTTCTTTATTTTCTTCCTTCCTTCCTTCCTTCCTACCTTCCTTCCTTCCTTCCTTCCTTCCTTCCTTCCTTCATTCCTTCCTTCCTTCCTTCCTTCCTTCCTTCCTTCCTTCCTTCCTTCCTTCCTTCCTGCCTGCCTTCCTGCGTTCCGTCCTTCCTTTCATTCTTTCTTTCTTTCTTTCTTTCTTTCTTTTTTGACTTTGGTCAGTCTTGTGCAAGGCAAACGCCCTACCTCTGTACTATCTGTTCTCTGACCCCAAGATTTGGGGATTTTGAACCATCCTGAGATCTTATTATTCTCTTCCAGATTGCCAATTTTTTCTTCTGGGGCCAGAGAGCTCTAGCTTCAGAAGCTGACTGGAGTGCTTTGCATGCAGGAAGTCCAGGAATACCAGACCTAGACTGGCCCCCAGGTACAGCTGGGCATGACCCTCCCAAACAACAGGAAAAGAAAAACCCAAGTGACATCTGTTAATGGCCACTCATTAACCATGGTCAGGAGGGAAACCTATTTTTAATAAGAATAAACACAAGGGAACACCTGGGCAGTGACAACTTCCTCCTTTTCTTTTAAAAAGCCACTTTGCCATCTGCAAAAGGGCAGACGATTTCTCTTGGGCCATTCCTGGCAGTGCTCTGGAGACCATCCAGGTATTAGGAATCAAACTCCCAGTTCCCAGCAAGTAGAGTTTGTGCCCCAGCCCTGGAAATGAATTGTTTGTTTGGGAGTCATTCCCAGCAGTGCTCCTGGATTACTCCTGGTTTTGTACTCAGGAATCACTCTTGGAGATAGTCTTGGGACAATATATGGTGCCAGGGATAGAACATGTGTGGGACACATGAAGGCAAATACCCTACTGCTGCGCCACTGCTCTGGCCCCGATAGTTATCATTTTTCTGTATGCTGAGATCTGGTTTATTCATGTTAAATGCTAGGTCTCACTCTCATTGGTCAACTCATTTATTCATCTACTGTCACAGTAGAGCTGGTGCTCTCTGCTTTGTGTTCTGGGGCCTGAGTGGTGGCGCCAAGCAGCCTTGCACACACTAGCCTAGGACGTACCGTGATTCGATCCCCTGGTGTCCCATATGGTCCCCCAAGCCAGGAGCAATTTCTGAGAGCATAGTCAGGAGTAACCCCTGAGCATCACTGGGTGTGACCCAAAAATCAAAACAACAACAAAAACAACGATTTTTATGGTTATCTCTGGGTACCAGGGAGGGCATTGTTGAGGGTGTTTCCTGAGGAGAGTATGCATATACTTAGTATTGTGGTTTGTTTATTTGTTTGTTTGTTTGGGGACAATATTTGGCCATGCTCATGGGGTTACTCCTGGCTCTGCACTCAGAGTTCTTTATTGCTGGAACTCAGGAGACTATATATGGTGCCAGGGAATCAAACCTGGAAGAGGCCTTACCCATCACACCATCACTCCAGACCGTCTTTTCTATCATTTGATATGTCCAAATATCAACTCCAGGGGCCTGAGTGAAAGCATAGTGGGAAGGGAGTTTGCTTTGCACATGACTGACCAGGTTTGATCCCTGGCATCCCATATGTTCTTCTGAGCCAATCAGGAGTAATTTCTGAATGCAGAACTAGGAGTGCCCCTGGGTGTGACCCCCAAATTAAAACAAAAAGAATGAATTATAACACATGGCTGATGATTCTTGGATCATCCCTCTTGGCTAATTTTGGTTTCGTTTGGGGCCACCCTGAGCAGTGCATGGAAAAACCTATGGGGTACGAGGGACTGGGCCAAGGTTTTCTGCTGCCTGATGAGTTTATCTCACTAGCTCCCTGAGTTTGCTCATCTTTGCTGAGTCAGAAATTGACCTCCCTTGCTTTTCAAACTGTGCTTCTTTTCAAACTATTGAAAGGAGGCTACTGTGGAATGTGAATCAAGGCTCAAAAGGAGAAATCCTCACCCTTCACTATACTGCCCTTTGACCTTGAGTGATGCTTGCCACTATTGGGGGTGTGCACATACATGTGTTCCACATGTCTTTTTGAGATGTGGCATGCTTTTAGGGTGGGCACATACTTGAAAGGCTGAGGGACCAGCTCCCAAATGGTAATGCCAGGACTGGAGCGATAGTACATGAGGGAGGGCATTTGCCTTGCATGAAGCCAACCTGGATTCAATCCCTGGCATTCCATATGGTCCCCCCAAATCTTGCCAAGAGTGATCCCTGATTGAAAAAGTCAGGACTAAGTCCTGAGCACAGCTGGGTGTGACAAAAAACCAAAATAATCATAACAATGATAATAATAATGCTATCAGGCTGTCACATGATTTGAACTCAAGGTCTTCAGGCTGCAAGGCAGAGGGCTTTGTCATTTTACTCAGGGCAAAGGGTCTCTCTCTCAGCTTTTCCTCTGAAGCCAGACCCTACTGCCTGCCTCTGTCCAAGGCTCCTGCAGAGGAGGGCCTAGTCTTTCAGGCCTGAAGGAAGGATTCTGAGCAGGAGATTGTAGAGCCTTGCATGGACTCTGTCCACACAGAATCTAAATAATGACACAGACATGACATGTGATGCCTTTATGTTTGATTCTACTGCCATTGGACTGAAAGAAGCACAGTTTGCCCACCTTGGAGCATCTATGCATCTGGGTTCCAGCCCAGGGGATAGCAGAGGCCTGGTAGATAAACCTCTAAGGAGGTTTATCTATTACCCCTTTTTGCCTCCTCAAGCATGCAAGGACCAGGCCTATATTTCAGAAGCTCAGTATGGGATCATTCAGGAAAATGAGGCTTGGACAGAGTAAGGGACTCACTGTCATTCCAGTGGGCACATGAAGGAATTCCAATTCTCAGTGTTTGCTGGTCCATCCTCAGTGCAGAAAACAGAGCAGTCTGGGCCAGAGAGATAGCACAGTGGCAAGGCATTTGCCTAGCATGCAGTCGATCCAGGACGGATGGTGGTTTGAATCCTGACATTTCATATGGTCCCCCATGTCTGCCAGAAGTAATTTCTGAGCACAGAGCCAGGAGTAATCCCTGAACGCTGCCGGGTTTGACCCAAAACCCAAAACCAAAAAAAAAAAAAAAAAAAAAAATTTAAAAAAAAAAGAAAAAGAAAAGAAAGTAAAGAAACCAAACAGAGCAGTCAGCCAGTACAGGAGCATGTGCAGCCCCTTGGCACGGTGCCTGGCTCCCGAGTGCTCCCGGAGTTCGAGGGAGCAGAGGGCGGGTGGCACTGGGCTTCCCACATCATTAAATCTTCCTCCCTTGCTTGTGTCTCTAGAGGTACAAAGTGTCTGATGAAGGCGGGGAGATAAGCCGACAGTAAAACCAAAACAAGAATTTCTTGACTCTTGTTTGAGCCTGCAGCCCTGGGAAACATAGGGTTCCAGCAGGCAGCCCACCCCGCTAGGGTCTCCTGTTCAGAGACCTCACTCACTCAGTGCCTGTGAACCCACCAGGGTCACTCCTGGTTCCCTGAAGATCTTAGAGGGTCAGCAGGGACCTGCAAGGTTCTGGAAGCTTGTGATCTGCTCCATGGAGTAACCCTGCACCATCATCTGCACACTGCCAGCAGGAGCCTGAAGCAAAGAAACCCAGGCTGGGCAAGCCTGGACAGGAGGAATCATGAAGGAGAAGACTTGGTGGGAAGTTCTGGGGATGAAGCTGTGGCAGTGGCTTGTCTGGAAAAAGAACAGCACCCAGCTCTATTCACCCCAGGTTGAAAGAGAACCCCCTTGGCCAAAGGTCCCACACCACTTGGCTTCCCCACCTCCTGCTGTTGGCTGGTCTACGAGACTTGATTCTCAGGGAGGCCACCCCGCTCCACCACACCTCTCCG